>NC_134852.1:60377524-60677524 GCF_049852395.1 Peromyscus maniculatus bairdii | reverse complement strand
GTTTAAAACCACTCTGCATTTACTGTGTAGCTCAAGCTTTCTGGGCCTCAGTTTCTCCTAGGATTGATCCGAAGAGCAAATGAATTAACACATGTCCTTTACTGCTGCACAACAAGGTCAGACGGGGTGGGTGAGCAGGAGGCCAACCTCAGGTTCAAGTCCTCAGCTGGGGGGGCGGGCATGGTGTCAGTCTCCCCATTAGGGTGGCGGATGCCTTCCCTGAGGTTCTGAACTCGGAGGAAACAGAAGGAGAAGCTGGGCTGTAACTCCTGTGTTGGCAGCTGGTACAGCTCTCACTCTACCCCATTCTCCAAGTCAAAACAAGCTACCGGGTCAGATCAGTTTCAAGGCCAAGAGAGATGGGTCCCGCTTCAACAGCAATGGCAGGCATTGTTGGGAGTGGTGCTGCAACCAGACTCCCCCAGCAAATCAGAGCTGAGCCTGGCCCCCCAGGGGCCCTCAGTGTGCCCAGCATCATAGCTGAAGGGACCAAGAACCCTCCACTACAGGGATATTCCCTGTGGGGAGCACAAATGGAAAGGAGTGGGCTGTTATGTAAGCTCAATTCTCTCTCAAGCCACAGGCCATTCACTTATCACACGGCGGCGTTACCAGTCATGAGCTCTTGGCCAAGGCACTGAAGCCCCCTGAGCCCCACAGTCCTCCTGTGATAGCAGCAGGTATCATGAAGACAATATGAGACCACTATGCCGATACCAGTGGGGGAAAGACCCATGGTGGCCGCGAGGGAGCGCTGTCTGCACAGTTACCCCGTAACCACCGGGAGTGAGCCAGCTGACCTGGCTAGGCGGTTGTCCCTCCCTCCTTTGTGTCCACCCTGAAGCTGTGGGCCTGGAAGAAAACAGCTTTCCTGACCAGCACAGGATGGCTCTTCACCTAATGCCACATAAGTGGCTGCACTCTCTGCTAGAGCCTCCCAACAGCCCTGGAGGAATCCCCGAGAAGGATTTCCTCTTTCAGTGCTCATGCCTTGCAGAGGTACAGGTTATTTGTACGTTACGGTTTGAATCCAGTTCATTCCGGAGCTGTCTCTTGCTGCAAAGATGTGCATTTGTGTTTACTTCTCTTGGCTCTAGCCAGTCAGCTAGGGTAACTGAGGGGAGCCTCCGGAGGAACCACGGTGCCCCACCCACCAACAAGCCTCCCAATGGCAGCCATTAATGTGAGTGTGTGACGGGTCCTTATCTCCCTGGGCATTAAGGAAGCTCCCAGGGGCCTGGTTGCACAGAGAAGACTCCAGTACTTCCCCTGGGAGCTTCTGGCCCCGCCTCTCCCTTTCTGTTTCCCAAGCCATCTCCTTGGTGAGTCCCCAGGGCCCCTTCCCAGTAAACCGCATGGTGCCTCGAATCCTTCTGTCCCTGGAGGGCAGGTGGCCCGGCCGCTGGAGGTTGCCTGTCACCCCTGGAATCTCCATTCCCACTGGCTCTTCCTCAGCAGTTTTTACTCCTGTTCTGTCCTGGTACTAACAGAATCTGTGTTTTTATTACATTTGTTCCTCATCAAAATTGCGTCCGGCGGTTTCCCATGTTATGACTTCCCGGTTAGCTCTCTGTTGAAGCTGATTTTGTGGCTTTGCTCAGATGTGGCGGTGGTAAAAAGATCCTATGGTGAAATCACCCCTGTGTTCTCACTGTGTTGGCTTCCTTTGCTCCCCAACCCTCACGTCAGGTGGTGGTGGTCGGGGGGTGGGGGACAGAAAGCCAGGGTGTGTTTCTGAAGAAGTCTGAGAACTGATCACAGGCTTTGGAAGCACCCCACAGGTCCCACGGTACCAATTCTACAACAGCCACAGACACCTGCTCCCAGCTTCAGGAAAACATCACCTTTGAGCTGGGGTGGCTGAGACTGGGCTCTGAAGGCAACTTCCTGGGTTCAAAGCAAAGGTTTTCTGAGCCTCAAAGTCTTCGTCTTTATGAGGAGCAAACCAAGTATACGCCTGGAAGGTGACCTGTGTAGCTCAGCTGGGAAAGAATACCTGTCAACACCCAGGTCCCGTGCATCCTCCATAGTGCATCCTCCTCCATGGTGTAATGGCTGCGGTCAGCAAATGACATGCTGGGAAAGCAAATGTGTGTGGAGAGAGCCTGCTACCGCATAAATACCAGTTTCCTTCTGTTAAGAGTAGCTAGCATATGACCTCGGGCCAGTCACTCTGTCTGGGCTTGCACGATCAGGTAACACCAGGAAGTAGGAACAGGCTGCAAATGAGAGACGTGGTCCAGACAGAAGGTGTGTCACACTGATCCTTGCAATGGAGGGACCTCTACAGAGAAGGAGGTTCCCACGTTAAATGAGTTTGGGACTCTGACACAGTTTGAATCTGTGATGTAGAAATGGCCTATCAGACCGATGTTTTAAGAAATTGCTTGTGATAATAGTTTACGTTGTTATTTACGTGTGTGTGTGTGTGTGTGTGTGTGTGTGTGTGTGTGTGTTTGCGTGTTTGCATGCATGTACACACCACAGGTGTTCCGATCCTCCAGAGCTAGAGTTACAGTTGTGAACCATCCAATATGGGTGCCAAGAACTGAACTTGGGTCCTTTGGATTTTTGGTTTTGTTTTTGAGACAAGGTTCCTCTGTGTAGCCCTGGCTAGCCTGAAACTCAGAGATCCACCTGCCTCTGCCTGGTCAGTGCTAGGATTAAAGGTGTGCACCACCACCACCACCACCACCACCAGGCTGACCTTGGGTCCTCTGGAAGAGCAGCAAGCACTCTTACCTGCTGAGCCATGCCAGCCCAGAGGCTGTGGGACTGTTGAGGAGGCCCTGTGAAGGTTATACTCTGACCACACTGCCTACCATGCTCTCTGCTTCCGGTTCCGCTCTGATGTGAGCAGCCTCTACCACTGGGAACTGAATTTCCCTCTCGTGCTGAGACCTTGAGTCAGAATAGCTTCTTCTCTCAGGTTGATTCTGCCAGGTATTGTGGTCACAGGAATGAGAAAGTAACACTGGGTTAAACAAAACAGAACAGAACCCTTCAGTCTAGATGTCTCAGGGAATTTAAAGGGTGCTGCTGCATGGGATGTATTGCAGGCAGGAGAGTTATCTGACCACCAACTCTTCCCCCTGGATGTAACGGGTAGATTCTGGGGAGGTGCCTCACCCACCTTCCCAGCCCAACCTTCAGCATGAGTCTCTAAGATCAGGCCGGGAGGCGTGGCAGATGGATGACCCATGACAGGGAGTTTTCTCCCTTTGTTTTTGACTTTCACAATTATGTCTGGCTCTATTTATGTGATCCATGGCATAGCCTAGTCAGATGTCTGGGTGTAGACACCTCTGCATGGCTGGAGTGTCCCTGGAGCCAGTGGTGGGGAACCAGGCAGGACATTGGGGAAAGGAGGCAATGCTGGGCCCCTCTGTGGTTTAGAAAAAGCAAGGAAATTGCCCTAGCTCCTGTTCACTGAGCCCAACCTTGGTGTAACCCGTGTGGGATCCAGAAACCCAGGGCTTCCAGCAAGTCCACTTGAGGCAAACATCCGCTCGCATCAGCACCAAAGCCTCAGTGACTTTCTCCCTCTGTACTTCAGCCAACGGCTGAAGAGCACCGGCCATTGGCAGGCATCGACAGGCCACTCAAGCATGACCACCCTGTTTCATTTAGATAGATGTTAGAAGAGCCCTGAGATCTGGGCTGAATTGCTGTGACCAATTTCCCCAGCCTAGGGCTTTCCAAAGTCACCTGAGGCTGTACGCCCTCTGCCTACTGCTCACAGGGCTTCTGAGCTGAGAACTCTCCTCTGTACCCTGTCCTGTTGGGGATCAGAGAGGTTAAACTTCTTAGACCCCATGGCCTACCTAACTCCAGGTTGGCATGGGGCTCTCTAACTAGAAATCCTTGGTCACTGCCCAGGTTGTCCTCCCTGAAAGGACAAAGGGGGCTCCTGCACAGGTGATCTGGAGTCTCTAATGTGTCTCTACTCTGGGCTTTCCATGCTACTGCTCTTTCCACTACAGAGAAGAAGGGGGACCATCCCACCCAGAGACACCACCACCCAGCCTCTGAGAGAGCCGTCTGCCTCCTCACTTCATTCATTTGCTCTTCCACCCACTTCCTTGATAGCAGCAATTTTGTACCCATTTTACAGATTACTGTATAGAAGTTTGTCAGTAAAAATAGCAACCCCTCTGTCAAGTGATGGGTAGGAGTCCATGCCAAGACCATCTCTACTGTTCATTCAGCTTCACAGCATCTGTACATAGGAAAAGACCTCACAGCACCCCTTGTGGGGCAAATTATAACAACCCCTAGCTCTCAGGGATGGTGGGAAATCTCGTTGGCAATCATAGTAACTCCTGAGGCCTTCCTACAAGCTTTAGGACATCTTTGGAGGTCCTTCTTTCTTTAGGACAGAGCAGTCTTTAACACAGTCTCTGCCTTTAAGGGCTTTGCTGGACTTCATTTTACCTCTTCAATCCTTGCTTAATACTTTTCTTCTTTATCAACCTCAAGTTCCTGTGGCCCTAGAGCTTGGACGGGGCTTGGATGGCAAATTAGCAAAAGGATAGGCTGTTAACCATGACAAAAGGAGGGACCAACCTCTGGGTTGACCTGAGGAGACTCAGGATTCAGGAAAGATGGGGCCATGCAAAGCTCTGCCCCATATCACATCCCCTTATGGAAGCAGTGAAGGCCCAAACTGGCAAGGATTCATCAGCCTGAGTCCCAAGATGCTGTCCTGTGAAAAACTTGGAGCAAGTCCTACTATGGTGCTTTACATACATAGAGGAGATGCTAACCTGGCATCTGGGCACAGAAGAAAGTGAGATGCTAAACAGCCAAGATGCTAGGAGAGCTCTTAGGAGGCAGGGGAGGAGACAGGAGGGAGGGAAGAGGGGATGGCAGAGGCAGGGCAGGGAGGGGAAAAGAAAGAAGTGAGGGGGAGTGCACAGATCACGGTGTGGGCATGAAGTAGGATCAGAGAAAAGCAACCGGTTCAATTCCGTGATCTGGTCAGGGTCCCCTCTTGCTCGCCATCACTTCCACAGTGCCCTCCTTTCACCTGACACATCTCTGAGCTGCTGCCAGAGGGCCAGTGCAGTCCAGCAGAATTTAGGCACAGGGGGACCCTCCTAGGCCAGAGTCGATTACTTCCTGGCCCTCTGTGCACACCACATCCCAGAGGGACCCTCCTAGGCCAGAGTCAATTACTGCCTGTCCCTCTGTGCACACCACATCCCAGAGGGACCCTCCTAGGCCAAGATCGATTACCTGCCTGTCCCTCTGTGCACACCACATCCCAGAGGGACCCTCCTAGGCCAAGATCGATTACCTGCCTGTCCCTCTGTGCACACCACATCCCAGAAAGACCCTCCTAGGCCAGAGTCAATTACTTCCTGGCCCTCTGTGTACACCACATCCCAGAGGGACCCTTTTAGGCCAGAATCGATTACCCGCCTGGTCCTCTGTGCACACCATATCTGTTGGTATTTGAGCCTTGGATCCTGTCAGGTCCTGTCAGATGCTCTGTGAAGCAACACTGGTGGTCTGAACCACTCCTTCCAGGGATACACCACCTCTGTGCGTGTTATAATGCAGATTCCCACTGGGCTTACTGGAGACCTGGATCACCTGGACCCTGGATCCCGCATTTTCACAAGCATCATCTGCAATTTGCATGTCTTCTGAAGTCACAGAGCCTCCACTGAAATGACACACGGGCCCTAGAGTCAGACTTACCTGGACTCACACTCCAGCCCTGCCCATTGCTGCTGTGTGGCTTTCAGAATGCTTCGGGGCTGTGTTCCATAGTGATACAGGGAAAGTAACACTAACTCGCAGAATTACGACAGAGTTAAGGAAGACAGATCAAGAAAACTCTGTGGCATGGGGAAAATAGACCTTGCCCATGAATATTAAATAAACAAAGAGAAGCAGATACATAAATTGAGCATATATGGTTACCAATCCTGAAATATTAAGCAAATAAATGCTAGCTGGTACTATGCTATTATTTGGAAGCATGCTCAGTTATTAACTGTCTGCATGGAGGCCAACAGGGTCACTGCAATGCAGAGTCTGGGAGTCAACCTTCCACCCCAACATCCACTCCTGAGAGGGAAATGAGCAAACATAGCATCCAAGTCCATCGTCCCCCCCCCCACCAAGGTTAAGGTTGCAGGCATTGGGTGGGTGCAGTGACAATTGGCACCAGCAGAGGGCGACATAAACACAAGTTTCAGAGCAGAGCTTGCTGGGAATCCTGAGGTTGGGAGGCTCTTTTGGGGAGCATTAGGCTAAGACTAGCATTTGTTCTAGAAACACCCCCTCTACACACACACACACACACACACACACACACACACACACACACACACACACACACACACACACAATGTTCTAGATAGTCGTACCGGGGGATGTTCACCAGGCGGAAAGCATTTCCCTGGGGTTGCCCAGAAGCCAACCCTGAGCCAGCTGCATGCCCATCTCTTCCCCGAGGGCTCAGAAAGCACCTCGTTGGCTGTTGATTTTATTTTCACCACCCAGTCTGGCCCTGGCAGGCCGTGGGCACAGTGCTGGCTGCCATGCCTTTCTGAGGAGGCTCTTGGCAGAGCTCCAGAGCCGGCCTCCTGTTCTTCGGTTTGAAGGAGGGCTGTGGCAGGCGCTTCACCCAGCGCTCTCAGCAAACTCTCCTCTCTGAAAGGTTGGAAGGGTGAGAATGGGTGGGACGTTAGGGTGGACACGCCTGCCCTCCGCTCACCAGTTCTGAATTGGAGGATAAGGAAGGCCGTGGCTGGAGTGCGTGCTACGCGCCACTCAGCACCAGACACCCAGAATTTCATGGACCTTCTATAGAGGTGAAACCTGAGGGCTCAGAGAGGTCAGGTGACTTGCCCAGAACCACACAGCTAATAACAGCCAAGATGATGATGATGATGATGATGATGATGATGATGATGATGATGACATTTACCAGCCATTGAGAGCCTAGCATGTTTATGGGCTCAAAGGTGATCACCCCATGTTTGTTTGATCCCATCTGTGAGTTCAACAAGCCCTTCTGTCTGTCCTGAAGTCTATGCCTTCCTTCCGCTCCACATTGCCTCAAACAGCCTGGGAAGCGCTGTTCTCCCTTTCCCTCACCTTCTGAAGTACTAAAACCCCCATTTATTACATACTCAAAGTCTTCTTCTTCACTCAGTAGCAGCCTGGTGAGCTGTGGCCTTGGCTTGCGTACACTTCTGCTGGTAATCGCCAGTCCTGAAGACCTGGCTGGCTGGCTGGCTAGGCTCTGCCCTGAGTGGCCCAACAGGGCAACGGTGAGGAGGGGACACACTGCTCCCGCATCTCACCTGGTTATCTGGGACTCCAAAAAGTGTATTGTCAAAAGTGATGAGGTGATGTCCTCTCTTTTCCACAGAAAGTAGGGCCAGCACAGTGATTACTGTCACCCACCTCTTGTCACCCGCCCCTCGCCCAGAGACACAGTTGTAATAAATGCTTGGTGGTATGCAAATGCTTGTCCTGCCGTACACATGGCACCATGCAGACATGTCGTCCCCATGCAGACATGTCACCATGCAGACATGTCACCATGCAGACATGTCACCGTGCAGACATGTCACCTTCTTTCTGGCTGACTATCCCCCTCCCGAAGAAATATCACCAGTGGCCAGGTGGCCAGCGGTGACGGAGGAAGAACACTGGTAGCTTGTTTTCCTCCCATGAGGGCTGGGTTTGTCCCTCTCCCACCCAGGCTAAACAAGGTGGCCATTTGAACTGACACTTGTTTGGGGCAGGAAAGGGGACTCTGGCCCCGTAAAGAGCTTCCTGCAATAAAATCTAGCTCCGGCTGGATTCCACCTCCACCTTCGGGTTTGACCATAAGCTGGGAGTTCTGTGAGGACTCCATTGCTGAAATTCCACCTGTGGCTTTGGCAGCCACCACCTGGGCATGGTAGGCGGATGGAAATGTTTGAGAACTCCTGGCCGTGTGGAAGTTCGGTTGGTGGAGGGGCGGAGTGGTAAGGGAATGAAAACCCACTTCGATGAACCATGAAGACATTATCCTGGGCTCCATGTCTATGCTCCCTCATGGAGCCAGGGACAGGCCTGAAAAGGAAACTGGCCGTGGTCACCTGAGGGATAATCCTGGCTGCCCCAGCTCAAGCCCGTATGCTCTCACACTCATATTGCACAGGTGCTAGCTTAGCCACTTTTCTTGTTGGGTGACCAAACACCTGGCCAGAAGCAGCTTGAAGGGGGAGGGACTTACTGTGGCTCACAGAATAAGGGGACACAGTCTGCCATGCAGGGAATGCATGCATGGTAGCATGAGCCCCAGGGCAGGTGGTCACATTGCATCCACAGTCAGGAAACAGAGTGGACAGGAAGTGGGGCCAGGCTTCAAACCCTTTAGTTCCACCCCTAGTGACACACTTCCTCCAACAAGTCTCCACCTCTAGAGGCTCCACAGCCTTCCCAAAGAGGAGCACAACTGAGGAACCAAATGTCCAGACACAGCCTGTAAGGGACACTTCACAGTCAAGCTGTCACAGGTATGTTGATTATTTCTTTTGTGAAAAAGCAGCTACAAGCTCTCTTGCCATCATTTTTTCGGCACTGAGGATGCCTTCCTGGTAAGAAAAATCTACATCAGACCAGAGCCTGGAAAACGGAAAGTTTTTTCTGTAATGTTTATCCCTGCAAAATAAATATTTATACCTCCATCCGGGTCCATACTGTATGTCTCCATTGACAGCTTCCCAGATCCTCCTCCTGAACATCCAGTCACTCCAGGGACAGGGGACAGGGGACAGGGTGACCGGGCAACTGGTCCTTTTTCATTTTGACTGGCTTTCTTGCAGCTGGAGAAGAGGCTGCCAAGTGACCCAATTCATTGACATGTCTAGGGAGGGTGGAGCCAGGGCTGGGAAGGGAGAGGAAGCACTGAGTGTGATCCTGGGGAACACCGAACCCCAGAGAGCCAGGCTGGGGCTTTCTACACACGGGTTTGGAGCAATGTAACCTGTTCCCTGGAGTCATCCTGCAGATCCATTCCACATTTCCATAATGGTTCCTTTCCCCTTCAACACTGCTCAGGGGGGTGGATAACGTGCCTGGGTTGAAACTAGTAAGCTCTGAGAGGGCATCAGTTCCACGATCTCTGCCTCCTGGTCCATGGGATGAATTACTGCTCTGTGGCTGGACAGTCCTCTATGAACCAGGCATGACTTTGTCCTTAGCTGTGGCCCTGTGGCCTGTCACTCATCCCTCATGGGGTTTATTTCAGGCCTTACAATGTAGATGCTCTTTCTTGTCTTTAGACTTTGCACAGGCTGTTTCTGCCATCTGTGATCGCTCTCTCCTTCCTTCCTTCCTCCCTCCCTCCCTTCTCCCCTCCCTCCTTCCCTCTCTCCCTCTTTCCCTCCAGGGTCCTACTCACAGAGGATCCCCTCTGCTGAAGGCTGACCCATCACTGACCTCACCACCCACCCCAGCACACACTCTGCCTCACACCTCCTTAGAACCCCATACACCTCCTACTCCCACTGAGCACACTGGCCTATTTCTTGATGTTCATTTTATTTTAAGTGTCCCCCGACCTGCATTCCCTGAGAGTAGGTGCATCAGAGCAGCATCTTAGGTAGTGCCTGGTTCGCAGGATGTGCTCAGTGAACACTTAGTGGTTGAAATTACAGCTGAACAGCATGAATTTGCCCCTGTGTGTCATGGGGTCTGGCACACCCTCCTCCATACTTCAGCACAGGTCACAGCCATGAAAACTCTTTGACCAACTCCTCTCTGAAGGCCAGGAGGCCAAGAGGCTGTAAGTTTAAGACAAGGATGCCATGTAAGGGGAGCATTAGTACAGGCTGTAGTTCTAGGTCCCAGGAGGGCAGCCATGGGAAGTGTCTAGAGCAGAGCTGGATAGGAAGCAGCGGGGGGCTGGGCTGAGCCATGTTTGAGTCCTGGTGCCAGGTCACAGGCAAGGGCCATACAGTGGTGAGCTTGAGCAGAAGTTCAGCACACAGTAGGACTTTTCATCCAGCACTGCCTGTGTGTCCATGATCTGAGCACTTCACAGGCTTGATCACACTGACCTCTCATGGAAACACCTCTTAGGGGAGCCCGGTCACTCTTCCTAAGTCCCCCAGTGAAGGAATGAAAGATCAAGTTGGGAGGGGGCTTGCCCAAAGTCACAGGTTTTGTCAGGCCAACCTAGGGCTTGGGACCCAAGTCTGTGGTGAGACATGGGCTCCCTGTCTCCAGCCACACTCAAAGCTAAGGTTCTTTAACTGCAGCCTAAGTGGTTCTGATCCGGAGGATGAGTTAAGCCGGAGTCACCGAGTTTCATGTGGACATCTGTGCGTCCCCTGAGCACCCTCAGTGGCAGTGGTGGTGGTGAATGAGGCTGTGCCTTCTGTCGAATGCTGAGTGAGGCATGGTGGAGCCAGGGGATCAGGAAAGTCAATGACTCACCTCCCACCCACTCATGAAGTTAGGGGTGATTTCTCTTGGTTTTGCATCTTAAAATCTTCAAGAGTGAAGTATATGTTTGCTTTGTTTTGTTTTAAATGGGAGTAAGGAAGGAAATAATGAGAGATTATCAGCCCTTCTCCTGGGTCTTGTTCTGGAATGTTCTTCTCTTCCTTCTCTGTGTACTGACATCTTCTCTACCTTGCAATTATAGCTCTGGTGCTATCTGCTCACTACCCTTCACTTTAAGATCCATGGGGGCCACGGCTGGGGATGGGGGCATGGCAGGGGATGGGGGGCGTGGCTGGGGATGGGGGGCGTGGCTTCAGTGGGGCATGGCTGGGGATGGGGGGCGTGGCTGGGGATGGGGGCATGGCAGGGGATGGGGGGCGTGGCTGGGGATGGGGGGCGTGGCTGGGGGTGGGGGCCACGGCTGGGGGTAGGGGTACTGCTGGGGATGGGGGGTGTGGCTGGGGGTAGGGGCACGGCTGGGGATGGGGGGCACGGCTGATGCTGGGAGTGGGGGGCACGGCTAGGGATGGGGGCTGTGGCTGGGGATGGGGGCCACGGCTGGGGGTAGGGGCCAAAGTTAGCCTCCTCAGTTGCTTTCTACCCTGCATTTTGAGATAGGGTTTCTTGAGGACCCAGAGCTAGCTGCCTGTCAGCTGAACTGGCCCCTGAACCCCATGGATCCTCCTGTCTCAGCCTCCTGAGCCCTGAGATTACAGGTGAATGGTCCATGCCTGGATTTTTTTTTTTTAATGGGTTCTGGGAACTCACAAGATCCTCAGACTTGCAAGGCAAGTACTTTACTGACTGGGTGTATTGGTTACCACAGCAATAGTGTGTCTTCTGTTGCTGGGATAGAATGCCATGGCCAAAGGCAACTTAATGAAGAGTTAGGCTGTGGTTCCAGAGGGATAGTCTTCATGATGGGGAAGGTATGGTACCCTCTCAGGAACCAGAAGCCGGCTGATCACATTTTCATCTATATGTATGAAGCAGAGAGCAAGAACAGGAAGTAGGAAAAAGGCTAGTGACGCACTTCCTCAGGAAGACTCCACGTCCTAAAGGTTATAACCTCTCCACACAGCACCACCAACTAGGGACCAATATTCAAATATATATAAGCATAAGCATACAGGGGATGTTTCTCACCAAATCACCTGACTGGGCCACATGCCAGCTACTGCAGAGACTTTTTAGTAATCCCGTGTGCATTCTTCTTTGACTTTTAGTCTCCCTTTTGGTCTCTCTCCCTTTGGTCTCTAATGGCTTGGGAGCTGGTCACAAGGCTTAGCTCTACATCCCACAGCACAGAGCCAGCCCCTAACAGGCTTCAGGCTGTGAGCCTTGGTTGTGCGCTTGAGGGCAAAGCTTACCTCAGGGTGCACAGCATTGCATCTCACTGCTTCTCTGGGGTGATTGTAATGCCAGGCTTTATGTGGGGGGGTGTCCCCCAAGTTCCATTGAAGGGAAAGCTAGGGATGAAGAGACTTCCGGAGCTTGCCCCACGGTCACTGCTTTCTAAGGTAGGAAGTTGCAAGAATGCAAGTGGACAGCAGGCTGAGTCGACGGCAAAGGTAACTTTCCGCTTGGAATGAGCCTGACGGCCGTTCTCACCCAACAGCCTACCCCCCCCCTTACACACACACACCAGGATTACCCCACACAAATATCACCTGGAATCTACACTCCGCAATGGCTGGCCCTTTGAGAAAGAGTCATGCTGTAGACAATGAGGGACCAGGGGACAGCAGTAGGCTGGACCTTGGCAGCCGAAGGACAAACATCTCAGGCCCCAAGGGTAGAGGCAAGGGAGCAACCCCTGCCCCTGTTTGACACTAGCTGTGTGTGCTCTTGAAGTCCTGACCTCCACAGAGGCAGCAAGGGTACCTGCTTCTGAAGGGCAGCGGATGTAGTTAAGGGTGTCTCTTGTGGTAAAGAGACACCATGACCACAGCAACTCTTATAAAGGAAAACATTTAACTGGGGTGGCTCGCTTACAGTTCAGAGGGTCAGTCCATTGTCATTATGTTGGGAGCGTGGCAGCGTTCCAGCAGACATGCTGCTGGTGGAGGGGCCGAGAGTTCTACATCCTGCAGGCCACAGGAAATGGCCTGAAAGTCACACTGAGGGAAGCTTGAGCAAAAGGGACCTCAAAGCCCACCTCCACAGCGACACACTTCCTCCAACAAGGCCACACCTACTAATAATGCCATTCTCTATGAGCTTACGTGGACCAATTACATTCAAACTACTACAGAAATTATCTTAATAAGTAGTGTGAGGAAAATGGGTTATCCATGTGCAGAAAATGAAACAAGACCCCAGTGTCTAATCATATGCAAATCAACCCAACACGGTCAAAGGTTGAAATCTATAACCCCAAACTCTGAAACTGCTAGGCAGAAACAGAGGGAAAAGGCTTTAGGACACTGGTCTAGGCAATAATTTGGGAATATAATGCCCTTAGTGCAGGTAACAAAAACAAAAGCAGATGAATAGAGTCTGTCAAATCAGAAGGCTTCTTCATAGTAGAGGAACCAATCAACAGGCTGGAAAGGGAATAGAAGGAGGTACTTGTGAACTATGTGTCTGGTAAGGGGTTAATACCCAGGGCTTATGGGGCTCTTAAAGAACTCAACAGCCAAAAAGTAATCTGATTAACAATGAGAGAATGACCTAAATAGATATTTCTCGAAAGAGGATATACACCAGAAAGAAAAAAAAAATCATGCTCAAAATCACTCAGCAAATGCAAATCGGAACCACGAGAGAAATAGTCTAGCCCCAGCAAAGACGGGTATTGTCAAAAAAGAAGACAATAGCAATGCTGGCATGTTGGCATGCTGGCATGCTGGCATGCTGGCACAGGTACAGGAAGAGTGGGGGACATATATGCCCAAGCCATCCTGCTGCTGGATGTAGCCAAGGAATGGAATTTGTGTGTTGAGGAGACATTTAAACCTGAGAACCGACTCTGGCATGTCTTACTTAGCCTTGTGTAGACACAACCTCAGTTTCTATTGGATAGATAAAGAAAGTGGTTTCTATAAACATGAAATAGTATTCGGGCATAAAGTTGACTGAAATGCTATCGTTTCCAGTAACACAGATGAATCTGGAGGACGATGTATAAAGTAAAATAAGACAGGTCCAGGAAGAAAAATGTGGAAGCCAAACCATTGACCTCAGAGAAGCAGTAGATGGGATGTAGTTACTGCATCCTAGAAAGGCTACTGGGTAGGGACAGGGGAAGGACTGACCGTACAGGGTACAGCTAGCAGGAGGTGAGTTTTAATATTCTATTTCAGAGAAGCGGCATGAGCCCGAAGTGACTGGTACCCTTTGGGCTCACTGCACATTGTGTGAGTGTGTTGATTCCCATTGCATCTCATCACGCACAAATCACCATGTGCTTGCTTTATTTCTTTCTTTATTTTGGTAGTGCTGAGGCTCTATGGATGCCAGGCAAGCGCTCAGCCACCATGCTACTTCTCAGTCCTTTGCCTTTTTGAAAACTATTAATTGGAGCCAGCAAAATGGCTTTAGGAGGTAAAGATGGCTGTTGCCAAGCCTGAGTTCAATATCCAGAACCCACATGGTGGAAGGAGAAAACTCTATAAGCTGTCCTCTGGCCTCCACATGCATGCTGTGGGGTGATGCTCTTGGACACTGTAAAGATTTGTCACTCCTATTGGCTTAGTAAAACACTGACTGGCCAGTAGCCAGCCAGGACGTGTAGGCAGGGTGACCAGACTAGGAGAAAGCTGGGAAGAGGAAAGACATAGATGGGGTCGCCAGCCAGACACAGAGGAAGCAAGATGAGAATGCTGGACTGAGAAAAGGTCCCAAGCCACGTGGCTAAACATAGACAAGAATTACAAGCATAATTATAATTCAATTTAAACATAAGAGCTAGCTAGTTGTAAGCCTGAGCAATAAGCCAAACAGTCTTAGAATTAATAAAAGCCTCTGCATGTTTATTTGTGACTGAACAGCTGTGGAACCGGGCAGGACAGAAGCTTCCATCTGTAGTAGTGTGCACACACTTATGCATACACACAAATAATAAAAAATGTAATTATTTTAAAGATGAACAAAAAACATATGTTAATTAAAAATTGAAATGAATGTTTTAAAAGTTTTGGCCCACAGTTTCTAGCTGGGGGTGGTGATCTTGTGGACCCTTCTTTGGAAGACTTCAGAAAGATTCAATGTAAAACATGGTGCACAAACCTCTTAGGATCAAACATGGAGGCAAACATTCATGACCCAGAATTCAGTAGATTGACAAGATTTTTTAAAATAGATATATTGGATTTCATCAGCAATTAACACTTTTGGGGGGGAAGAATTTATTTCATCTTACATCTTCTAGATGATAATTCATCATTGAGGGAAGTCAGGGCAGGAACTAGAGGCAGGAACCTGAAGGCAGGAACCAAAGCAGAGGCCATGGAGAAAGCTACTCATTGGTTTACTTCCATTGGCTCACTCTGCTTGTTCTTCTACGCCTCCGCACTACCTTGCCCGGGGTGGCACCACCCACAGTGGGCTGGGCCCTCCCACATCCAATCATTAATCATCTCCATGGCCAAGTTGATGGGTTCCTCAATTGGGGTTCCCTCTTCTTAGGTCTCTCTAGTTTGTGTCAAATAAGTAAGAAAAATGAGACATTTTCTATTGTTTGAAATATTTGACAAAATATATTATCATAACTAAAGCTCGCCCTGTGTGGAAGAGAGGAAAAGGAAGGTAAAAGTCTTAGGTTATGAAACAGAGAGTTGGCAGGCAGGTTTGTGAAGCTCGCACTTTACTGCTGGTGGCAGTGCTTTGGTGTGGGCTGTTGTTGTTGTCATTGTTGTTTTTAAGAAATTCATTCATTCTTTTGTTTTACATCACAGCTGCAGTTTCCCCTCCCTCCCCTCCGCCCTGTCCCTTCCTCCCATCCCCCATCTGCTCCCACCCCCCAATCAACTCCTCCTCAGTCTCTGTCCAGGAAAGAGCAGGTCTCCCATGACTATCAACAAAACATGGCATATCAGATTGCAGCAAGACTAAGAATAATTAACACCTTTGAACCCCCAAAGGCTACCCACCAGTCAAAGAAGGAATTTGAAAATCCTATATATGATAAGGGTCTAGTATCTACGATATATAAAGAGCTTCAGTATATGAAAAATCTTAACAATAAAAAGGCCAAATTAAAATAAATAAACCAATCTGAAAGTGGACAAAGAATTTGTATTAGACATTTCTCTAATGTTCAAAATCACTCATCAGGTGCAAATCAAAACCACAAGAGAGATGGTCTAGACCCAGTGAGGATGAGCATTGTCAAAAAGGAAGAGAATGCTGGCAGTCTGGCACTGGTATGGAGAGAGCGAGAGACATGATCACAGAAGAAATTGTATTTCTGAAGTAGAAATACAAATGGCCAAGGAGTATGTGCAGTGATGGATGATGCCATCAGTCAGTTGAGAAAAGCAAATCCAAGCCATAATGAGAAGCCACTGTACATGGACTGGGATGACTGTAGTTTTCTAAGTTGAAAATCACAAATGTTGGTGAGGATTCAGAGAAATGTGAGCCTCTATACAATGCTGGTGGAGATTTAAAGGGGTTCAGCTACTGTGGAAAAGTCTGAGGGTATCTCAAAAAGTTCAACACAGAATTACATGCAACTGTCCAGCAGCTTAATCTTAGCAATGCACCCAAAATATCTGAATGTTTTAAAAATTGAACATGGAAGTACTACTCATAGTAACTAAGAGCTGGAGACTACCCAAATGCCCATCAATAAATGAGGGAATGAGCAAAATATGGTATATCTATTCAATGGAATAGTATTCAGGCATGAAGGAAGTGAAGTACACTATGCATGAATATTAGAAACATCATGCTGGGGGGTGGGGGGGGAAACCAGACACAGAGGATTGTGTAGCATGTGGGCCTGTTTCTATGAAATGAACAGGATGGGCAATAAGATGACAGAGACAAAGACGGGAACTGATTTCTTATTAGGTAGCAGGGTTCCATTTGGAATGATAAAGATGCTTAAGAGGCTGGTGACGTGGCTCTGCTGAGCACTTCCCTAGCATGTACAAGCCCCTGAACTAGATAATGTGGTTGTTGGACAGTATTGTGGATGTTCTGAACATCCTATAATAGCTAGTTTTATGTAGTGTGGACGTTCAATGTATAAAGTAACACATAATACAGAGGTGGCAGCTGGGAAGGTGTGTTCCTTAGAGGTTTTTTTTTTTTTTTTTTTTTTTTTTTTTTTTTTTTTTTTTTTTCTTACTATAGACAAAGACCTTGACAAAAGCTCCTTGAGAGAACAAGAGTTTCTTTGGATTTATAGTCCCAGAGAGATAGTCTATTCTGGCAAGGAAGATGTGGTGGCAGGTACAGGAGGCTGGCTTGATCACATTGCACCCATACTCAAGAGGCAGTGAATGGACATAAAGTGGGGCCTGGCAATAGAACCTTCAGGATCTCTCCCTCAAGACTCCCTTCCTCCGGTGAGATTCCACCTCCCAGGGCTCCATAAACAGCTCCACAAACAGCTGCAAACCAAGTGTGGAAACACAGGAGTCATTTCACATTCAAACCCCAACCGTGTGGCTTTCCCATCATCGGCTCTGTGGCGTACCCTCTCTTCCTTCTGGAAAGGCTGGAGATGGAAAGGCTGTGGGGAGAGCGGATAGCGCTCCCGTTCGGTCTCCCTGACAAGCCCGGGTTGCATCAGGAGCACCCTGTGGGTGAGTAGCCACACAGGTGCAAGGATTTTCCCGGCATGCTTGGAGAGCCACAATGATGACAGACACTAGGAAATGAAGATGGTCCGGAGGCTGTGTTGATCCATCCCCTGGTGCTGTACCTGTCCTCCCACAGTGTGAGAGGCTCCCGGTGTGACTTAGAAAACCTTAGGAGGTGGGGCCTGGCTGGAGGATCCTTGGGGTACATAATCCTGAGGTCACCTCCTGATGAGAAGAGCGGCTTCCACGGCACTCATGTGTTACCCGAGTGTGCACAGGCTGAACGCTCACTCTGACACTGTGAGCCCGAAGGAGTCTACCAGCTCTACGTTGTTTCTGGGGAATCTGGTCTCAGAAATGTCACAGTAACTAACGCGGGTGCGAAGGGATGGACTCACTGAGGTGAGGCCTGAGAGAGAAGAGAGGGAGCAGCTGTGCTGCACAGATGCCTCAGGACCGTGAGGGCTACCTCCCAGGCAAAGGAAAGGACATGTTCACATGTAGAACCCCAGAGCAGCATGACGTCCTCATGAAATCTCAGAGACAAGGCATGCCCCAAACAAGGCCCCGAGGAGACTACATCCTGTCCAGATGCATCTGTGGGCAGTGGTTCCCTTTTAGCTCTACAGTTTGCTGGTTCTGGGAGCCATCCTTGATGAGGGTCAGCCCAGTCGCACAATTAAACCAGCAATAAGAATTCTAATCGTGTAAGACTCCACCATGCTCTACGTTCAATTCTAGAAGCATGTTTTGTATACAAGTACCCTGTTTTACAGACAAGGAGACTGAGGCAGAGAGAAGGTAAGCTTTTAATCAATTATGCAGCTCACATATGAGTCTGAATGTCAGCATCAGCATCAGCGAGAAGGCTGCCTTTGGCCATCTGCGCTACCCCATTCTATCCCAGGAGCCATGGTGTCTTCTCAGAATGCATGTCTCAGAGCACCTGTCTTACCTTTTAAGGAAGTTCAGACATCCACTGAAGGGAAACCAAGCGTTTAGAACTCCAGCATGTAGGGGGCATTTAGATTCAAAGCCTAACAGCACTCCCCTCAAGACCCCAGTTCTCTCCCCCCTCCCCTCCATTTGGATCTTCTTAGCTCCTCATCATATTGTTCGTTTATTTATTTAGTTGCTTACCCATCCCTTTCCAGAAGGTCTCTCAGGGATTGTGGACACTTGATTCCTTACTTCTTCTCTGGGCACAGAACACCCCCAGGCACACAGTAGGTCTCAATGATTGTGTATTCCCCGGGGGAGGGGGGAGATTCGCTGATGGCCCTTGATTTTAGAAGTTACCTGCTGCCGGTGACCTCAGTGGGAGCAACTGACCTGTACAGAGCTGCCCCACCAGCTGCCTGAGAGATTCGGGCAGGCAGGAGGGCTCATTGGCTGGTGCTTGGTATTTCACTTTCATCAGCCTCTGCTTGAGCATCCAGGGCTCAGAGGGGTGAGGAGGCTCACCTGCTCGCCAGCCCACAGGTGACAGAGTCCAAGGACAGAAAGTGACACCTTTGTCCTCCCCTCCTCCAGCCTATCAGGGAGCCTCCCTGGGTGGCTTCTGAGCTGGTATCACGTGGGGCCCAGAAGGCCCATCCATCGCTCCTCACCTGCCTGTGTGCGGGGGTGGCTCTTGGCAAGGGCCCAAGTCAGGCGCTTCACTGCTTTCAGCACCCGGGGGTGGCAGGCTAATTAACCGCCAAGCAGCTGGTGGATGTGCCTGGACTGTCTGAAAGATGCGGGCAGGCGGCAGGGCTCAGTGCACCAGCTCCCTGGGGTGGGGCAGGAGGGGAGACCAGGTTATCCTTGGGACAGCATGAGAGGTGGTTTCCATCAGAGGAGGATGTGGAGTGGGATTGGAAGGTCTTTGGTTCTCGTCTTGGCCTGACCATTGATGGTGTGAGACTGAGAATGTTCCTGAACCCTGGGAGGTCAGCCGCAAATGCTTACCATCCTGCAGAAGTAGGTGAATCAGGCAAACCACTTAGCCTGGCTACAAAATCAACACCGGTGTGTGCTCAAACAGTTCACTCCGCTTGAAGAGGCTCTGCTCAGAGGCCAAGTGCTCAGTAAAGGCTGCATCCTGGCTTCTCCCCTCTCCATCCTGCATTGGTTGCAAATCCGTGTTTGCCTCGGGGGTCCAACAGCCCTAGCCCAGCCTTGGAGCTTTTCTGTGGATTCCATAATGAGCCCTCTTCCCAAGCAACGAGGCTGGGTCTGGAGTGTGGTGCTGGTTACATAGTTAAGCATGTCTCTCCCTGCTCTGCTCCTCCCTAAGAAACAGCAATATCTTGGAACAGACTGTGTTCTTCATCGGAGTGGGGCCCTGCACCCAGGAAGCCCTCCATTCACGTTTTTAAAGGACCAAATGACCAGAATGACATCACGCTGGCACACAGCATGCATGTATTATCTCCATAGCTCCGTGATGCAGGTCTGATGCTGCCCTTCATCGCCTGCAGGAGCAGAGGCTCCTACATGCCACATGCGTCCTTCTGCAGACATGGATCCTAGGGAAAGGGCTTGCAGCTGGCCCTCCTCCCTGTTTCTAAGGCTAGAGAAAAGGCAGAAGCTGGAGGCAGCTGAGATTGGGGTGCAGCGTCCATCTGTCCGTGTGAGCATTCCTGCCACCTGCCTGTGCTGCGCTCCTGCCCTGCCGTGGCCTGGCTACTTCTCCCTGTGTGTCTGTCACCACCTATCTTATTCACAGCTCCGTTTCCCCTCGTGTCAACGGATCGCTCAACAAAATGTTTTCCATCGTTGCCAGCTATTTTTATCCCTTTTATCAGAGTTATTTCCTTTGTAAATAGCTCCCTGGCACGGAGTAGGCAGCCTCACTCAGTCCCAGCAAGCACCGTGGGGACAGGGAGGGTGTGGGCACCTAGGGAGGGAGAGAAGAGCGGAGCAGCCTTGGGCCTGACTGGTCTGGGGACTGCTTCTGCTCTGATGATGGCAGCAGGGGATGCTCATTCCTTCCATTTCCATTGTTGGGACCATTCTTCGAGCAGGCAGCGTGTGCACAGGCCTCGGAAACACACAATTAGCCACAGGCGCCCAAAATAGACCTAAAATCAGCAGCGTTTTGTTTAGCTCAAGGCTTTTCATGCCCACAGGGGAGGGCATTTCTGCCCCCCAAATACACATCTATTTTACAATAAGACAAATGCTTCATACCCCTGCTGTTAAATCCTGCCGCATGCCCTTCCGCGCCAGCCAGCCCTGTTCCCTGTTCCTCGCCAGCATTTCCATTTGTGGCTGTAAGAGATGCTCACAGCAGTATTCTCATCTCGACGCACTGAACGCTCCCAATCTGCAGCGCAATTAGCTCTCATGAGCTGGGATTTTCATCAGCTAACGCTGAGGGCTGCTACAGCTGTCCTAACAGCCCAGTTTCAGAAGATGCTGCTGATGCCAACCTTGCTGGAGAGAAGGAGCCAGCACAGCACTGGTGGAAGTCTCCCTGCCCCGGAGGTTATACCAGGCCACTGCAGAGAGCCAGGGCTGCTCTGAGAGTGGCTGGTTGTCATGAGCTTATAAAAGGTCATGAACTTCCCAAGGAGTGGAGTTGGGGACTGAGTCCAGAGAGATCAGGAAGCCTGAACTTGGAATCCTCACCACTGGGTTTACAGTCTCAGAGTCCGGTGATCCCGCCTACTCTCTTTGCAACATTTTCACATGGAATGTAATATTTGTGAAAATCTGGGGCCCTGTAGATCTGGAGCCAGGGCCCTTAGGCTAGAGGGTCACATCTGGCCAGATGGGTTGCTTTTCACTCTGTCTGTGGCTGCATTGGTTCCTTGGCAGGTGTAGTTAGCAAGCAGAGACTAGATGGCTGCCACATCTGAAATCTGTACTGACTGTAGAGATTTCTGTACTGGCTCTTTTTGGAGCAAGATTGCTAGCCCCAGCCAGGGTAGCAACTATGGTGCGAGTGGAAACCAAGTTCCCTCTGGGAGGCTCAAGGGCATGCTCAGGATTACTCCACCAGTGCCTTGAACACCTGAGACAATAAGATGTGTACCCAGAAAATGAGATTTTTGACAAAATAGAAATTCATCCCAAGAAGAAAAGCCTGGTGTGCATGTAGCTGTGTAAGCTGTCCAGTGTATTTCTATACAAGGACTATGGAGGCAGAGTCACCACCTCCTGTCTGTGAGCCACAGTCATCTCATCTGTCAAATGGGTACAATAACAATGTGGGGCAGGTACAAGGATTTAGCATAGTTAAGTGAAACACCATGATTCTTTTTTACTTTTGTTGAAAATAGATTTCTTTCATACAATATATTCTGATTATGGTTCCCTTCCCTAACTCCCAGCTCCTCCCCTCCTCCCCTCCCATCCAGATCCACATCCTTTCTGTCTCTCCTTAAAAAACAACAGGCATGTAAGGAATAATAATAAAATAAAATAAAATAAAATAAAGTAAACCCAAACAATTCAGAGTAAGACATAAACAACCAAATGAGAAAAAGAACCAGAGTAAAAGCACACACACACACACACACACACACACACAACCCACAGATACAGACACAGGACACATATAGGAATCCCATAAAAACACGAAATAGAAGTCATAATATATACACAAAAGGCCTGTAAAAACTGCTCTGACTTAACATTATGAGACAAAGAAGCTCCAAAGATGCCATTGAGTTCATTCTGTTTTGGCCATCTACAGCTGGTCTGTTTCCCCAGTGAGATTCCCTTGGAGAAACCTGAATTTTCATTTGCAAGTGACTATCAGTTGGAGACAGCTTCAGGTTAGAGATGGATTCCTGTGTCCACTTCTTTCAGCTCTAGGATTCCATCAGGCGCAGACCAGTGCAGGGCCTGTGCATGCTGCCTCGGTCTCCCTGAGTTCATATGTGCGCCAGCCTGGTTGTGTCCAAAAGGCCTCAATTCCCTGAAAACACCATGGTTCTTTCCCAGACCTGGCTCCCCTCCTTGGTCCCTACTGACAGTGGCATATCCTGTGGCACCTCCAGCTGTTTGCCCTTCCCAGGACAGCTCATAGGGCTGCACAGAGTGAGGGCAAGGGTCTTTGGAACACACTGTACACAGGCTGGGGTCTTTCAGAATAGCAGACTTGAGTTTAAATCTTCACCCTTGACCCTGCTACTAATTGAACCACATGCCCTTGAGCATACGGATTCCCCACTCCACACCTTCCTTTCCTTATCCGGAAGGTGGGAGGGAGACGGAGCCTTGTAGGTAGTAACAAAGATTAAATGCAACAATGTATACTGTGTATTTAGGACCAGATCCCACTAGATAACCGGCATAGTAGTCTAACTTGTTCCCTCAGCTGGCCTGATTTGGGTACAGTTTTCTGAATTTGCATGGGAATAGTTCATTTTGACTGACTGCAGGTGGACTCTGACTTGAGCACAGGAAGCCCTGAGCGGCCTCTGCTTTGTTGCACTAATGAAACCCAGGAAGCTAGCCCAGCCATGGCCCTGGCTTGGGGAGCCACCCCTGTCTTCAGGCACCTGCACTTTCCTGGCTCTGGCTCTAACTGGGCAATGGTGGGTCTATGGTTCTTGTGTTGATAGTCCGTCTTTGGAAGCTCTTAAGCTGGAGAATTTATGAATGGACCTTCTTCATTTCTTGTCATGCTGACTTGTGCCTTTGGTCCAACTGGGAGCTGGGTTGCTGCTACCTGCTAATTTCTCCTTGTTAAGTGGGTGTTACTCCACCCATACACAAAAAGCTATGGCTGCTCCACACTGAAACCTCTGTGCCTCAATGAGGGGCTTCTGGCTACCTGGAGGACTGTCCTGTGCCTAGACTGATCTTCTGGGAAGGAGATAACACTTGGGATTTTCTGGAGGAAGTATTGGCTTTCTATCAGATTTGAAAAATTTGTTTTATTTCATCATTTTAGTTCTTCTTAGCAAACCCTTCCATGAAGCTGGGCATAGTGGTACACTCCTGTGTACCCATGCATGTGGGAAGTAGGAGCAGAAGGGTCAGGAGTTCAAGGCCATTCTTAGCTATACAGTGAGTTCAAGATGAGCCAGAGTCATGTGAGATCCTGTCTCAAACATTAAGAAAGGAAGTTGGAAGCATCTGACTTGGAGGTGGGACTAACCCCCAGCTGAAACCAGGTGAAAGGTTCCTTTGGGAACTTGAGTTCAAGAACTTTCAAGAACAGAGTGTGTGTATGTGCATGCATGCATGTATGGAGGCCAGAGTTGATAACAGGTTTCTCCCGCAATTACTCTTGCTCTCTACCTTTATGTTTGAAATGGTCTCACTGACCCTGGAGTTCATTGACTTGGGAAGACCGGCCAGCCAGTGAGCCCCAGGAATCCACCCGTCTGTTTTCCCAGCACGGGGACTCCAGGGAGCATGCCTCCACACCCAGCCTTTTACATGAATGCCGGGGGACAGAACACAGGTCCTCGTGTTCACACAGCACACACTTTACTCACAGCGCTTCCTCCCCAGCCACAAGAACTCCCTCTAAAGGCAGTCAGTGGAGCCATGAAGATGTGCTAGGCAGGCGTGTCAAGGGGCCTGATGTCACATAATATGTGTGTTAGTCAGGTGAATAGGCAGTTCTGTAGCGCAGAAAGCCCGGGGCACATCCAGATTCCAATGCGAAAGAATGTAGTTCTCATTCCCATCATAGTCCAAGACTGACATTTCTTGGTGGATTGCTTTCTCCATCCACTGATTTAGAAATCCAGGCTCCTGTAGTCCTGGACTCCGATACACTAAGGAAGGAGAGCATGGGTTTTGAAGGACTGTTATCTGTAGAAGAACAAATGGACCCAAACTGATGCCGTAGAGGTTAAATGGGGTGGTAGAGAGAGAATGGATGCAGCACCTAGCTGGCAATAAAGGCTGTCAATACCTCTGTCTGTGAACCTCCAGCCCACAGAGGAGTGTTAGGCACACAGTAGGTATGTAAAGACCGAGTGGCTACCCAGCAGCTGAGTTCTATTCCCTGTCTTAGACTGCAGGCCAGTTCCAAGGTGTGCTTGTTGAGAGTCCAAGTTTCCTCCAGATAGCTAGGCGCTTTTGGTTACATGGCCATCGAATAAGTTGCTTTTACTAAAGAGCAATTTAAAAGTTGTAAGTGGGATATGGCGGTGCTTGGGAGATAGAAGCAGGAAGTTGAGGAGTTGAAGACCAGAGTCAGCTACTTGGCAAGTTTGAGGACAGCCTAGGACTACTGAGACCCTAAAACACTGAATGAATCAGTGAATGAAACTCGAGACTATCTACACCATTCTGACATATGGGTTTGGGATACAAGCCTCCATACGATTCTTTATGAGAAGCTCCTCAGAGAACTTCTAGATCTACAACAGCAAAATCAAAGCAAAACAAAAAAAAAGCATCGCATGAGCCAACACACTTGAGCATGGCACCTCGGGGCTGGGTTCCAAAGGGAAGCAGGCTGTGGTTGATTAGCAATGTTGGCCGTGGACAAGACAGGAAATACTGACTAAAGCCACGCAGAACATGCTAGATTATCTTGTGTCTTCATAAACTGCAGTTATGAATGAGGCCCAAGGGAGGAACCTAGCAAGTGACAGCCAGTATAGACAGAGGGTCTTTGGCACTGGGCAGAGCCAGCATGAGAAAGGCCAGGGGATGGCAACCTCCATTGGAGAATTCTCTTGTAGTTAAAGAATTCCTGAGTACAAGGGCCTAGCTAGGCTGTAGCAGCTGTAGGAACTTCTGAGAGGGAAATCCAACAGTGGGGGCAGAACACAGGGTGATGTGAGTTGGAATCCCCGCCCTCCAGGTTGGTCATCTTCCTGCTCAGCTGTGCCAGATAAGACAAGATGAGAGGCCTGCAGTCATGGGGGACAGGCAGGAACCCAGCGGGCAAATGGCAGGTGATAGTGGCTCTCCTTCCCTCTACAGTGCCTCCTATGGAGACTTGGAGATGAAGACTATCGCCCCCGCCCCCACCCCCAGTCCCTAGGTACCAGGACTCACTTCTCAACTGGTCCGCCTCTGAGCGTCCTCTGTGTTGATTGCTTGGGGTCCTGGCTTCCAACCACGGGGACTCACAGTTGGGAGGAAGAGAAGGGGCCTGTATGTCCTGGGCTCTGAGATGAAACTGATTTAAAACACCCCATCAGTTCAAATAGCAGCATCTCCAGAAGCAAGAAATGCTTCCAAATTAGTCAGGAGCCTGATTGAGAGAGCTGACTTGATTTTTATAAAGTAAAAATGCCACCACCTGCACACCAATCAAAGAAGTGGAGTCAGTCAGTGGTTAGCCATCTGTGCCCGACTGTGGAGGATGCTCGGAGGGTGGTGCTGATTCTGCCTTAGAAGGGATGCTAAGGATGTTGGGGCCCTGAGGAGTGTGCCAGGCCCATAAAACAGGAATGCCTGGTCCAGGGAACAGCACAAACAAAGGCTCATGGTATTACTCATCTGTAACAGCAAGTGTACATACAGGTGAGGCTGGACAGACGGGAAGGACAGACTGACGAGCCTCAACCTCCATAGCTGGGGCTTGGAAGTGAGGCTCCAGGCCAAGTGTGTCCCAGCTCCGCAGAGATCAAGAGTCCTGAGCAGAGCAGCCATCACAGCAGTCTCCTGCCGCGCTCAGTGTGGGAGCGCAGATGCTCGGTAACCACGGATTGTCTATTTAAAGACACTGTGACTAGGTTCCAGAAGGCACACTGGAGGATGGGGCAGGGAAGAGAGGGGTAGATCAGGAGGAAGAGGCAGCTGGGGCAGGGTGGGCGGAGTGGGGAGGCTAGATGCCATCCTGGACCCTGCTCAGACCCCACTGTGGGGGCTAGGCAAGTCTATCTTTCTTTAAGATTCCTGTATAGTAAATCACACAGGCTAGGGACTGGCTGGGTTCAAGGCTGGGCTCCATCGCTAGCCATCGGTGTAGAGGATCTGTTCACATCACCCCTGTCCTGCTTCCTCCTCTGTCGAATGGAGATGATAGCAGTGCCTCCCTTTCAGAGTTGCTTGAAGACTAGATGAGATAAACTGCAGGCAACACTTTTAACCCACCTGGCCCATAACAAAGGCTCACAAGCTTCTCATGAAAGGTGTTCTATTGTCATTGTTAATAGTGCTGGATGAGGTACTAGTTACTTTTCTTCTTGCTGACAAAGCAGCCTGAGGAAGGAAGGCTTTATCTTGGCCCGCCGTGTGAAAGTGTACAGACTGTCGTGGGATTCTCTGGCAGTGGGAACTTATGGCTAAGACCCCCGCCACTTTTCACATCTCAGCAGAACAGGAAGCAGAGAAAGGATCAGAAGCCAGCTACATGCCTCAAGGCTCTCCCACTCCCAAAGCCACTTCCTCCAGCAAGGCTCTGCCCCACAAAGGCTCTACAGCCTCCCCAAACAGTGCCACCAACTGAGGACCAAGTGTTCACACACATGACCTATGGGGGACATCTCACACCCACATGGGGACAGTGCTGAACAAGCTTCGTGGGTATTCCTTCTCCTGGGGCACACAGGAACATTCAGAGTTCATTCACAAAGCTCGGGTTTCAAGCAATTATCTCAGAGTGTCTTCAATATCTCTGACAGTTGCTCTTTCTAATCCGATTCTTCCTCTCCAAAGCTTGAGCGCATATCTGGAAAAGCTCTTTTTCGAGGCAAAAATCCACTTTCCTAGCATCAGCTGAGCCAGGCCCGGGGGGGACAGTCAGACAGAAGCAATCCAAAGTGGCCGCAGTGAGGAATCTGCTCAAGTAACGGTCCAGCCTGCAAAAAGCCGGTCCCATCAGATGCCACCTCTGCATTCTTTCAGGTCAATAAATCTTTGAGGAATTATCTGTGTTGTGATTCACTCCACGGCCAATCTTAGCCACATGGTTTCGCCAAAGTTAGAATCAAGGTTGACCTGTATCGCTGCCCTTTCCAAAGGAAGCCATTCTGTGTCCATAGTCGCCTGCTGGATTTTGCCTATGCCTTAACTGCCCTCTGACCTCTCCACCTGGGCATGGAGATACTGGCACCATGCTTTAGAAGCACCCACCTGGAATCCTTGGGTTCTGATTTCTTCAAATTAATTCACTTTAAGACCCTAGAAGTTGAATCTTAGAGAAATTTCATTATTTTGTTGATGTGTTTCAAGTTATAAAGTGGTACCATTGTTGACATTTTACTCATAGACCACATAAACCTATGGGTCTCGAAGTTCCCACTGCAGTGCACTTGCTGTGTATGGCAAAGCATTGCCTGAGATCCAGCTCAACCCAGGAATGATTCCTGGATGGTGCAGTCACTGGAGCCCAAGCTCCTTCAGCATGAGGCTCCACCTCTGCTGTTCTCAAGAGAGGCTGTGCAGATGTGTTGATTGTCTACAATCCAGCTGCCTTCCTTTCCTTCTGTGTCTAGACGGACAGGCTCTGCCCCTGCGCTGTGGGCTGTCCACCAAGGTTGCCTCTTCCCCTACACAGAGGGACTGTGCTTATTACTGTTCCCCCAACCCCCAGGACAGAGTTGAATCTGGCCCCTCTGTGTAGCCAACTCCAAGTCATATTCAACAGTGGCCCAGACAGACCCTGGACCTGACCACACAACCAATAACTGAGGTCTAACAGATCAGGACCTACTGTTGAAAGATGGATGTCCAATGTCCTCAAACCTGCAAACAAAGGTTCTAGGCGAGCCATAGAAAACTGTTCTTAGAGGTCCTGAAATGGAAGATCTTGCTTCTAGGACCCAGGACTCTAAGCACTCTGCTTAGCTCTTCCACACAAACAGGAGGCTGGCCTCTTGCTGCATCCCACCAACTTCACCATGTCTACCTTTCAGATACTCGCTGCTCAGCTTCCAAGGCAGGCACTGAGACTGGCCTGTGTTCTGTACTATAACACAGTACTTGAGGCTCAGCGATCTGTTTTTAAAAAAACAAACAGATGTATCTAGCTCATGATCCTGGAGCCTGGGGAGTCCGAGAGCCTGGCTCTGGGATCTGATCATGCTCTGCTGTGTGTAGTAGGAGGCTGAAGGGCAAGAGTGACAAGATAAGCAGGGGCTGACTTCTCCCAGCAGCTAACCCACCCCTGAGACGCTCCCAGTCCAGGCTCTGTCCTCCTGACCCAATCCCCTCCAGCACCAGCTCCCAGTCCTGTCACACCAAGGCTAAGTTTCTAGCACATGAACTTCAGAGACACACTGAAGCACTAGAATAGCCAGCCCCCCATCACCAACCGCCCCTGCCTTTCCTCCTCTAGGCCTCCCTTCTCCTCACACACCGCTGCCTCAGACACCTTGGTCTTGGCACATCCTCCATCCCACGTCTTCCCTCTTGTGTTCCTGCTGCCAACATCACGGCTACCGTCCAGGGCTGCCAAACTCCACAAGGTCTCCTGACCAAGCCCTAGTGCCCACTCTCTTGACCTGTCCTCTGTCGGAGCTCACACAGCACATGTGACAGTCCCCTGGAATTTGAGCTGGATCTCATATTATCCCAACGCTGTCCTAAAGCTCAGAGGGGGCAAAGGTTTTCAGTTCACTTGTCTCTATAGCACAATGGATGGTGTTTTGATTCCCAAGTCTTCCTGGGTAAGTGAGCTTTGATGGCCTATCTAATCGATCCGTGTCTCCCCCTGGAAAGTGGGAACCAGGCCCCCTTTCTTACAGCCATATTGTGTGACCTGTCTGAAGTAGAAATGGAACTGAACTAGGAACGAGAGCAGATGTTGAGTCAGGGCTCGCAGGGGCACTGCTCTGAGCTCTTTTCGCGCAATTCACTCAGAATGCTTTTGAAAGTGCTGGCAATAATTGTGCAGGAAGCTGCAAAAATAGTTCAGAGAGATGTCACATGCCTCTCTCCTGGGTTTCTCCACAGGCTACATCTCATATAAGTAGAGGCCATACTAAGACCAGGACACTGACATCGGTCTAGCCTGTGGGTACATGTCTATGTTATATTGTCACCTACTAGAATTGTGCCAACAACAATATGACAGAACACCTCCATCCTCACAGGGCTGCCCAGTGCCATCCCTCTAGTACCACACCACCTATTTCGTTCCCCTCTTCCACCACTGGCAACCACTAGTTTGCCTTCTCTCTGAAAATTTTTGTCATTTCCACATGGCTAAGTAGAATGTCAATGTGTGACCTTTCAATACCGACCTTTTCCACTCAGCAGAATGTCTAAGATTCATTCAAGTTGAAGATCAATAATCTGTTCTCCTCCTGTTACTGCTCAATACTGGTCCATAGACATGCAATCATCCCCCGATATCAAAGCCCAGAGGATTGGTGCAGGATCACCCTCAGACGTCAATCACAGCAGATGCTCAAATCCTGTGCTGATCACTTTTTGCTGTCAACTTAATACAACGTATAATCACATGAGAGGGTCTTAATAAGGATTGTGTAGATCAGGTTGGCCTGTGGGCATGTCTGTGAGAGACTGTCTTGTGGGTGGCACCATTCCCTAGACAGGGGGTCCTGAATTTTATAAGAGAAGAAAAGGCTAGCTGAAAGCAATCAAGCAATTAAGTAGGCCCTACATGCATTCGTTTCCCTTTGCTTTTGGCCAAGGGTGTGTTGTGACTAACAGCTTGAGTTCCTACCTTCACACCCCAAAATGAGGGACTGTAACTTGGGATTATAAAATGAATAAACACTTTCTCCCTTAAGGTGCTTTTTGTCAGAATATTTTATCACAGCCACAGAAATGAGATTAGAACAAATCCCTTGTAGAAAATGGTGTAGTAACTACCTATAGCCTGTTGCCATTTCTTTTATACTTTAAATAATCTCTGCATGACTTACAATACCTTATTAATTTAATGTGATTGCTGTGCAAGGAAGTGTTATACTGTACTATTTAAGGAATAATGACAAGAAAAAACCCATACAATGTAAACTTTCCCCCCTACCCCTGAACATTTTCAGCACACAGTTGGCTGAATTTGGGGGTATGGGACCTGCAGATATGGAAGGACTCTGGACCACCCACATACTTTTACCACAGGTCATCTGGCCTGTCTCTGCATTTAGCTATAATATGTAAAGCTGCTATCAACGTTTGTATATATTCTTTATATGAATATAAGTCTTGGTTTCACTAGGATAAATGCCCAGGAGGGCTATTGCTCGGTTACATGCTAACTATATGTTTAGTTTTTAAGGAATAAGGCAACCTGTCTCCCAGAATGATGGTAGCACTTCTTGCCAGCAGTGTGGGAACTTTTAGTTAATTCAGTGTTTCCATGTCTTTGCCTGCATTGATGTGGTCACTAGCTTTTATCTTAGCTGTTCTGACAGGTGTGTAGTGGCATCTTACTGTGGGTCTTATTTCCCTAGGAGCTGTGCCTCTAAACCAATTTTTCTACTTACTGGGCATCTGTGCATTCTCTATGGTGAAATGTCTCTCTGTGACTTTGCTTATCTTCTAAGTGGATTGTTTGTTGTCCTTTTTATGTGCTGTTTGGAAGTCCTCTCTGTATACCAGACAGGAATCCCTTCCCAGTTCAAGCATTGATGCATACACCTCTCTAACCCTGAGATAACCCATAAAGAGGGTTTGAATTAAGATTGCCTCAGTCTGACAGAGGAGGAAGTTTAGGAAGGAAGTGGTGAGTAGCATTTGATTGTCCCCTGGACCTCACCCAGCACTTGAGCTGAGGATATTTGCATACTCAGGAGAGACTTGAGTACACCCTAGTGGCACAGGAAAACTGAGCCTTCCACAGGGCTCAGGCTGGCTCAGGGGACATGGGTACCAGCATCCACTCTACTTCCCAATGTTGTTTACTCTATACACAAACAGACACTATTATTATCCCCAACTTACAGATGAGTAAACTGAGACTCAGAGAACCTGACCACTGGATAAAGGTTCTACATTAAGTATCATTTAAGAGTCTATGCTCCTAGTTCAGGGCTTTCAAGATTGTTTTTTAAACCATAATCCTCTGTAAAAACACATTTGACACTGAAATCCATCTCCTAAACATGATTGCACACACATTAAAGAATTAACACTTCTACAAAACAATATTCACCCTCCCCACGTGCCATGCTCTCTGACATTTCCTTGTTTTGAAATCATGCTATTTTTAAAGTGGCATTAGTCACCCCCTCAGATGTTTCCCTGACCCAGTAATGGACGCAAGCCATGGTGCAGGCAGAGGCAGAGCCCATGCACTGGTTTGTAGGACAATGTTGATGGTGTGGATGGTGTCCTGGGCTGGCATTGGGACTGGGACCTGGCAGGTGCCCAGAGAAGCTGATCTCCTTTGATTGAACTTCTTGGCAAACTGGTGGTCCCAGGCACTGCCTCCTAGGCTCCCATAAGGCCTTGGGCTGGCTCGTGTGTCTCCCATTGTGACCCAGATTTGCCCCAGTGAGATCTACTCTGCCTCTCTCTGGGGACAGGCACCATCTTGGACCATGTCTTTCAGTCCCCAGCACCTCAGAAGCCAGTGCCTCTTTGGAAGGTGGGGTTATGCCCTGTCCCCACGATGCTGTCACTTCCTTCCCCAGAGTCTTTCTGTGTGGGGATTGTTCCCCTAATCAGGATGGAGACTCGGCTCATTACAAGCTGGTGAGGCAACGGCTCTGTGCTCCAAGCCGAGACAGGCTGTCTGGGAGCTTGGCCAGCCTCCCACTGCCCCGGACACCAGGGCAGTGGCCTCTGCATGGAGCCAGCCTGCTGGGTTTGTCTGCCCCTTCCCCAGGGACACAAACTGACAGACACTGTTTGCTGAGGCCTCTCTGTAGCTTTTATTATTGCAAAAACTCAGCCATGACCATACAGTGAAGTCCAAGCCTTAGGACTACCTCTGAGCAGAGCTGAGCAGCTGAACACCTAGAACCAGAGGTAATCTTTACTGTGGACCACATATCATGAGGAAAGCTTCCCAGGCAGCCTGGTGTGTAGTCTTTGACAACACACTCACTAGGTGCTACTGGCTACTCCATTCCACGGATGCAGACACTGAGGCACAGAATGTTTTTGGAACTTGACAAGCTCTCCAGGCAGCTAGGAAGTGCCACCCCGGCGTGGCTGCTGGACCCAATGCTCACCTCCCAGGCCATTACTGCTTGCAGTAGCACGACCCCAAGCCTTCCTTCCTTCGCTAGGTTCAGCAGTCAGGTGAGTCTCCGTGGATGATGTCACACCCCTCACATCTGGGCAGCTAGGGAGAGAAGATGAAATAAGGTATGCAGTGAATCCATTCTTAAGAGTCAGCTGGGCTCTTTCCCCATTGACTTGATAGTGTCCCTTGGGTGTGATGTAGGATCCTGAGAGGAATGGCAACCAGTCCAGAGGCCCGTGAACCTCTGGGGTTCTCATCCAGAGGTCCCGTGTACCCTGGGAGTCTCACACTGTATCTCCTGACTAGCACCAGTCACACGGACTTTTCCACACAGAAATCTCCAACATGACAAATACCTATTGAGGCTGCAAAGATGCCCGCTGCCTCCTTCCTCTAGCCACAGATCCCTCTGAAGGAGATGAGGGGACGGTCCTGTGTCGAATGCAGAGCCTGTGTGGAACTTCTCATTAACTACGGTTTAATTACTGCCTGCAGTAGAGGTTTTTAATAACAGTAAGTCCCAATTAGTCGCTTGTTACTTCAGAAATAATTACTGATAGTGGCCCTTTGTCTTTGTGTGTGTTATTTCCGGTTTCATTCCCAAGCCCCAGAAGTCTACCCAAGCAGACATCTTTAATGGAAAGAATTGGAGTTCCAGGGCATACGAGGAATGTTTGCAGGGTCTGTGGGTTCAGCTGGGGCATGTGTGTCAGCCTGAGATTAGTGGGGGATGGCAGTGGCCATTCTTATGCATGAAGACATTTCTTCAGGGAAGAGCCCTGGTCTTCTGTCCTGAGCTGGGGGTGGAGGTTTGTGAAGACATGCTACTGACCAGGAGGTCACAGGGATGCCAGCCCTCTAGCTACAAACTGGGCGAGGCCCCAGGCACTGACCTATGAAAAGACAGAGTCCCCACCCCTGACAACACCAGGCACAGCCGGATGCAAGGACTGCTCTGGAGGGAGGGGAGAGCGTGTGTAGTTTCCCATGCCAGGGCAGGGTCCCAGCCTTAGCCGCACTGCTGACTGACGGTTCCATGAGGAGTTTCTCCAAGTAAAAGGTAGCTTTGGCATGCCACTCGGGCCTTGGAGCTCACACTGAGCCTGTAGGTCATCTGTGTTCCTCAGAGACCGCCCACAGGTAAGATGGATGGATGCGTGGTTTTGTTGGAAGTAGCAATGGTGTCCTAGCTCCAGTGAGTAACTCTTTGGTCTGACCCACTTTTATCAAACTTTGCTTCTTCTGAACCTTTATTCTGTTCTTGGGCAGGGAAGCTGGTGTGGGTTTGACCAGTTGTCCACTGACATGGTTAGTCATTAGCGCTGGCATGTGTTGGTGATCAGCTATTGGTGAGACGCCCTTTAGGGTGGTTTACATTTATTATTTTTAATTTTATTTTGGGTTTATTGAGACAGGGTTTCTCTGTCCTGTAACTTGCTCTATAGACCAGGCTGGCCTCAAACTCACAGAGACCCACCTGGCTCTGCCTCCTGAGTGCTGGGATTCAAGGCGTGTGCCACCACCACGCAGCTTATTTATTGCTTTTTTTTGTCCCACAGACAACTGTCTAAGTGCTTATTTGCATATAAGGAAATTCAGGTATGCGGAAGAGTTGAGTAATTTACCAAGGTCAATCAGCCTGTGGGTGACAGAGCTCGGCAAAGCCCTCTCAGAATCCCTCCACAGCTGGGCATGTCCTCTAGGGCACCCTGTCGCTCATGGGAAGGACCTGACCACAGCCTCGGTCTGTGTCCTCCTGACTTCATCTGTGGCTTCTGAATGAAATCTTTTATGGGAGCGGGGGGTGGGGGGCAGTTTTTATTTTGCTTAACTGTACTCTCAGAAAGCCTTTCCTGTTTGGACCAGCCGGGTGGTTCTAGCTGGCAGCTTCTGTTCTTCGCAATTCTACATTGAATGGTGTGGCAGGAAAACATTTGAGTCCAGTTTAGAGGTTGTAACTCTGGCTACCTGATTTGGAGGGTGACAAAGTTTTCTTTGCCATCATCCTAGCCAGCTCCTGGTCTTCCCACAGTGCCCTGTTCCCCTCCATCATCCCAGCTGGCTCCTGTTCTTCCCACAGTGCTCTGTTCCCCTCCATCATCCCAGCTGGCTCCTGGTCTTCTCACAGTGCCCTGTTCCCCTCCATCATCCCAGCCAGCTCCTGGTCCTTCCAGAGTGCTCTGTTCCCCTCCATCATCCCAGCCAGCTCCTGGTCCTTCCAGAGTGCCCTGTTCCCTTCCATCATCCCAGCTGGCTCCTGTTCTTTCCACAGTGCTCTGTTCCCCTCCATCATTCCAGCCAGCTCCTGGTCCTTCCAGAGTGCCCTGTTCCCCTCCATCATCCCAGCCGACTCCTGGCCCTCCCACAGTGCCCTGTTCCCTTTCCCTCATGACCAACTTGTTAAAGGAAGAAGCCATCACTGCTAAGCCAATAATTTTATTTTTCCCTCACTGTAGTCTTTGGTTTCTTTCCCCTGAGGATCCTTCCCAGTGAAATCTAAACCATTGGCTAGAAAACCCTACTGAAAAAAATCCATCCTTTCTCTTGTTTTCCTTCTTACCTCCTGTTCATCTCCTCCAATGGGCCATATTGCAATGTTGTCTTGTTCTGAAGCTGAGTTCCTCTGTGTTTGGAAGCTCATTTGGAAAATCACATCTACAAGGCAAAAATGCCCGCCCTCATCCCCCACACAAAGGGTCCTTTGAAGGTGCAAAGGGCTTGAGATTTAAAAAGCAAGTAGACAAGCGTGGCCTTGAGGAGAGGAGCTGACAGGGCAGAAACAGAAACCTGTCTAGTAAAACCGTCCCTGAGTCTCTTTAGACCAGGGCATCCATCGTATTTGTGTTTATTCTGCACCCGTGGCCCAGAGCTGCAGGCGGCACTTGTGTGAGCACTGCAGAGGCCGGGCGCTGGCCAGCCTCCCTTGCCGGCCAGTCTGTTTGAAGCGTCGGGTGAAATATGGGCTGTCTGAGAACAGTGTGGAGATCTGGCTCAGCCCTCCAGTTGCTAAGACTTCCCCCTTTCTCTAAGGCTAGTGCCCACTCCAGCTCTTCACTGGCAAAGCCTCTCCAGAGTCATCTCAATCCTCTGGGCTCTGCCCTTCCTTCCTACATTCTCTAGAGCGAGTGTCTACTGCCTCTGTTTTGAGCTCTCCCACTCAGACCCTGAGTGAATTATCTTCCTGCTTGCTGTGACAAAACACCCCAGACAGAAGCAAACTGAGGGAGGTTTATCTTGACTGGAGGTTTGAGGAGTCCATCTTGGTGGGAAGGCATGGTGACAGCTTGCTTACATTGTGTCTGCAGTCGGGAAGCAGAAAGGTTAATACTAGGGCTCTGCTGGTCCCCTTTTTCTTCTTGCCCAGATGTAGGTTTCCTCGGTGATCCTAAATTGTCAAGTTTACACTGAAGATTAATGGTCACACTGTAGCATAGGGATGCGGGTGTGAGTGGGTTGTTGGGAAGTGCCTGCAGGAAGCATTTAGAAGGAGGGTGAGGCTGGGCAGGAGAAAGCCCGGTAGTGGTGTGCCTTGTTTGGACGAGCATCCCCTCTCTAAGAGGGTGTTGGTGACTACAGCCCCAGGCAACAGGACACTGTCACTGTTAGTGAGTGATATCTAGGTAAGGCTGGTAGGAGACATCAGATGTCACATCATCTGCCAAGGCAACCGACTTCTCTAACATTGCCAACAATGGACCAAATAATCATCAGCAGTACTAACTCAGCCCTCTCCCCAGCTCCGTGGGGACCAGCCTCCTTGCCCCCCAAAACCTTTGAGGGGGGCTGCTGGTCTTATCTACACTAGGGCTGTGTGTGACCTCTGTGGCCAGAAGCACTGGATTCCCAAGTGGCTTTGTGACCTGGCCACACTCCCTAACCCCTCAGAGCTTCAGTTTGCATTCCTGCCAAAATGGGCCACAATATTATGGGGTGGTTCTGAGTGTCCAACAGGTCAGCACCGGGCAGTAGTGTCCTAAGTGACTCCTGGTGAGGAGAGGGTGGGCTGTCATTTACAGGGACGAACTATGGATCTGGAGTGAGAACGTGATTCTAAGAGCTTTGAGTGTGAACTCCTTTGGAATTCCCAGAAACCGTTTGAGGCAGGCACGTTAGCCCCCATTTTACAGGCAAAGAAATCAAGGCCAGCAAAGGAAACCTCTCTCTCAAGTCCAGTAAAGGAACATTCCTGCAACAAGCCTGAAATTCAGTCATTATTTTTAACTCCTTAAGATCATATATACTACAGGGAAAGATGTTTGTATTTATGGACCCCAAATCTGTTCAAAATATTATCTTAGAAAAAGAACAATTTGCTGGATGCAGCAGTTCATACCTATAATTCCAGTGTTTGGGAGGCTAAGGCAGGAGGATTGCTACAAGTTCAACACTAGCTTAGGTTATGGAGTGAGACCCTATCTCAAACACACAGAGAGGGGGTGTGTCCTGAGCAGTTAGCTTAGACTCTGCTTAGCTGAGGGAGGGAGAAGGAGAGGAGGGCGGGAATGGGGGGAAGGAAAGTGTCCTGGTGTTAGCCCAGAAACCCTGCTTCCGCTGCTAGAGAGGACCCATCCCAAAGGCTGCCCTTCCTAAGGCTTCTGTGAAGGTCCCCTCAGACAGGTGTCCTTCCTGGTGTCACCAGATTTAGAGGATTAGAGACATAGGCGAGACTTAAGTGTAGGCTTGCTGATTCAGGGGGATCCTGAATGCTCCCTGAATGTGCAACTCAGGGCGGCCCCTCTTGGGGTCCAGCAGCGGCTGGCGAGAGCTGGCAGAGTGTTCCGGAAGTGCAGAGGCCTGTGGAGTCAGACCAGTGTGGACTGAGGCACAAGATCCATGCGAATTAGCGAGAGGTCTGTATCCAGAGCTGGTTTGGAACGCTATAATTTCATCTGAGTTCCATTGAAGAACTCCGCGTTGCCTGGAGGCAGTAAAGGAGAGATTGCTGGGAGGAGCTTGCTCGATTGCAGAGTTAGAAACAAGCTGTGACTGGGCTGCCTGGCAGCGCAAGCCAGACTCCTTTGTTTGGCTGTCGGGCCCCTGCGTAGCTGGAGCGTATTTGATATTCTTTTCTTTATTTGAAAACACATTGGATCATACACATTGCTGTGTGCCAGGAGCTTGCCACAATATCTCCTATTGCTGCCGTTAACCCTCCTCTGACCCGGAGGCCCAGGAGTCACACAGGCTGAGCAGCCATGATCTGAAACACTTGAATCCCAAAGTGTCTTCAGTTTTGGAGTTTGGGGATTTGGGAGTATTTCTACAGATGATACTGCTTAGGCATCCTTAACCAAAAATTCAAACGTCCGAAATAATCCGAAGTCTGAGACATTTTGAACAATATTGTAACGCTCTCATCTCAGGTTGGAGCATTTTTTTTTTTTAGGCTGTCCATCAGGGCTGCTCAACCAGTGCCAACTTGCTTGTGGGTGAATAAACAGGCCCAGAAAAGTCAACTGGCCCCAAGGATGGGCTCTCAGCATGGTGTCTGTGCTCCTATCTGATCCCATGATGCCTTGCTACATCTATCTCTCTTTTACACTTTTCTCACCTGCGCTCAGGTGCTTCCACGGGACATCCCAAGTCCCAGCCTGTGCTCCCAGTGTGAATCTCACCCAGATCTCCAATCCCTGTCCCAGCCGCCACAGCCTTCCTCCAGAGGAATCCACGGAGGAGAACCCAAAGGCCACAAGGGAGTAAAAACACTAACTTACTCTGCAAGGCTGCTGGGGTAGTTGGGTTGTAGAGAGCTTACCTAGTATGATCGAGGCTCTGGGTCAATCCCCAGCACTAACAAAACGAAAACAAATACCTCTGCTAAGAGATCCAGCTCCCAGAATAGCAATGACGTGGAAAGGTCTCAGCAAGAGCCAAGGCTTGTTCCTGTTTCATTCTTTCTTTTCATGCTTTATCAGGCTAACTGCAGTTCCAAAGGCAGGCTGGCAGTGTGGCCTTCTTACCTGGTCTCGGCACGTGTGCAGAATCTCAGGCCCCATCTCAGGTCTATTGACTCTGTGTCCCTGGGAGAAAAGCACAGGCACAGCTGCACAGGCCCTTCACACCCACCTGCTGAGGCCATGTAGAGGAGAGGAGTGCACCACTAGCCCACTGCGTGGTCAGCCTTCTCCAGCCACACAGCTTCCTCTGGGGGCTTCCGCTGGGGCAGACAGACAGATCCCACCATTATTCCCATCTGGTCTCTCATCTCTTACTCAGCCAGGATCCTGGGCATGGCTGTAACACCAAGTTTTAACCTTCCAGATGGCATCCTGGTCTAACCCAGGAGCCCTCCCCACTCAGAAGAAAGACAGCATGGCTGGCCCTAGCCTCCCCAAGCCTACTCAGCCAGGCCTGAGGACAGTTCTTCTCTCTGACCATCCTGAGCTCTGGGGAGGCAATACCACACTGTGTGCATCGTAGGGAGGCACCCTGGTTCCCAAGGTCATCTGAGATGGCAGCGGGAAGATGAGCAGGCCGTTGGGGCTCCCTGCCCATCTGCTGGCCGAGGTCCTGCCCCAGAGGAAGCATGGCACAGGTACCTCTTGCTGGCTGACTGAGCTCAGCTCTTCCTTGTCAGCCTAAGTGGCTGTGAAATGGGTAGAGCTGGGCTCAGAGTTACTATTGTGGGGAGAAGAAAAACAGCACCGTGGAGCAGGATTTGAGATGCAAACTATCCCAGGTGTCTTGGAAGAGGATCAGTGACAGCCACAGAGATGTTCCACAACTTTGTAAACCCTTCTGGAGAATCTTCTGACCAGGCACGCCAGTCCAGCTGCTCTATTCATCTCATTTTCACCCGACTAGGAGCCAGCATGTGGTACTGGCTTCCTTTGATCCCAGGAGTGTACACACACACACACACACACACACCTTTCATAGCCAGACCTGTGCATTCTCCCATTGGACAGATGGTGAGGAAAACTGTCACAGGTACAGTTGCTCAGCCGATAGCCCTGTATAGCCATAGACACTGCCTTCCTCCACCTGGACATCAGCCCCATTCAGGGTGAGCCTTTCTTCCCTAACATGCAAGTTCCGTGTTGCCGGTTAATCCTCCCTGGTCGTGTATTCCCACCTGCCCCCATGCCCAAACAGCCTGTTTGGGATACCTCAGAGCTCTCTGTTTCATCAAAACCTGGGGTCCTTTGAGCAGGATTCACGTTTGAACTGTTCCCCCATGTGAGTGTTTATGACATGATGCCTTGGGACCACTGCTTCTGCCTCTCCTATCACCAGCGTGCCCTGTCCTGCGCAGGATGCCGGATGCCAGGCAAAGTGCAGTAGGTGGCACTTCAGACAGATGCGCAGCACTCACTGGGGTGCAGTGCTCAGAAGCGCGTGGCCGCAGCGCTACCCCAGTGCTCCCAAAGGGAGGGCGTACAGGCCAAGTCCACCCTGCAGGGCTTCAAGAGAATTGCAAGTGTGTCCCGAGTCAGCATTACTCTGGAGGACAAAGATGTATGGTGGGTCTGGCAGGCAGTTAAGAGCACTTGCTGCTCTTGCAGAGGACTCAGGCTCAGTTCCCAGCACCTGTGTAGTGCCTCACAACCATCTTTAACTCAGTTCCAGGGATCTAATGCCCTCTTCTGACCTCCACGGGCAGCAGGTATGCACTTGGTACACAGATATACATGCAGGCCAAACACCCAAACACAATTAAAATGGCAAATAAATCTTTAAAAATGTTTAAGATGTTGTATATGAGCAAGTCTCCCTCACCTCTTACACACACACACACACACACACACACACACACACACACACACCCTCAAAACACACATGAACTCAAATGCGTGTTCACTCCCAGGAAGCCCAGTGTTATCCACATTAGAAAAATGTCTTCTGTAAGAAACAAGGTTTCCTTCCCACTTCCCCGCAAAGCCTGCTGTATTCATTTTCCTATTGCTATGGTAACAGATTACCACCAACTCTGTGGTGGAAACCATGCAAATGTATTCTCTTTCGGAGGTCAGAGTCCAAAGTCAAGGTGCTAGCAAGCTATATTCCTCCTAAAGGCTTGTGTTGGGTAGACGGACAGAACCAAGAGAAAAACTGTGTCTCTCTGTTAGTCTCTGTCTGTCTGTCTGTCTGTCTGTCTGTCTGTCTCTCTCTCTCTGTCTGTCTCTCTCTCTCTCTCTCTCTCTCTCTCTCTCTCTCTCTCTCACACACACACACACACACACACACACACACTCACACCCCTGTCTCACAGCAGGGGATTCACTTAGTAGCCTTCCTTACACAACAGTGGCCATCTGCACTCTAGAGAAGCTCTGCAATGCTGGAGAACGGTTTCCCTGGAGACCCAGTGGTGTTGGGTTCATGTTGAAAGGTGGAAGAACTGGAGTCTAATGTCAGGGGACAGTGGTGGCTGTGATGCCTCAGTCACTGGGGAAGAACAGCCAGCCTGCATGCGGCTGCCGCTCCTTCCTACACCTTCCTCCATCTTCCTCCCTTCAGACCAGCAGCCCAGCTGTCGGATGTTGCCGCTGTGCGCTGTGGCTATGGAGGGTAGATCATCCCTCCCTGGTCACTGTTCCACATATCAGTCCTGCCTGGACAAAGCCCCTCCCCCGCCCCCCCCCCCCCCCCCCCCCGACACACAGTTGCACAAGTCAAGTTGAAAACCCGGACCAGCCAGCAAGAAGCTCTGAGGAGAATCTGTTTCCTCATCTCTGCCTGTGTCTGGAGCCTCCAGCATTCCTTGGCCCACTGCCCTTGCTACCAGCACTGGGATCTCAGCCCCATCACAGAGACGTCAGCCCATCGTAATCCATTTTCTTCTCCTATTCTTGTGTTCCCCTCTCCCATCTTTAAAGCCACTGTGATTACCGTGGGCCCACCAGTTAATCCAGAACCCTCCCTCCTCTGAAGGTTCTTAATTTTATCAGTGAGATTGCCTTTGTTGTACAAATTGGCCTATTCAATGGGTTTAGGGCATGAGGTCACATACATTTCTAGGGATAGCATTATTTTCCCTACCCACACCATCACAGACCCTTTATAAAGTAGAGAGCACCATGACACATTAAGTAAAGGTAGATGCAGGCATAGTTTAGCTGTTTGCCTTGATACTAAAAGGAAGCCTAAAAAGTCAAATATAAAGATTCAAACCAAGCTTGAAGCTGAGACTTGAGTGTGAATTCAGAAAAGATCGAGAGAGGTGTCCGTAAGAAACAGATTAAGGAGGGAGAGAGGGACAACAGATGAAAAGAGGGAGAGAAGACAGGGATGGAGCAGTCAGAGCACTGTAGTATGTCCTCAACATGGATGAGGCGATGCCATACAGTCATCTCTCAGGGGCTGCAGTAGGTGGCTGCTGGTGGCATCCTTGTTGACATCCTTGGCTGGTGAGGGCAGAGGTGTGTCTTGAGTGCCATGCACACTAGTGCTTTGCAGAACTAAGCACTGCCCTCAGCATGGTGGTGTTGGCTTTCATTGTCTAGGACCAGTTGGACAATCAAGTCTTAGCTGCCACATGAGCCTCTGCTCTCAACGAGTCTGCTGGCACTCACCCTCCATGCCCCAGAGGAAGGGAGAAGAGTTGTGCCCAGTCTGTCTACAAGGGCTCCAGCACTGAGATGTATGCATTGAGCCAGGACAACATGGAGTCAGCAGAGGTACCAGCTTGTTTTTAGTGAACTCTTCCTGCAGTCACAAGTCCCAACCTTGTCCCCATAGTGCTGCAGGTCAGGGACAAGTCAAGTCTCAGTTCACAGTGTGTGTGTGTGTGTGTGTGTGAGAGAGAGAGAGAGAGAGAGAGAGAGAGAGACAGAGACAGAGAGATAGGGAGAGACAGAGATAGAGACAGAGGGGGGAGAAAGAGAGAGACAGAGGAGAGAGACAGAGAGAGAGAGAGAGAGAGCACCAAGACCTGGGGGGGTGGGTGCTTCCCCATCAGTGGGGCCAAACCAGACCCTAGTAGGCTGCTGCCTGAAGTTTTATCACCCAGAGGGCAGAAGGAATGGCAGAAAGCGGTGGCCCTTCCTCTGATAGCTGTCCTGCCCACAGGGATGTGGGTGGGAACTCCGGGGTGTGTTGGATTTGAGTTTGGATGCTAAGTTGGGCTCCTGAAATAAATCTTATTTTATATGCATTAGATCAACTCAATCTTCTCTTTTTTCTCTGTGATATGATTATTCCAAAAACAATTTAAGGAAACTTACAATGTTGAAGTTAATATGAGATGCTGATGTGTGTGGAGAAGAACGTTGAGTAAAGAGGGATCGAAGCAATGGGGAGACAACTTGACAGGATTTAGCGTCATCTGGGAGACACACTTACAGGCTTGTCTATGAGTTTTCAGAGAGCTTTATTGCACAGGGAGGACACATCCTGAATCTGGACAGCACCGTCCCTCAGGCAGAGGTCACTGGCTGAATTAAAAAGCAGAAAATAAACTTCACACCAGCATTATCTGCTTCCTGACCACAGATGCAAGGCAGTCAGCCACCTCACACACCTGCTGCTGTGCCCTCACTGAGACAGACCACACCACACCATCAGATCTTGCACCAAAATAATCAACCCCTCCCCTCTCAGCTTGCTGCTTTGGGAGCAATGAGAAAGCCCTGACACAGGGGCCTTCTACACACTGCCAGGGGCTCAGCCTCACTCAAGCCCATCAGACGTCAGCCAGCAGCAAGCATCATGATAGCTGTAAACACGGCAGCTGGGAAGGCGGCTCCGGGGGACGAGAGCAGACACGAGGATCTGAGTAAGACCCAGCAACCACATAACAAGCCAGGCCTGGCTGTCGTGTGTGGAGTGTGGGAGCAGAGACAGGAGGATCCCTGGGGCTTGCTGGCCATCAGCCCAGCTCCAGGTCTGATGAGAGATCCTGTCTCAAAAGTGTAAGTTGGAAAGTGGCTAGGCAGGACACATCCTCTTTTATTTTCTGCACGTGAACATGGATGCATGCAATCACACACATACACACACATTGCACACAAACACACACAAATGGAAAAATAATGGTAAATATGTGATGTTAGTTATATGTATTTTCTATAACCTATTTAATAATTGTATAATTATTATTTTGGGTAAAGATATTGCTAACAATCCATGGAGTCTGCTTAAGGGCAAGGGAATTTTTTAGGGGGTAACTCACTATATCATAGGTATTTATTGTAGAGTCCGGGAAAGCCGGGCTATGTCCCATGCTGATCTTCCTCCAAGATCTGTCTGGTCAGTCCCAGCATCCAAAACCATGAGGGAGTGAAGAGAGCCGCATGCATGCATCCCAGGTCTTAAAGGTCCCAAGAGGCCACGCTCCAGGGGCATGTACTTCAAGGTCATAGAAAGGTGTAACAGTTACCTGCTATCTCACTAGGGGTGGTGCTTCAAGGTCACAGCTAGAACAGCTACCCACTACATTATTATATAATAAGTGGCTCCACATTCATATTCAAACTCCAACACTGATTAATTATACACTAGCTGACTTGGGGAAACTTAGGTCCACTGGGCCTCTATGTCCCCACGTGTATAATGGGTATAGTCTCACCATGTGATTCCTGTGGAAACCAGCTATGTGAAGCCCTCACAGTGACAAGTTTGTGGCTGCTGTTATTATCCACATTTCATGTGACTATCCTTTGCAACATATTTCTGAGCTATAATGAATCAGCCCCAAAGGGGCAGCTTGGGTGGCAGGAGAGTGGCGTGAGTCCTCTTGGTAAGATTGGAACTAGAAGCTTGATTGTAGCTTCTGGTTCAGGCAGGGCCTGTGGTGTGCTGGCCAGGCCCTTCACTTATTTAGGGGGCAGCCAGTTAGATGGGCTCATTAGGTTTTCAGCATGTGAAAGTCATAAGCCCCTCAGCCACTCAAGCCAGCTACTTGTCTCTGCTCCCTGTCCTGGGGACCTTGTCCTGTCCCAGCCCTAACCCTCATCCCACATGGTGTGTTCTCGTGATCCCCGCTCTACCTAACAAGTTCATGCAGCCTTTCAGTCTGCCATTGCTTCAGGCTGAAGCCTTTTTACAAGCAGCCCAGAGTGGAAAACTTGGCATATTGGCTTTGTTCTTTCTTCCCCAAAATTCGGTCTGGTGGATTGAATATCCACACTTAGGCAAATGTCCAGGCAGAGTCCAGAAGCCTGGGATACATGGAATCAAATTCATGTTTTCATTTTAATGTGGGCCCACTTCTTATCACTGTTCAAAGATAACCAGTTTTGCTATGTGTGTGTCTGTAAGTGTATGTGAGTGTGTGTGTGTACGTGTGTGTGTGTGTGTGTGTGTGTGTGTGTGTGTGTGTGTGTGTGTATGTGTGAGTGAGAGAGAGTATTCGTGTGAGTCTGTATGTGTCTATGAGCTACTTGCCTACTAGTGGCCAAGGGCTTGCTCTTTCCCATTGACATGCTGAGTGTGTATGCATGCCTGGACAACAGCATACACCTCTCCCAAGGGTTTCAGAGATACCTGTAAACTATTCCTTGCCCTGTCACGGGGACTCCTGGAGGACACTTGGTCCTGGTAGAATGTGAGCTGGGTAGGGAATGTTCAGTCTGAGAGGCAAACAGATGGAGGCTCCCTGGGAAGCACCCAGAGAGCTGGACCCAGGCTGGCTTCAAGTGTCTTGAGTGGAGGGAAGGACGGGCCTGTCCCCACATGGCCCTGGACCTGAGTGCACACTGCTCCTGCTTGGCCCTGGACAGCTCCTCTGGCCTAACTGCAGGGAGGGCTCTAGGCCAATGCTGCCCTGTGGGGACTGGCTCGTTATTGTCTTTGTTTTCTGTTCTTGGTTCCTCTCAGCCCTTGGAACAGGTTTCTATGCTGAGTTAAGGACAAAGGGTTGGGACAGAAATGGGAAAAGAGCATGGGTCTCCGCACCAGGCCTATCCGAGGCTGAGTTCTGGTTTACTACATGCTGATCATTAAATCCTGAGTCAGGGGCCCAAGCTGGGTCCTCATCCATAAATCGGGTCTAGCGGTATTCCACAGAAGGCTCCTGTGAGGCACCAACACTGACACTGTGTGGGTGCCCACAGACCCATGTCCTTCTCCCTCCTGTTTCCCTCTGGTCTCTGAGTGGTGCAGCTTTCTGACGGGGGCCCATAGCACACTGTGATGCACTTCTAGGGAACTGCTTGTGTTTATGGTCTGGCTGGGAGGTGGGAATGGGGAGAGAAAGACTCAGCTTTCCACACGTTCTGCTCACCCTAACTTGAGTTTATGTTCAGATTCTGTTTTCCCGAGCACTGCGTGGGAAGGGGGCACTGTAAGATGGTGGGGATGGCTGCAGTAGGGGGGTTTGGGGAGAGAATTCATCTACCTGTCTTCCTAAGAGGCTCAGGCTCGTTCCTTGGAGGTGAGCACACTAGGGTGTGCTGGCAGCCAGGGGACTGTCTGGGAGTTGGGGCACTGCCTGAAAGCTGGGGGTGGGGACCTGCTGCTTGAAGCTTGGCCTCACAGTATTCTGCCCTACACCATACACTGTTCTGGGCTGTGCAAATTCTGTACTAAACAAGATAAACACAGGCTGCTGTCAAGGAACTTCCTGCCTAGTGGCTGAGACAGAGGAGTGACTGGAATGGAGAAACCCTTCTCTATCTGGCTACCAGTGGGTGGGGTGCAGAAGAGGAGACGTGGCTGCTACAACAAGAAGCCCACAGGGAGCAGCTGGGGTGCCACTTAGGAGAAAAGGGTGTAGAAAAGAACCCCTTCAGAGCCAGCTGTGGTTGAGACCTAAACCCAAAGCTGCAGAACAAACATCTGGGAGGGAGACCATGGTAATTTCCCTCCCTGACGAACACACCTTGGGGAAGGAAGGGCTGCTTTGGGGTCACAGTTTGAGGGGGGCATTCTATCCTGGTGGGGAGGCCAGTGGCAGCTGTAGCAGGATTCAGAGGTCCACAAACACTAGCGCTCAGCTCACGTTCTTCTTCTTATTCCGTGCAGGTCTCCTACCTTACTCAATCTAGATAATTCCTCAGAAGCATGCCCACAGGCTTGTCTCCGCATAAGTCTATATCCCTTCAATTGACATCACGGGGACCTTCCCCCCCCCCCCCCCCGCACTGCACCCAAACCCCCAGGCTGGCTTTGGACTCCTGCAGGACCTGGCTTCCTCTCCTGTCACTGCCCCTGCCCCAGCCACTCCCATCCCACCACACTCTCAGTGACTTACCTCAGGGCCTTTGCACCTGCTGTCATCTCGGGATGCTTTTCACTGACATTCCTCTAGCTAACTCTCTCCATCAAGTCTTGACAAATAGTCATCTGTTTGATGGGTTCTCTCTCTCTCTGGTCACTATCTTTCCACTCACCTTGCTATTTATTTATTTATTTATTTATTTATTTATTTATTTATTATCATTTTCTTCTATAAAGGTGGGCATTTTTGTATGATTTTATTTTTCTGTATAAACAACTACCTGGAATGTGGTTTGAACACAGTAGGTGCATAGTAAATATTCAAGTGCTTGCTGGCTACATGGATGGGCTCATCTTTGTCTCCAAGAGCAGCAGTGGTTAGAGCCCCCGTCTGGCCATGTGCTGGGCTGGAGTGTGGCAGAGAGGTGGGGCCAGGGTTAGTCTGGGACATCAGCACTCTTGAAGGAAGCATTAAGTGGCCTCTGGAGACCATAGGATTCTGAGAGGGGGGAACATTTCTATGTGGAAGGGGACAATGAGGAGGATGATCTGGGCCAGCAGAGATGGCTGCTTTATCTAGAGATGAAGGGTCAGTATAGCAGGAAAGGAAGCAGAAAGAACAGCACACACACACACACACATACACACACACACACACACACACACACACACACACACACCTCCACCATGTAGCATTGGGTGTCCACACACATACCCACAGTGACACGCCTGTGCAGCCGACAACTTCATATCCTGCCTCTGCCTTTTAGTATCTGTTCTCAAATGCTCAGTCCTCTGTGCCCTGTCTCCTTCCAGGAAGATTAAGGAGGCTCAAATGTGATCCTGTAATGATTTAGAACCTAGACCCAACGCCAAGCATGGGCTCTGTGTCCCTGGGAAAGTAACTTGAGCCATTTGGTTCTGTTGCCTGAATTGTAAAACGGGAAGAGTGCCAACCTCATAAATGGTTATGGAGGCTCAATGAGATGCTAGATGGAGAGTGTAACATACACCACACGTGGTGTCCAGTGGCTGGCTACATGGCCAGACGTGTAGCAGGCCCTGGGTGTTAATGGAGCATTTAAAGACCATGTGGCTAGCCAGGCATGTAGAAGCCATTGGGTGCCAAAAGATCTGTTTGGGGCTGGAGAGATGGCTCAGTGGTTAAGAGCACTGGCTGCTCTTCCAGAGGACCCGTTTTCAATTCTCAGCACCCACATGGTGGCTCACAACTGTCTGTAATGCTGATTCCAGGGGATCCAACACCCATTTGGAGCCCAAACATACATGCAGATAAAACATCCATACAAATAAAGCAATAATAATAATAACAATGACCATAATAATAACAACAAAATTAAGAAGTATGTGTCTATTGACTTTGGAACTGTGCAAACCTTCAAAGAGGAAGGGTTTTTCTGACTGAAGGTCACTAACTAGCCACTGGCCACAGAAGCTGCAGTCCTGTGCAAAGGGGGACAATTTACACAAAGGCCACCATGCCCTGGCCATTTAAGTGGGGGCATTCCCAAAGTAGGAGACAGGTCACAGGTGTCTCCGCGTCCCTCTCCGCTGCTGTTTCGTTTGCTTGCTTGGGGGGGTGCTGGGATTAGCCTATGGATGCACATTCTAGACTATCGCCCTACTACTGAGTTACATCTCCAGCCCCCTTGCCAGAGCCTCGTGCACCCAGCTTCATGACTTCCTAGAGGACAACTCAAGCGGGCTGGAGAGTGTGGTCCATCCTGAGCCTCGGTTTGTGTCGACTGGGAGTGAAGGGGGAGAGTAGGAGCCCCTCAGATGCTGCTCACCACTAAGCCACTGGGGTGGGACCGGTTCTTAGCCTGAGCCTCAGTTTCCTTGTCTGCCAAAAAGCGCTAATGGTGCCTCCTAGCAGGGGGGGAGGGGCGCGGGGGGGGGCACGAGAGGTCTAAATGGAGGCTGTGCACGTGAGGTCACTGCAAGGGCAAGGACATGGCATACAGTAAGTGACAGTACTTGCCCCGGTCCCAGGGAGAGCCTCTTGGTTGACCCCACCTCCCTTGCTGCCCTGTCCCAGCTCCAGGTCTTGGGTGCTCCCTGTCACAGTCGGGAAGGCCTTCACAACTAGGCAGCAGGAAAGCTGAACTCCCAGGGCAGGGGCAGAGCAAGTGGACATTATGTTCCTCCCCAGGAATAGGAAATGGGGAGGCTGCATCCATCTTCCTTCCAAAGTAGGCTCTCACGCAAAGATCTTGAGGCTACCAGCCTTGGCTGAAATATAAGATGGTAGAGCAGCAGTGTACTCCTAACTGTAGTGGCCATCTTGGTCTGCAGCTCCCAGCGCTACCACAGAGGTCCCCCCCCTCAGCCCTCATCAAAACCCCTTGCTTCACCACCCACCCTGGCCTCAGCCCCCCCCCCCCAAGCCTTCCCTCATCAAGCCTCAGGGAGCTGCCAGGGAATCAAGCCCAGGTCTCCTTTTAGGCAGAGCAACTGAGCTGTCTTATCCCCCCCTCTGCTTCCTGACCAGGGCCCCAGGAGGTGCTTGAAGACATTTTCCTAGACAAAGAATAATAATTATCAAGAAACTATGTAAGAAAGACTCCTCGGAACTGAACCGTGCCTCACAGAAGGCAGAAGTGGCTTCAGACGGTGTTTGATGCCAGTGATTTTTTTTTCCTGACATGCTTACACTTGCACATAGATGCATAAACACACAAGCCATTCAGCCTCAGAGGATTCATTTAATGCCCTCCCTTCTTCTCTCTCTCCCATCCTCAGGACGGTTCTAGAGAGTGGGGGTCTGAGCTCTCAACAAGCGGGGGGAGGGAAGGCAGACAGACAGGTCTGCAGCAAAGTGGGGGGAGAAGGGTCTGGATGCGTCCCTGTGGAGAAGGCACCCCTGTGGCCCTAAATCTTGTCCGCTGTTCTGTGATTCAGCCTGGCCCTCAGCACCTCCCCTGGGATGGCCCCATGACCTTCTCCTTTCCCTGTCTTCAGCCACCCATGCCACCCTTCCCGCAGGCACAGACCCTGTTGTCCACAGCAAGTTTCTCCCATTCTTAGTCTTTGTAGGCTGTCTGTAAGGGGCACTCCACTAAACTCCTCACCTTCTTAGGGGGCAGCCTTGGGGCCACTGCCCACTTCCCGGACTCTATTGTGGTGTTTGTTGGTGTTAAGACAACAACTTACTATGTAGCCTTGGCTGAAGTGGAACTCACTCTGTGTATCGTGGTTGGCTTATCAGCTGATAGGTACAAATGTGGTCCCTAGGAGGTGTCCCATGAGCAGTGACCCCGTGACCACCAGTGTTCCAGGAGACGGCTGTATTACTGGACATCAAGCCTGGCATGTGGCTGAGGTTCACAATCCAAGGGTGAAGATTGTCTATGATTAGAAGATTGCCTTGCATGCTGTGAGACATCTAATTAGCCACCATTTTCCCAGGAGACGGCTCAGTTGTGTAATTTTATTTCCATACTTTACACCCCCTCCATCAGCGCACGGCTCTGAGCCCATCTTTTGCCAGGCTCCTTGTTTGTTTGCATTCCATCCATGCCAGGTGCCCCCTTCTCCTCTTTCCTCAGCTCCCACCCACCAGGGCACATGCCTGCAGGCAGCTGGGGGAGGGCCCAGGGACGAGCTTTTCCACATTGCCTCAGACCTCGCTCCAAGACCTGCACACTATGAACACATGGTTGCATTTCCCCTGATGGCACTGGGCTCTGTGGTGACTCCCCTTCCCTCAGCCCCATCACCATCTGTTTACAGGGAAGGTGACTAGAAGCCAATGGCCGTAGAGTTGGAGATGGGGTCTCTCTATGTAGACCAGGCTAGCCGTGAATTACAGAGATCCACCTGCTTCTGCCTCCAGCGTGCCAGGATTAAAGGCATGCACCACAGCAATTTAATTTACCTCTGAGCCCCGCCCTCGCCAGAGGCGTGGTCAGGACCCTTTGCACAGGCACATTCTTCAACCTTCTCTAACTGGTATGCCCCAGAGGAGACAGGATTTACTGCAGAGCAATGCTGATTCAAAGTGCAATCTAAATAGGCTTGGTCCTCACAATTGCAGGCTGCCTTTCGCTATCCAAGGGCTCTTATGAAGCCTGGATTATCCTGCTTCTTTACTGGGAATTACTAGACAGGGCAAACTCTTTCCCTCTGTTACACAATTTGACCTCTGTCAATTCAAAGAAGCCGGCCTGGAGAGACACTTACCCTGGAGCCACTGTGATGGCCCTTGTTCTTTCTCCTCTGGGTTCATGTTATGCTTCTCTCCTACCTAGAAAAGTTCTTGGCTCTAGGTAAGACACCATGCATGTTCTTTGGAAGCCTGTGTCCCTGACTTCTACCCACTCCACTTAATGGAGGGCAGAGCCCTACATGGAGTTTAACATCAGCCTTTATGATCAGGGCAGATGGCTCAGCACCATCATTTATGTTTCTCTCCAGCCTCTTCTGTAGATACTATTAGTCACATTTCACAGACAAGGAAACTGAGGTTTGAAAATGTGCCGCTTGATTAAGATCCCACAGCCAGTAAGGGTGGAAACTAAGGAAGCTGGCTCAAGGCTTCTGACATTGTCCTAAGCTTGTCTGCCTGTGTCCCCTGCTTCAGCTGTGAATTCCCTGGTGTGTGTGTGGGGAGGGGAGGGGGAGGGGACAGGAGCCACCACGTCCATCCATTCCTGGCAAGGCCCCATTAAAGCCCTTGTGATCAAGAACATGGTTGACGGCAGTGCCTGGCCTCCTCCCGTCTCTCCCCCTGGGCCTCTCCTTCCACACCTCTCTGCCAGCAGCACATTGGGGCCCTCTGCTTGGATGCCAGGCTGCTGAAGCAAGCAAAGGCTTGACCTGGGCCTGGGGCTACTGGCCCGGCTCCTTGCCCTGCCTTGCAGACAGAGTGGGGCCTGGCACCCAGGACCCCCAGCCTTTAGCTGCCAGCAGGGCAGGCAGCTGCTAGACCAGCCAAGAGGCTGCTGTTCGTAGCCACCAGTGGAATCAGAGCCCAGGAGGCCTGGTCAGCAGTTCCTGCAGACTGGGAAATGTTCTGGCCCCAGCCGGGCTTCACCTCAGGCATCAGGGGAACCTGCCGAACAGTCTGGGCTTTGTCTCCACAGTGTGTGGGTTTCACACACCAGGCCTGCCGGTCTGAGCTCAGGCTGTGCAGAACAGCTTCATGGCCCACCATCCACAGCACTGACCACTGCTGGGGTCAGCCTCTATGCATGGGCCTCTGGGGTCTGCTGGGTCTAGGTACCAGAAGCCCTAAGAAAAAAATCCTTTGTCTTTGGAGGTGTATTTGGGGGAGCCACCCCACCCCCTGCGCCCAAGGGACAGATGGGTCTGGATTCCAAGGCCTGCTGGTTACCAGCTGTGTGGGTTTTAGATTGTCACTTGACTTCTCTGAGCTACATCTCTAACTGCCAGAAGGAGATATTCACAGAAAACTTAACACGGCTGTTGTAAAAATAGAGTTCTTTTTTAGTAGTTATCATTTTTCATTAACATGTATTAATTATACATACTAATGAGGCTCAATGTGGTATCTGAACACATGCATACATTATACACTGATCAAATCCAGCCTGCCTTCTCTGCACCCCCCACCCACCCACCCAGGACTCACGATATCAGAATCAGGTCCTTCTGCTATCCACGTAAGAGAGGATGAGCATGTAGTCCTCATCTTGCTCCGTATCAGGCTCATTTTGTTCAATGCACTGTCCTCTGGTCCCATCCATTTTGGTGCACCATAGCTGACGAGTGTCCACCATGTGTATGTGCCATATACTTGTTGTTCCCTCAACCTCTGACTCTATAAGCTTACTCCACACCACAGTGGCTGATAACCGTCCCACAGTAAACATGGGTGTGCAAGTGTCGCTCATGCTGACTGCATTTCCTTCGGGTGCCTATGCAGGAGGTGAGCATCCGAGTCACGTGTGGAAGTTCTATTTTAGTTCTGAGAGGGACCTTCTCGCTGATTTCCGTAGAGGCAGAACTATTTTACATTCCTGCCACAGTAATGAGAGCTTGTTTTCCTTGACTCTTTATCAGTATTCATTTGTTTGGTTTGGTTTTGGTGACTTTTAAATCATGGCCATTGTACCCTGGGTGAGATGTTTTTGCAATTTTGATTGCATTTCTCTGATCGCTAATGATGATGGACATTCATTCATATATTTACATCTATGTTTTCTTGAGACGTATATTCAATCATTTGCCTGTTTTTAATTTCATGACTTGGTTGTGCTGTTGCTGAGATATTTATTAATTTCCTTACACATCCTGATGTTAAATCCTCATCAGATACAACACTGGCAGAGGTAGCCACCACTCTGCTGAGAGTTTTTAGCTCTTGCTCTAACAAACACTGCGGTGGTTTGAATGAGAAATGTCTCTCACAAGCTCATGCACTTGAATACTAGGTCCCCAGCTGATGGTGCTGTTTGGGGAGGTGATGGAACCCTCAGGAAGTGCCATCTTTCTGAGTGAGGTGTGAGTCACTGAGGGAGGCTTTGAGAGTTCATAGCCTTGGCCCTCTTCCGGTTCCTTCTCCCTGCTTCCTTTCTGTGGCTGAGACGTGACTTCTCAGCTTCCTGTTCCTGCCACCATGCCTGCCCGCCCTGATGAACTCTTTGTGCTCTGGAAGTATAAGCCAAGACAAACTCTTTCTTCCATAAGTCACTCCTGGCTACAAGAACTCATCCATGCATGTTAGAACCAAATAAGTGCTTGAACAAACATTCTCCAAGTTTCAGTTATTTTATACCATAAAAGTTGTTTCTCAGTCAGGCTTTGTGGGGTACATCTGTAACCCAAGCTTTTGAGAGGCAGAGATGGGAGGACAAACCCCTCAATGCCCCCAGCCCCCCAGTCCCCCATCCTGACCCCATTCCACAGCTACAGAGTGAAACCATGCCTTTCACAATGGCAGCAGCAGCACAAACACAGGTCCCTGGTCCCGTGCAGTCCAGCGCTGGCAGCCTTGGTCACGGAGCTCTGTGTGGTCTTTTTCCTGACAGCAGTTTCGCCAACCAGGTACTTGAGAGCCTCAGACTCCATCACTCACAGCCACGCCCCCAGAAGAAAAAGGAAATGGCTCTGGATGTGTGCATGGCAATCTCTCCATCTTCTATGTGAAGCTTTTCTAGGAACTGGGGAAGTTGAAGTAAGAGTTATGTGACAGGAAGTGACAAGAGATATGATTGTGCCTGAAGGCAGAGCAGAGCACTGGCCTTGTAAGCCAGGCTGGGCAGCTCCTGTCTTACCCTGAAAATAGCGCGGAATCGTCAGATGTGCTCAGACAGCGGAGTGATGTGATCAGACTTTCCTTACAGTGTGATTGCTCCTCCAGTGTGGAGGAGAGGCTGGAGAGAGAGACTGGAGGCTGCAAAACAGGACAGAGAAGCATCCCTTAGAACAGCAGCTCTTAACCTGTGGGTCTCAAACCCTTTGGGGTCAAACAACCCTTTTGCAGGAGTTGCATATCAAATATCATACATGTCAGATATTTACACTATGATTCATAACAGTCACAAAATTACAGTTATGAAGTAGAAACAAAGTTAATTTTATGGTTGTTAATCACCGCAACATGAGGAACTGTGTTAACTGGTCACAGCATTGGGAGGGTTGAGAACCACGGCTTTAGGAATAAGTGAGCAAGGAGTACTAGGAAGGAGAGGAGAGACGGATGACTGTCCTCACAGGCACTGAAGGTCGGGGGTTGGGGTCTGCACTTCTGTGAAGCCTCAGACGGGACTTGGCCCAGGTCCGTTCACTGTCTAATGGAAACTCACGTTTGTGAAAGCACAATAGGTCCATAGCTTGGAAGCTCTGTACAAGTTTGAATCTCGTTAGTTAGGGTCCATAGGAATCAAAAGACAAGCTTTGTACCTGAGGATGCAGAGTGTTCTGGAAGCAAGTTGGAATCTTATCTATTAGACATTGTTACTGTTCTCTTAATATCCAGGTCTGTGGCTGTGTGCTATGCTGATTTCCATATCCATGTCTCATGTCCTTGTCACTTCCTGGACATGCAAAGGCTTGCCCCTGGACACTAGGGGAAGCTCACCTTACTCTTAAAAGGGACTTGGAGGGGAGGGTGGGGCGAGCACAAGATGGCTCAGCAGATAAATGTACTCACAAGCTTAATAGCCCTGAGTTCCATCCCCCCATTCACTTAAAGGTGGTAAGAGAGACTCATCTCCACACATTGACCTCTGACCAACACACATGTTCTGTGACACACACACACACACACACACACACACACACACACACACACACACACTAATAAATACATTGTCTTAGTTAGGGTTTCTATTGCTGTGAAGAGACACTATGACCATAGCAACTCTTATAAAGGAGAACATTTAATTGGGGTTGGCTTACAGTTTCTGAGGTTTAGTCCATTATCATCATTGTGGAAAGCATGGAGACATGCAGGCAGACACAGTGCTGGAGAAGGAGCTGAGAGTTCTATATCTGGATCCTTAGGCAGCAGGAAGAAAATGCCACATTGGGTATGGCTTGAGCATCTGAGACCTCAAAGCCCGCTCCCAGTGGCTCCTTCCTCCAGTAAGGTCACACCTACTAATAGTACCACTCCCTATGGGCCTATGGGGGCCATTTTCATTCAAACCACCACATCCAAAAGTTGAAAAGTTTTAAAGGGGGCTGGGGTCTGTGGCTCACTTTGCTCAACATATTCCAAAAGGTTCCACTTGTAGCTCATCTGACAGGAGGTATATTAACCAGGAAGAGGCTGCACTGGACACAGGCTGAAGGCTTACCTCTCCCTGAGAGAGATGGTTCAATTTTTGGGAGCAGTTCTATTGGTTTAAGAAAGGAGTTATTCAAGTATCGCCTCCTTCCATGTCTTTGGAGAGTGCTGGGACCCAGGCTGCCTCACAGCTTTCAGGCTAATGCATCAGTAGACTTGGAACCCACCTGAGATAGACCTGTGCCCTGTAAAATGTGATGATATATTTCCTCTAAAAAAGTGGGAGCTTGGATCTCTGTGAGTTCGAGGCCAGCCTGGGCTACCAAGTGAGCTCCAGGAAAGGCGCAAAGCTACGCAGAGAAACCCTGTCTCGAAAAACCAAAAAAAAAAAAAAAAAAAAAAAAAAAAGTGGGAGCTTCAATATTAGAAGCTGAAAAACTTCTTATGGGCCCGATGAGGTGTTCGGTGGTTAATTTCAACTGCCATCTTGACGAGATTTGGGATCACCTAGGACACACATCTCTGGATTTGTCTGTGGAGGGGTTTCCAGGGAGGATGTCAATTGAGATGGGAAGACTCACCCTGAACACTCATCCTGTGGGCTAAGTACTCGCACAGAATATAAAGCAGAAGGCAAGCACAGATTTCCTACAGAGTATTATGCATTGCAATTATTGCACACCTACTATGCGCTAAACGCTCTGTGTTACCCTATTTCATGCTCAGCTAACTCTGGGAGATGTGTGTCCCTGCACCACTTGTGATCAACACTTCACAGCATTGTCTGCTTCGAACCCCCTTTTCTTAGAGTCCCCTCACAAAGCCATCTGCTCTCAACAGTTGGTGCTAGCTTCCTGTGCACTTTCACTCTTGAAGACCATGTGACTGAACTGAGGGTGACCACACTGGTAAAGATTAAGCCTGTCTATCCCTTCCTTAGAGGCTCAGTACTGAGTCTGAAAGCAGAGCAGCCTCACTCAGTGTCACAGAAGTAGTAAAGACATCCCAAGGGACTACAAAACCATGCTTTGTGCTTGAGAAAGCAGCAGAACTCCCTGGAAGCCATAATGTAGTGAAGTAAAGCAGACCAGAGTTTAACACGTTGCCTATAATTAGCCATATGATTTGGACTGACAATCCTAACTAGTAGTCGTATCTAACACTTAAACAAATTCATGCAATGTTCTACATACTCTTCCCAATGCTTCAAATACAGGCAGTTATACATGCTGACTCATTTTCTCATCACTGTGACAGTAGAAGGTGGTTTCTAGGATGGAACCTAAAGAAACCCAGGCCCCAGTGAGGTAGGCATGCTCCCACATGTACGCCAGTGTTTGGAACACATCTGTTGAGGTCAACTTACTGATCTGGACATGGAGAGAATACTTGCTCTTTTATAGAAGCAAACAAACATGGCAGGCTTAAGACTGTTATCCTTGGACCATCCTACTCATAGGGCTGACTCTCAGCCTGCATCTAAGAGCTGGGCCTTCGGGAAATTTCTGCCATTCCGTGATAGGGATGGCTCACAAATGCTGAAACCTTTGCTCAAATAATATGGCTTGTGCTTGAAGACCCTGGGTGCAACTCCTCTCAGCTTCATTGTTGGACTTAGTAAGTGACGCCCACATATTGAAAGAAGTGTGTTGGCCACAGAGTGCTTATGAAGCAGTAAGACCCTCTGGAAGGATCCTCCTTGGAGAGTGTAACCTGAAAGTCCATTTCAGACTCCCCTGGTGTCCTCTCTTCCGATGCCACTGCTATTCTTAGCTTTCTAACCATTGAGCTACAGGACCGGCACCCCATGCAGGATGGTACAATGTTCCTAGGTATTTTAACAACAAAGGGCCTATTTATTCCTAGAAGTTTTCCCACTTTTGAATAAGATGGTACGTGGGAGAGATGCTTTCTGCTGATGTATTTTTAGGTTGATTCTCTGGGGAGCCAACTGTACCAACCCACTGATCAGAGGGAACAAAAATAAACCGTTGCTGGCAGGGGCTCCCAGGGTTATCTGCTTCCATGCTGGATCCCGGGCAGGGGAGAGACTGAGGAGCACGCTTTCCTGGACGTCTTGGCAGCAGCACACTTAGTGACGGCCGAGGCTAGGGTTTGCCTGAGGTGTCCTCCCACGCCTGCCTGGCGAAGCTGGTGCTTTCACCTGAGCTGGTCCTATGTGTGGCAGGGAAGTGAAGAGAGGTGCAGGAAACATGGATGAAGAGGCTACAACCTGAGGCCCATCAAGGAGTTTCCCGCACAGTGTCCTGTGGAACCAGTGCTTCAAGGCCTGCTTTGGGATATAGCTCGGCATGCTGTTACCCATCTCCAACCCTAACAGAGACATTTAGAATACAAAGGTCATTCTGGGAGAAGACAGTGATCCTGCCAGAACAGAATTTAGCAGCCAGTTTTTCTGGGTTGCATGGCTAGACTGGAAGCTAAGGGATATAAATGCTCACCTCAGGAGAGGTGACGTCTCCCTTCAGACTCTCCGGGGACCCTCTAAACCTAAACATGTTGAGATCTAAGACTCACAGCAGACACCACACTGTGCAGAGATATCATGGTACTGGTGCCAAGCATGCACTGGTTCCTGGCCACTATAGATGCTGGGGATGTTTAGCCCAGAAAGCAGATAGCCTGGGTGACATGGACACTGTCTGCCCTTCTCCAAGTCTCCAGCCAGGGAAAGGCTTGCCTTTGCCTCTTAGCCTCTGGGCAAGAGCATCCTGGTACCATGGGTGAGCATTTTGAAGAGGCAGAGGCCTGTCTACCAGAGGAAAATCCCACAGGGACTGTTGTAGTACACTCAGCAGACAGGCCCTGGGACTGGCCAGCTCAGAACGACTCCTGGAAGCAAGGGCTGAAGCCCAGATGGAGAGGGATTAGCCCTGGAACTTTTGATTTTAGGCACCTCGATGTTGTAAAGATACTAACCGCATTCTCCCATCCCTTCCTCTTCTAAATCAACAAGGTTATCACTTCTCCTTAGAGAGTGATACTTCTGCCAATCCATCCCCATTCTCTTCCAGCACCGAGTCTGCCCCGATTCAATTGCCCATCATCTTCAGACTGGAGAGCCAGGAGACTTAGCTGGTCTCTTTGCTTTCCTCTTGCCCTCCTGTAACACAGACAACCAAAGCCTGTGGAATAAGGGCAGCCAGCTTCCCAGGAGACACTGGAACCAGCCAGAGCCCTTACGGCCTGTCTTGGCTCCTCCCACCTTCACATGGCCAGCAGGTGCCATCGGATTTGATACCCAATCCCTCTGATCTCCACATGCTGGCTCCTCTCAACCTTCAGAGTTTCCTGGGGCTCCAGTCATTCCCTAGAGGGACTTCTATGCTGTCTGTGCCCACAGCCTCCACTTACTCTGCCTTTGTTTTTCTAGAACTCTGTATCTTTCCAGAACTTATGGCAATCTGAATATTTATTCACAACATGACCCGTCTTCTCCCATCACTGCCGTTTTTTTTAATGAGCTGCCTAGAAGCAGATTCCATTTTGTCATGACTTAAAACATGGCTTGGCATATAACAAGTCCTTAATAAAGACTGGTGAGTTTCTTAACTAATTACAGCACTATATTTGTTGAGGGATCAAAGGATTCTCTCACCTGAAAACCTTAGTTCAAGAATGTGTGTGAAAACTCTCCCGTGGAGGGCTGGAGATGTAGCTCAGTGTGTAGCATGTTTGAACCCTGGGTTCAACACAGAGCAGCACATAAAACGAGGTGTGGTGGTGCACACCTACGGTCCCTGCACTTAGAAGGTGGTGGAAGATCAGAGCTCATGCTGGGCTTCATAGGAGCCAGCTTCTAAAACAAAGGAACCAACAAAAAGCCCACAGTGTTCCGTACCTTCTCCTGGGTGGTCCCTATGCCCTGCCTCCCCCTTTCCACAGTGGGGCAGTACCCACAACTTCTCCACCACCTACGCTTCAAGTCCTTACCAGCCCCAGCCAGTCACACTCCAAGATAGTTCTGGAGTTTAGACTTCTACCTGAAGGAAAAGCCATTTCCGAAGTGTAAGAATTGCTCCATTAAGCATTGGGAAATTTTCCTCCCTGGAGGGTGTTTTAGCAGAGATTCTCTTTCTGGGGCTCTCCAAGCTGACTTGGGTATAGGGATGGAGAATAAGAAGAGTCAAGAACATAGATGGCCTCCTTTTAGATCCCCTGATCCTGGCCACCGGTTGCTGTGAGACCTTGGACTCAAAGGCTGTATCCCCATCTATGGAATTAATTCTGGACTATTTCCGCACCTGGCTCTCTGAATATGCCAAGGTGCTGTGCACCCAGTCGGCAGCTTTGATTGGGCAGCTTTGATCTCTGCTGAGCATCTCGGAATAATATCTTTGTTCTCAGCATCCTTGCCAGCTCCCGAAATAGCTGAGCCAGAGGGGGGCCTGGATTTCGAGCCTGTTCTATGAGAGGCTTAAAAGGAAAAGGCAGCTGCAAACGGTCAGGGGTGTGTGTGATGATGTATGCTCATGCTTGTGTATACGTATCAAGGAGGCAGCCATGACCCCTGGGAAATGATCACCATGCTATCAGTGTGCACCAACCCTGTATTCAGCATGGCTGCCTGCTGTGGAGAGTGGGCAGCTCTTGGCAGTCAAGTCCCAGAGTCAGGTGGCAGAGCTGCTGGAGCGATAAAAGCTTAGAAGGCCTTGGCTTCTGTCTGTGGCTTCTGCTTGTTTTCAGTGAGTTGCCTGAAGATCGTGCATCAGCTTGCCTTCTGCACGTCTCTCCCTGTGCTGTATGGAGGGAACTTTCCATGCTTTTGAGATGCTGGTCCTCCAAACAATTCTATATATACCACAGATGGAAGTTTCTAGCTCTAAGTAACTATGTTGGATCTGGGCACATGCATCCTGTGACACTGGTGTTTAATAGTCTTTATGGGAGGCAGGTGTGCGCACCTCTGGCAGTGAATCAGGAAGGTTTGTGTGTGTGTACCTGTGATACCTTCCTCTCTGAGTGCCATCTCCTTGAAGACTGTGTTTTCAAGCATCTCGCAATGTTTTGGCTTGCTGAGATGCCACACACATATGCACATTGCGCACACAACTCTTGCAGCCTTTCTGTGGCTGGAGGAAGGGTATGTATGCACATAGCAGGAAAATGCATGTGTTTACATTTGCATGGAGTGAACTCAAAAGCAAACCCTGGAGGAAAGGTGTTTGATGTCAGAACATTTTGAACTGGAAGTCATTATTTGCTCCTCTTTGGTGTACACCCCGGGAGCCCTGTCCTCGATGGGGCTTCTCTGTGTGCACATGTAGAAGAAAAATGTCTCTCTGAGACCCTTTGTTCCTTGCTGCTGAAGCTGCCTTTGTTCCTACCAGTGGCCCCAGACTGGTGGTTATAAATTCATGCTTCTATTCTTACCCCCCGTGGGGAAGGCCTTTTTTTTTTTTCAGAAGCTGAGGGAGTGGGAGATGGGAAGAATTTTTGGTCCAGCAATGCATCTGATCCAGTCGTTCATGGGGGTTCCTTTGCTCAGAGCACACCTCAGCTCTGGGTCACAGGGCCCCTGCCAAAGCCTGGTCCTTGTTGAGACAGGGAGAGAAGCCCCAGGAAGGAGCTGCTCTTAATCCGGCCAGAGGAAGGTCTGAACCTGTAGGAGGCGATGCAGAGAAGGCTTTTTAATACGGACATCATCTTGTTGGGCAGGCAGCAGAGGAGGACTCAGGGACAAGGTCCTAGTTTAGGACAGGAGGACTGCCTCCAGAGCACTATGGTCTAAACAGGCAGATATGCCATCCCTGACCATGGTGAGGCTCTGATTGAAACTGCTCCTGGTGTTTTGCAATAGCTGACTACGCTTGGCTGCCTAGAGCACCATATTGACAAGAATCTCAGACCCACTTCTTTCTCAAGAGAAAGAGAGTAGATGGATTGTTTTCTGTCAATCTCGGTGGTTTAAGATTGCGCAAATCCAACCTCTTAAATTCCCCAAATCAGAAGCCAGTGCAGGTCTCCTAGTTTAAAAACCAGCCCCTTCCTGGGGCTGTAGAGGAAAACCCATTGCTTACTGTAGAGCCTAAAGGCTGATGTAGGCCACTGCCTAGAGACGAGAGCCAGCAAATCTTCCCCATGCTCTGTCACTGAGGCTGACTTTGCTGTCCCCCGCCTCACTGTAAAGACCCCTTCGGTCTCACCGGCCTCATCGAGATACTACAAGATAAGCACCCTATCTCAGGATCTAAACTAATCACGTCCACCAAGTCCCCTTCACCATACCAGGGAACACAGCCATAGGCTTCAGAGATTAAAATGTGACTGTCTTTGGGGTCCATAATTCTGCCTGCCACAGAAGGGATGGATTAGCGATGTCTGCCACAGTGCTCCATGCTGACTGTCTGTCATGGAGACACCTGACAGAAACAACTTCAGGGAGGGAGGATATATTTGGTCAACAGTTTGGGGGGTTTCTGTGCATGGTTGCCTGGACAGCTCTTTCTGGGCACATTAAGACAGAACATCTTGCTAGAAAGATGTGGCCTTTTCTTCTCACGGTGGCCAAGAAGCAGGGTTGGGGGAAGAGTGCCTGACCCATGGACTTCGACCTTCCTCCCCTTCAGTTCCATCCAGGACCACAGCTTTTTGCGCGGTGCTTCCCACATTCAGGGCAGGTCCTTCCCCCTCAGTTGCTGCCCCACATGTCAGTTATCCCTGGAAATGTCCTCATAGACACACCCAGAGTATGCTTTACTAATCTCCTAGGTGTCTCTCAATCCAGTCAGGTTGACAGTAGCCATCAGACCCCGGTAGGGGTGGGAGGTGTTGAGAATAGGATGTGCTCACTATGTCTTAGTCTGGTAACTAACCACCAGTAGAGTCTGGCAAGGAATATCAATGGCTGGTGGTGTAGTAAGAGGAACTAACATTTAGTGATCCCTCACTATGTGTCAGGCACTTGCTGCCGAACTCAAAAGCATGTCTCATGCTTTTGTGATCTGACCACATGTCTGATTAGATGCGGAGGGAGCTAATATTCTACAGATCAGGAAATGGAAGCACAGAGAGGCTATGTGGTGTGTTGGGTCACACAGCTTATAAACAACAGAACAGAAGTAGAAAACCAAAGCTGACTCGAAAGAGCCACTGAGGCTGGGGAGGAGAACATGGGTAGCTCCTTAGATGTACTATGATGATACTGATGGTCTTATGACTGGCAGGACAGTGATTCAGCATTATATTGGAGACAGCACCTGACCCCAAGCTTGTCCTTTGGACCTGAACCCACCCGGATGATTATCCTATGGTTTTGTAAATTGGGTTGAGTGAGAGGCCCAGGCTGGGGGCTTCAGCCCTGTCAGCAGAAATGCTAATGGCCTACCTAGTTGAGGCCAGAAAACGCATCTAAGGGTCACTGGAATTGGACGTGGCTTGCATTCCAATGGTTCACAACTGACCTTGAGGGGCTATGAGAACAACTGGAGGTATGAGGTGGGAATTCTGTTGTTAATACAAATATTCTTATCATTATAACAGGCTGCTTTAGCATGGGCTGGGGAGATCCAGCTGGCTGGTTCCTCTGCTTTGGGAGTTTTGTGCAGATGGGCATTGGGCAACCTCACATGCAAGCAATAAATTGAGATGATGACTCTGTCTGAGCTGTGTCTCTGCAATGCTGGGTACCATGCCCCTTAAACTGCTAGAGGTCAGAGAGCAGGAAGAACCTTAGTTTCCACAGAATTAGAGTCCAGGGCCTGGGGAGCTTCTTAGGATGGATTATGTATGAGAATGTTTTTTTGTTTGTTTGTTTATTTGTTTGTTTGGTTTTGGTTTTGTGAGACAGGGTTTCTCTGTGTAGCTTTGCGCCTTTCCTGGAACTCACTTTGTAGACCAGTCTGGCCTCGAACTCACAGAGATCCGCCTGCCTCTGCCTCCCAAGAGTTGGGATTAAAGGTGTGTGCCACCACCACCACCACCACCACCACCACCACCACCACCACCACCACCACCACCCAGCAAGAATGTTTTTAAAGTGAGGACAGTAGCTAAACAAAAAGCTTGAGAGAGAATCAGTGCAGTTCTCAAACAGCAGCGATGTTGCAAGCACAAACCTCTAATCAAACCCAGAAATATAGAATAACTTTAAAAATCACACAGCTTCAGTGTGGTGGAACCAGGACTTGAACTCAGTTCTGACTTACTCTGTGTCTGCCCGCAGGCACTGCAGACTGCCTGAATGAATGGTCTGCTATAGACAGGTGGCAGGGATTCCTGGAAATGCTGGCTGCTCCTTCACCAGTAGAGGCTGCGTGAGAGGGCACTTACCCTTTGGGGCTCAGTCTTTAGCTGTGATGGCTGCTGTGGTCAGGGACAGTCCCCTTGCCCTGCTGCTAGGAGCACACAGAAGACACAGCCCTGCTGGGGGAAGGGCTGAGCACACACAAACCTGTACACTATATGTATGTTCTCAGAAGATGGGTTCCCAGTGGACATGGAGAAGCTGACACCGATACACAGTTATCACCATGGCAGGCTGTGGAGCAGCCTTCAGATCATGCCGAGGGTTAAATCTCCCCTTTGCTTCCTGTATGGTCCCACCTCCTCCATCCTCCCAAACCTGCAAATCTAAAACCCTGATTGCAGTACAAAGTGAACCCCTGCTGGACAGTTGGCATCTGGGCCCCTCTCCTCCAGCATCAGCATCAATTCTCATCCTTATAGCCCTGTGAGGCAGACAACATGAGTCTTATCTGTCTGAGGGAGGCTCGGTGGCTTGGCCAGTTTCTGCAGCAAGGTATGGGAGCGAGGAGCAGCCTTGTACCTGGATCATTCAGCTTTGACCTTGGACTTGTCTCCACCTCTTACTGTCTGCAGCCAGCCACTTTTGGTGGGGAGCCTGGCCAATGATGCACACAGAATGGGTGGAGAGAGTCCAGCTCCAACCCACCCTTTTCTATTGTTGAAAGGGAGAGAGATCGAAGGGCCCCTCTCATGGGACTTCCATCCAGCTCTTTCTATGCCTCCTCCAGAAGTTTGGAAATGCTCACTGAGCAATGGATAAGGGCCAGATGTGGTGCTAGGACCTTGACATACAGCTTCCCCTGAGTGAGATAACAGTTGTTTCTTCTTGCATAGAATGACAGCCCTGAGGCTCAGGTGGTTTGTTAGCTTCCCTGTGAGTGTGCATGGGGTGGTCTCTCTGCAAGGCACTGTGGCTGATGTGGAGTGGTGTATGGGGACTAGGGCTGGGCTTGCACTCCAGTGCAAAAGCCAACTGCTCATTTTCCAAGAATTCTGTGGGCTACTTTTTAAAGACAGTCATCATTAAAAATTAAATTTTATTGCCTGATGATTAAATGCTTTTACATCAAAAAACGAAGGCAGTAAATCCCCCAGACTCATCCCTCTCAGTGGTTTGGTTGCTGTCTGCGGCACTGGAGTCATTCAGCTCTGCTGCAGCCCATGCTAGGCATGCAGATGAAACAGCACATATTGGTTTGCTATGCGCATCGCTCTTCAGTGTCCTCTTCCACGTGGTCATACATACGGAAGCATGAAATCAGCCACAGCGGGAGCATTTTCACAGCAGCAGCTACAGACCCCTACTGCTCTGTGAGTCCTGGAGACCACGCAGGCTGTGTACTTTGCAGACTGCCCTGCCAGGGAGGCCTTGGGCATGTCTTAGATCAGCACTGGGCCCAGGGACAGGTGTCTGGGTAGTTCACAGGGTCCTTCAGTGGTAGGAGAGGCAAGGATCTCCCATGGCCTCTTTCATACAGTGGATATAAAGTTATGCTGCCCAGATTGGGGCTGGGACAGGGGCTGGGCTGTGGGAAGCTGGAGGAGGTTGGAGAATCCTCCCACAGGGCCCTGGAAGGAGCTTGGCGCTGTGGACTCCTTGACTCCTGGACTCCGAAGCTGTTAGACAGCAAGTTTCTGTTGCCTTAAGCTGTGGTACTCTATCATGGCTGCCTTTAGCAAGCAAAGAGACCTCCATAGGACCGAACCCTCACAAATTGAGGTGTTAGGTAAGCAAAAAGAATACAGGAAGTTACTCAAAGACTTGTTTACCTGTGACTGTGGCAGATTCAGTTGCTATAGGCCAAAACTGAAAATTAGCCAAGGGCCCAGCAATTAATAAGTGGGTATACTAATTATTGTGTCTTCTACTATGGAATACTATCCAGCAATGAAGAGGACTGGCCCGCAGGTCCGTGAGTAACACAAATGAATCTCAAAGACATTATACAGGAGACAGCAGCCAAGGAGAAAAATCTGCATGTAGAATAATCCCATCTGCGCAAAATTCTATAAAAGGGAAATTGAAGCTCTAGGAATGAAAGCTCAGAGAGCTTTTGGGGTAACGGGAACACCTATATCCGGATTGTGGCTGCGACAGAAGCCACACATTTATAGAAACACTTCCAATGGGTGCATCTTATTCCGCGTAAATCAGTGCTCAGCACAGTTGTCCTAAAGAGGAAGAGCTGCCTGCTCTGGTGACAAGGGGCTGAAGTGTCATCACCCAAGTGAGTCATGGGCTCTTGGGAGAAAAATCTATTCCCCTCCGTTCTGCTGAAAGGGGCACACTGTGTGGGCCCACTGGAAACCTTGAAGAGATTTTTCAGAAAGGTGTTCTTCATGGCTGGTCTCCAGGGAGGATGGGTTTCCTCAGGGGGCTCTGGGAAGAGGGAGATTAAGTGAAGGCTAACCTCAGGCACTTCTAGCTTACCAGGCCCCTGTGGGGAGGAGGCCTGAGTGCACACCCTGGGGGACAGGTGACTGGGATGCTGGTACTCCTGGCAGGGCTTATTATGTGCCATATCTACAATGAACATCTTCTGGAGGAAGTGACCTTGGACCATTGCAGGTGGGTCATTTTGCCTAGACTTCAAGAGCCCCCCTTTTACCATATGTCAGGCCTCAGTTTCCACACCTATCAAAGAAGCGCCTGGTGTTGGCTTTGAACTGCCATTGTAAAGAATTAGCTAGGTAAAGTGTGTCAAACACTTAGTGCCTGTAGCAGAGATGAAAGCCTGGTAAAAGGAGCTTATTGGTAACCTGAGTGATTGAAAAGCCCACAGAGGGTCCTTGTGGAAGCAGAACCTGGGAAGATGAACTCGTCACCCACCTTCATCCTTCCAGGAAAGACGGGACAGATGGGAGTCCTGGCAGATACCATCTGTTTCCAAACACCATTTCTGGCAGGGCGTGTCACAAAGCAGAACCAAACCTGCTTATTTTCCCCAACCTTAGAAGGATGGAGTTCTAATTGGGTGGGTCTCGGGGGTCCCAGGTGCCTGAGTGAAGAAGCTGATTCTTCTGGATGGCGAGCCACCAAGCATCCTAAGGCAGAGAAGGATCTTACCTCATACTAACTCAATGTGTGAGCTGAAGGTAACATGTTAGCCTATTAAAAGAAGCCAATTGCAAGATATACTGCCTGTGCCCTTCTGCCCCCAGCTAATGGAAGTCTCCCTTCAGCATCTTCAACAGGCTCTGGAGCTCTGCCAGAGTACTTGGAGGGGTCTTGGCAAGGCAGAGTCCATGAAGGCTGCACTTCCGTGCATTTCTCTGTATGCAGAGAGGAAGAGGGGGTTCACAGACACCAAGAGCCTTGTCTGCCTGGGCATACATGCATGAACAGAAAACCATGCATTTTCCCTTCCTTATTTTGTTTCTTTTTTCTCTCACCTTCTAAAGTAATGCATGTGAAAAACAATCACTAGCAGAGACCTGTGTGTAATGAAAAAGGGAAAGTGGAGTTTCAGCCCCTACTCTGACCAAGTGACAGCTCTGGGTCTGCACCCCTGTCCCGGGGGGGGGGGGGGGGGGACGCATTGCTGTTTGTGATCCTGCTTGTACATCTGTGTGTGTATGTGTGTCCATGCACAACCACAGAACTTTCCAGCACAAAGAGAACCAGACTGTCCCCAGCATCCTCCTTCCCCCTTTCACCAGGTGGCTTCTGTGGCAGCACATGTAAATTCCCTCCTTTCTCCCTCAGGGATGCGACATGCCGGGTAATCTGCACAGACTACAATTTGTTCAACCCATTGAGCTGTTTGGGGTGTTGCTGTCTCCCTTCCGTCTACAAAGCATTGTTTTTCCGGCTTGTGAAAGCTCCAGGGAAGGCGGAGGGCTATCCAGCAACAAGCCTCAGCTCGACACTGCCCTCAGTCACCATCCTCCCTCCACCCCACCCCGCCCCTCGTGGCTCTCCCCTCTCGGCTCAGCCTCTCCTGCCCTCGTCCTTAATAGCATGTGACACTTGGCACAAGAGCCACCCAGCCGCAGCGGAGCTTCGTTCTATCCTTGATGCGTTTCTTTAAGTGCTCTTGTTAATGTTTCATGATAGATGGCGGAGAAACCTGGGAAACGCACCAGCCTGGATTCTGAAAGTCTGTGCACTAACTTAACGTATTCATTTATTCAGTGTGACAGCAGAGAGAGAGAAGTGCCGGAGTGCAGAGACAAGCTTCAGATGCGAGGGGGGGAGGAGGGACAGGACCAGCCTCTAGTAAGCCTCTCCTGCAAGGGCTAGGGGGTCTCACAATGCTCTCACCATGCTCTCGCCATGCTCTCACCATGAAGAACATCCCATCTTGTATATGAGAAAAGAGAGAGGAAGCGACTTACCTAAACCCAGACAGACAGACAGAGCTGAGATTTGAACCTGGTGGCAAAAACCTCACAATATTTCCTATGTGCGGGGCCTATCCTGAGCTTCTTGTGTGTGTGAATATACTTGTACTTGTTTGAGAAAGGTGACCACAACTATACCCATTTCACAGGCCAGGAAGAGAGGCTCAGAGTTGAAGTCACCCCTGTGGTAATGCAGCCCTCGCAGGCAGAGCTGGCAGCTGAGCCCGAGGAGGCCTCTCCTGGGCAGAGCCACTCCCCCACCCCACCTCTTGCCTAGGGACAATTCAAGAGTGACCTAAGACATGGGCCGGCACTCTTGAGCTCCTCTGGGCCCCTGGTGGAGAAGGAAGAGAGCAGCTGCTCCTTGATGCATGTGCCGGCACCGGTGTTTTGAGAGACCTAGCTCGGGGTGGCTTTCCCTGCAGAGCCAGGGCAGTGTCGGCTAGACTTTCCACACTGTGTTTGTCTCACTCCACAGCTCCAGGCCAGGTGTCTCTCTAAATAGCAAACAGAAATGACAAAATGCAGAGCCCTGACAGAGGTTGCGGGGACATCCCCGCTTGGGGAGAATGAGGGCTGCAGGCGCTTTGGGGGCCTGAGTCGGCAATGGAGATGAGATCCCCAGAGGCGCCTCAGGCTGGTTTGTGCTGGGAACTCTCAAGCACAGCCTTTATCAGCAGAACAGCTAGCAAACCAAATGCAAAACCGAGGTGGGTGGCTGGATGTGCTGCCGGAGCGAAAAGGAGGTCACTGTGGCAGTGTGCAGAGAGGAAGAGAGACCGCAGACATGGTTGTGGGGGGAGCCTGGCCAGGGCAAACCAGGGCTGCAAGTACGGGGCCTTCGATGAGTGTGAGCTGATCCCTCTGGCTGCTGACCGGTGAATAAAGGGTGAGAGGGGAAGAGGAGGGACTTAGGGACAGGTCAGCCCGGGGCCGAGACACAAGCAGGGTGTACCGAGCAGGTAGGCCCATCCATCCGTGTTGTGCTTTGACTGTGAGGCAGGACAGAAGGAAGGATCCCGCGTACTGTCCAATTCCACCCCAGCTCCTTGGGCGGATGGCAAATGGCAGAGGTGAAGGCCGTGGGGAAGAAAGGAGAGCTGAGCGTTCTCCTGGCTGTGCTGCAGGTGCCAAGAAGGTCTAGAAGCAGGTGGCACCGTGGAAGGGGAAGTTGGCTCGACAGGTCCAGTGGGTCTCAGGTCCAAGTCGAGAGAGCAGCTGGAGCAGAGCAGAGCCCAGCCTCACTCTGGCCTTCTCACAGAGCGGAAAAGGCAGGCGAGCAGAATGAAGCCACCGGGTGGCTTCTCTCCGAGTGTGCTCTCTGTGAGGGTGTGCGCTTTGTTTCTATGTATACACAGTAGAGCAACCAGAAGTCGTTTCACCCACCTAGTTCACGAAAATCAAGCGAACCAACCATCGCCAGTGCTCCGGAGAGGGTGTGTGGATGCGTGTTCCCGATCTGAGTTCAACTCAGGTTTCCATGCCCGTATAGTCCTCTGATTTTGCCACTCTGGCTGGTTGTTACTAAGGCTGTATGTACCTGGAAACACGCCTCTGTGTGCCCTGTGTCTCATCACCTACTGTCCTCCCACTGCCACTTCTGTGGGCTCTCTGGAAGCATCCCATCCCTGAATCTAAATAGAACGAGGACCACATCCATCAGGGAGGTCAGTGACAGCTGCCAGCGCAGGCCACCTGGGCAAGGCCTCAAGAACAACTCTACTAACACCCCTCGCCTCCCAGGGAAATAGCTGCATTTAAGCACATTCAGCCACCCAAGCAGCCTTAAAATGACCATTATTGTCTCAGTTTGATAGAGGAGGAAAATTAGTTTTCAGAGAGTTATTTGTTCAAAGAGCACAGAGCTGGGGAACAGGGGAGCCAGAATGTTGAAAGGTCTCTCCCTGAAACAAATGCCCAAACATCTAACCATTGGCCATATACCCATACCATGCAAAGCCATACCACCTGGCCAAGCTGGTGAGCCCTCTGACCACAGACGTCAGACTCGTGGAACCTCACACACCCACACTCACACTGCAGATAAGGTTGTTTTGTATTGATCCAGTGGCTGCCATGTGCTGGACCAGGCTCTGGTCAGCTGAGAGCAGCCGTGTGCATCTATTCCCAGTTCTGCAGTCAGGCTCTTCCTTGGGGCTCACTACGTTGTGGAAATCTATAGAGAGGTAATGTATCAGTCACCAGTGATCAGATTTGAACTGATGTTAGAACAAGGGTGTCCATCTGGAATGCGAGGAAGGTGGTAGATCTAGGAAGGAGGAGCTCTTCTTGTGCTGAGGAAATGGAAAGCTCTCGAGCTGGGTTTCTAGCTCAGCTGTACGCTGCCCTCCTAACTCTAGGCTTTAGAGAATTCAATGGACATGCCTAGTACAGTGGGGGAAGATGGATAAGGAGGAATGAAATATGTGCCAGCCATGGTGGCATGGGCCTTTAATCCTAGCACTTGGGAGGCAGAGACAGGCAGATCTCCCTGAGTTTCAGGCAAGGCCAACCTAGTCTACGTAATGAGTTTCAAGCCATGCATGATTACATAGTGAGAACTTTCTCTCTCTCTCTCTCTCTCTCTCTCTCTCTCTCTCTCTCTCTCTCTCTCTCTCTCGCTGTGTGTGTGTGTGTGTGTGTGTGTGTGCGCACACACACACACGCATGAGTGTGTGCGTATGTGTGGTCACACTCACTTTCAAACTGTGATGCTATAGAAGATGCATCAAAGGGCATGATGGGTCAGAGAAGGTGCCTGTGAAGAGCAGACCTGGGTTGTTTTGCTTTTGGGACAGGGTCTTATTGTGTAGCCTAAAATAGTGTACAACCTAAGCTGGTCTTAAACTCAAGATCCTCCTGTCTCAGCCTCCTGAGCACTGGGATTAGAGATACATGCCACTGCACCCAGCTTCAGAGTTGCATAGGTGGGCAGCTGCTAGAAGCCGGAGCAGGCCAAGTGTGCAGCAGCAGTCAAGGGAGAAACAGAGAAGGCGCCAGCCAATGTCAGATGACGTGGTGCCTTGCTGGCCAAAGATGGGAATCGCGGCAGTGGGCAAGCCCCAGGAGTTCGTAGGGTGGTGGGTGGCTGTGTGCTGTGACAGTAGAAGGTGATTTTGACTTGTGGAGGGAAAGTAGGCTGGGAGGAAAGTGGCGAGGGCAGAAGCATGGGCAGGTCGGGAGCTCACATAAGAATGAGAGCGGATAGTACCTGGGCTGTGCCGAGGCCCGGTGGAGATGGATGGAGGACGTAGAAATGCCAGAGCAAGCTGGTGCGTCAGTAGAGGCTTCAAAGGAGACGGGGTGGTGGCGCTGAGGACGAGCTAGTCGTTAGCCAGGATCTGAGATGCTGAAGACAAGAAAGAGGCCCAAACTATATTCCCTTAGTTCAAACTCGGACCCTCTATTTACTACCATTTTGGCCCTAGGCAGGTGACTCAGTCCTTGAGGGCCTCAGAGTCCCCATCAGTAAAATGAAGATCACAACATATTCATAGGGTTGTCTGTGGGGTTTTTACAAGGGACTCTGTGTAAAATGTTTAGACTCACACCTGAGTATAGTAGATGCTACACAGAGGAAGCGTGTGCTCTTAATAGGAGTCTATTGGTAGGTCTCCGCCCCACCATTAAGAGACAAAGACTTTCCAGGCCCATGGCCCTTGTTTGGAAAGAAAATGTTGTGCAGAGCAGGACCCTGGGGAGGATCCTTCTTTCAAAGTGTTTGCATTCCCTTCCCCAGCGTGAACTTGGCAGGCGAAGCTGTTCAAAGTAAACACAGGTTCCGAGCTCCAGCAAATACCAGGTTAGGCAGCGCGGAGGCAGCCACCCCAGCCCCAGGGCCAGCAGAGGAAATGGGCTGGCTATGCTGATCTCACCAGGCCCATGACTGCTGGCTTTCCCCGGAGGCAGGGCCTGGGCACCTGCGCTGTCTGGTCTTTTGACTGGAATGGCTAGCGATGAGTCACCGCTATCCCTCACTGCATCCTAGCCTGGGCTTGGTGAATCACAGTCTCCCAAACTTAACACCAGGTGGCAACAAGAGGTGGAGTCCAGGAGGGAGCAAGTTGGCATGGAGGGACAGGCGTACCCCAGGGTCACAATGTCATGTGAGAATGGAGGTCTACGGAGCACTGGGAGCAGGGTGGCGGGTGGAGGCGAGGCGGTAGGCGTGAGAGGAAGGAAGGAGGGAAAGCTGCAGATCTTAACAGAAGTCAACTCTGATTCAGCATCTTCCAGCTTCTGCTTCAACTCAGGTGTCCCTTGCCCTCCGACTCCACGACCCACCAACCTAGAAACTGACACAAAATGAATTAGAAAGGTAACAGGCTAACCCGCTTTCTTCCATAAACTTAAAATGTTTGTTTTCGTTACTTTTCTCATGCCTGCTACAAACCTCCTGACAAGAAGCAATTTAGGGAATTGCTGGTTTATTCTGGCTTATGGTGTGAGAAGACACATTCCACCATGGTGAGGAAGGCATGGAGGCAGGAGAGGGAGGCCGCCTGGTCTGCATGTGCAGTCAGGAAGCAGAGAGCCTCGGATGCTGGCGCTCAACTCCCTTTGTGTTCAGTCCTGGACCACCCCAGCCCACGGAATAGTCCCACCCACATTTAGCATGGATCTTCCCATCTCTCCTAATCTCGATAGTTACTCACAGACACCCCCAGAAACTTGTCTCCCAGGTGACTCTAGATCCTGTCAGGTTGACAGTCATTATTAACCAACACAATCTTCGATACAATTGCTGAGCTACCTGCATGTGTTACTTACTCTGTAAGATTCTCCTGTGAGCATGAGAGTGGCCAATAGTATGTGGGGAATTGTCCTTTTAACTAGAGGAGCAGAGGTAAGAGAGGGGTGTCTGTAATATTGTATGTGGGTGCCATGGTGCACATGTGGAGGTCAGAGAACAACTCCAGAGCAGATTCTCTCCTTCCACCATGTGGGTTTCAGGCACTAACCTTGGGTCATACTTGTTGGCCCTTGCATGTGTTCTTAACATTAGAGAAAGATGTGATTTTTGTACAGTGCCAGTCTTTATGTGGTAAAATATATACAACATGACATTTACCATCTTATCACTTGGGGGCTTACTGCTCAACGGTGTTAGTTACATTCACTTCATTGTATATCATCACCAACTGTTCATGTCCAGAATGCCCTCAGAGCTGACACTCTGTTCCCACTAAAGATTTTGCCGGATCCCCGACCCCCAGCCTCCGACAACACACTCCTATGCCATATCTCTAACTCTGACTACTTTAGATGTCCACAGGGAATCACGCATGCTGTCTCCCTTCCTGTCTGGTGTATTGTGTTTTGGGGCCCATTCATACTGTGGCACATGTCAGAATCCTCTTCTATGGGCGCACAATGTTTTGCTCATTTACTCAGCCAGCAATGGGCAGCTGCTTTGCCTCTGTTTTTATTATTATTGTTATCATTATTATTAGTATTGTGATGCCTCTTTTAGACTAGGTTTGAAAAAAATGATTAAAGTAAGAAAATTCCTTGACAATAAAGACATGGCTGTCTTTCCTCTATCCTGTGTTTTCACGTATTGCAGGGCATTTGCAAATAAGATTTAAAGGGAAAATGGAAGTTGGGAGACCAAGAAGACTACCGTGTGCTTTAGGAGAAGATCCCCCAGTGTTCCATGTTTCAGAATCCTTAACATGTTGAGAAGTGAGGCTAAGTGTGGACAATGGCTTGTAAGAGAACATAGCAGAAGAAATATCTGTGGAATGCTCTGAACCCTTCCCCTTTCCTTCACTGTCCTGGAATTCACTATGACACCCAGGTTGGCCCTGTGGTGATCATTCTGTCTCAGCTTCCCAGGAGCTGGCATTATGGTGTGAACCACTGTAACTTACTTCTACGCTTACTTCTTATCCTTCTCTGTCAGGTAAGCACAATGCTCCTATTTTCCCCCTCCTTTATTCAAAACAATTCCAGTCTCCTAGCCCTTTACGCTCTACTTCCTTTTCCTTCTTGGATACCATCAAACTGCTCAGCAGAACAGAAAGCCCGCCCATACAGGAACATTTGCACACTTTGGATGTGAGGCATGCAGACTCACCTTCGAATGCACATTCTCTGATATAGGGTGGGGATGACAGCTGTGTGGCATGTGGCTGCCACTCCCCACTCCCAAACCCTAAGGCAGACATCACTAATTAATGGCCACACTCCTTCCTGTTGGAGCAGACTGGCCCAGAGTCAAGAGTGCAGAGCACCATGAAGCCATTCCCTGACCGCCTGGTCTCTCGTAGGAAATGCTACCTGCACTCTCCTTTCCCATAAGGTTCTCTTAACTTTACATATAGGAAGCCCACCCACCCTTGAAGGTAGGAGGCAAACCCAGTCTCAATCATTGGAGGAGACCAGAACTTGGTAAGGAACCTGAGGCTAGAATCAAGTCCTTTCTCTGGCCCTCCATTGCTTTTAAACTAGGCTTTTGGGTCAGGGGGTTCTTTCCCCTGAGTGAGAAGAAAGTGAGGCTCCTGACATGGATACAGTTCCATAGGTGGGCATGGAGGAACCATCGGGGACCCCAAACTGAAAACCCACCAGTTTCATGGGTCTGCCTGTTTTGCCCTGCTGTCTGGGAGCTGTCAGTCATCATGGTTCCTATCTTGACTTGGGTATGACTGGAGCATTGCACATTCATGGAGAGGTCACGGCTTAACTCAGAGCCATTTATGGGAAAGACACTTTCTAAGCCAAAACAATGACAACAGACTTGGCCAGAGGAGTATGTATCCCGGAACAACAGGTTCCCCTAGCTCTTTGCTGAGTCGCTCTGCCATCCTTAAGGCCTTCAGCAAGACCCAAAAGGAGCAGGTGACAGGGTTCCAACTTGCCACAGAAAACAGACATCAGGTGCCACCCACTTCTTGGGCCTCATCCTACCTGTGTCTGGACCATTTGCCACATCCTAAGGGCTTGAGGTAGCCAGAAGGCCTACTGTGGAACATCGTGTCTGCTTGCCAGAAAGGGTGTGTGTGTGAATAAACCCATATAAAGTGCTTAATATGTGCTTATAATTTGTAGCCACCCTCACATTCCATCTTCAGAACAGCTGTGTTAGAAGAGAACCATCACCACCCCAAGGAAAACCTAGAACTCAGAGAAATCAAGGAGCTTCTTAATCACCCAGCTGGTAGGTAGGTAGGTAATCATCCAGAACTAGGATGCAGACCTAGACACTGTGGTACTAGGGATTCTCGGAGCCTATCACTTGGCTGCATTTCCTGTGGGAGTTGCTCATGGAGGGTTAGCCCTGGGCCTGCAAGGCTGAGCAAAGTCTATGGAGAGTAGGCCAGGTTAAAAGAGCAAGCGCAGCCAGTTCAACCCGAGCACACAGAGGCAGGTCACATACATTCAGGGGACAACAGCTCTGGCCCTATGCTTCTCTGGGACCCTCCCCTTCCCCAGCACCCTGTTTCCAGCATTCCTCCTGGGTCTCAGAGCTGATGCTGTTTCCCAGGCAGCCATGCTGAGAAGCAGATGGTGCTGAGGGGGTGGGCACCTGACATCCCTACTCAAGCTTCCCTACAGCTCTGCTCCTCCTTTCCTGGCTCCCTACCCTTTAAGAAGCTCAACCCAGGAAAAACCTGTGGCTCTCCTGCAGAGTGCAGGTATTGGTCTTCAGCTGAAGGGTGTAGGTGGCATTCAGTTCCATGCTTGGGAAAGCCCTGAGGGTTTGAGCTGCTCACCACTGTCACTGGCCCCTTGATTTCTGGCTCATAAGGTGAAGATTCAAGGAGCAGCACATCTGAACTTCCCCCATCCTTAAAGAGATTGGTCATCATCTCTTTGAAGAGCAGAAATGTCTGACTGGATCAATTTAATATAAAGGAAATGTTTGGCTAGCTATTCTTATTCCTTTTTTTTAAACAAATAACTCTTTAAATCAAACTCTCAGACAAGAGTAAGGTGCTTACGATCTGTTACAAGCATAATTGAAGACGATCTCATTCCAGGGTTAGAAATCACAGCACTTCAAAGAAGGAAGTGTCTCTGGCATTCTCCTCACCCCCATCTTGAGACCTTTATCCCAGGCCATGACCTCTCCACACTGCATGGTTAAGTGAGGTATGATACCCTGCAAATAAAGTCAAACTGAGCTTCCCAGAGGTTAAGTAGCTGTGCAGGTTCGGCTGGCACAGTAGCAGTTCCCTCTGACCTTAAAATCACACCCTCCACCCTCCCCTCACTCTGTGCCCAACTTCTAATGCTTCATACAGCACACAGCATGGAGGCCAACACACATCCATCAATACCGAGCACAGTGGAGCGAGGTCACAGTGAGCATTTGCATAGACAGCTGTGTTTTCAGGGGCCGTCATGGTCCCTTCCTATTAGAAGGTTCTGTGTGGTGCCTCCCCCAGTAACCTGGGTGTGCAATGGAGATTAGCCTTTGCTTTTCTGCCATCATCCAGGGAGACCTGAGATGATGGCCTCCAGGATAGGTGGAGCTGAGTAGACTCCTCTCAGATTATACAGTGCAAGGTGTCATAACAGACTATGGGGTGTTGGTGGCTGAGGTCAAGATAATGCCCTTCTATCCTGCCTGTTTGTTTTGTTTTTTAATCTAGATGATACCGAGAAATGTTATACATGCTAGCTAGGCTATTCTTGCTCACCTATCTCCCCTTCCCCCCACCTACACCTTCATCCAGCTTATTGAGCCCCCACCTGACCTTTCCTGGTGGCCAGTTGAACAGCTTTTAAAATGCTGATGCTCAGGTCTCACTCTGGCACAATCAGAATTTGGTGGGGTGAGGCCAACACTGATATTTTTATATCATGCTCCAGGTTATTTTTACATATAACCAGTGGGAAAAGCTGCTGATTCTAGTGAATTCAGAAGCCATTCCCAGCCTCCCTTCCTCCCACCACAGCTCCCCACCCACATATGATGACACCCAGCCCCTCTCAGCTTGTTGGCATTGTTGCTAACTCTCATGAAGATGCCAGTCCCCTGGGCAGAGTGGTGAGGTCCATCTTGCCACAGCCAGGTGCTCAGAGCTAGTCCTTTCTGCAGGGGCCCTGTTCCTGCCCATTGACCAACATGGCAAGACCAAGCTGGTGGGAAAGACAGTGCCATCCACTCAGGGCCAGAGCTAGTACTGGGCTCTCTGCACTCCCCACAGAAAGCTAAGCAGATGTACTCCATGCCCTTGAGATACTTGAGTCAGGCTGGAAAGATAGACAGTGAACAGAGTCGCATTGTAACATCTGACCATACGCACATGTGGCCGATAGCACTGTCTTCAGGCCTGAGGATACTAGCAAGAATGGCCTTCTGTGGGTACCAGGAGGTGGAGAAAGAGCAGATGAGGAGGATTATGGAGTTCAGGGACCAGAAGGGCTAGATCCATCCTGGATCCCCTCTGCCCAGCACAGCACCTAGAACACAATGGGTGCTTATTGGAAACTTGTTAGGAAATGGATGCATGATAAACTAGCAAGCCAATGCTCAGCCTCTAGAGAACAGGAAAACTGACTGGGCAAGTCTCCATGTTCCTGCGGCTAGCAGCATGTACACATTTGAGATTTCTTTGCCATTCTATTAGCTCAAAGCCTGAGCTGGTAAGCAGTGGTCCATGATTAGAAACAGTTCAGAAGCCAACAGAAATTTCAATATAAGTCCTTTTTTGAACTTTTTTCAGTCAGATCTCTCACTGTCTGCCCTTGTAGCTTTCCAATTCCCCTGGAGTGAGGCGTAGCCAGCTCAGGAGCTCCCAAGCCTATGGTCCCAGCATCCCCTCTTCTCCTGCCAGGTCAAGGGGACAGCATTGGCAAAAGAGCTCCCTCCTAGGAGGGGGAAGACGGACATTGAGGGGTGGCAGGTAGCAAAATTAAAGATTTTAGAATATAAAGAGGAATATTTTTTGTGTCATAACATAAAATCAGTGTACTTCTTATGAAACATTTTCATCAGTGGCCTTGGAAAGCAAGCTTGGAATCTACAGAGGTGACTTGAGCGATGTTTATCACTCAGTTGTTATCTTGCATTGTCTCCATCCAGGGTGGGGCCCCTTTTTCCATCCATCCTCATTCAGGCCCTGACTCATCCCTGTTTTGAAGTTGAAGAGGGACGTGGAGCCGCTTTGTCCCAATGACCAAGCTTGGCCACTCAGCATCTTGGCTCTTTCCTATCAGCTCATTTGCTCATGCAGCCAAAGGTGAGCCTGTTGGCTCCCGACTCCCTCATGGGGTCTGACAAAGGCCGCCGTGGGGGCAGACTGCACGCCACTGACAGTACTTTGTTGTTGAATCCTACCGGAGTCACTCCCTCTATGTGACATGCCTGCTGGGGACCACTAGGAAGTTGTCCTGGACTTCAGTCTTTTGCCCATCCTCTTGGGATGCTAGTAAAGTGAAGGACGAGCAGACAGATGATGGACAAGTAACTGCCACATCTGTCAGTCAGAGACGTGGAAGACCCTAGTGGTACATCAGCTACGAAAAGAAAAGGTGCCGCCAGCTCCCAAAGCTAGCCTGTGCTTTTCCTTCTTAGCAAAGGGAATTACTGAGCAAAGACCATTTCACTGTACAAGGTGGCCTCCGCTGGCCACCCCTCCCCAGCTGTAGGCTGCTGCACATCTGCACTTAGGGCCCTCCCTCAGTCTCCACTCCATTTCATTAATTCTTCCCTATGCCTGAGGCTCATGCATTCCTTGTTCTTTCTGCCCTTCACCCATTCATTTCTACTGGCTCCACTATAGGACAGCTGCACGGCCTCAGGCAGGTCACCCCTTCAGGTCTCAGTCCTAATGTTAGCACTGCGCAGGTGACAAGAGCCCATTCTCACAGAGTCTGGGGTGGTTGTGAGCTGGTGTATGTGGGAGACAACAGACTCCATGCAGTGCTGACTACCTATCCCCTGAGTCCAGGCATGGCTGTCTGTACCTTCCTTTGAGGCGCCCGTACAGGGAGCAGCACAGAGAGGGGACAGTGCCTACTCTCCTGTCGCATGTCAGGGAGAAATGGCAGCAGCGCTGCAGCTCCCCACCTGCGGCAGCCCACATCCTGTCCCCAAGAACATACGGAGCTCCTTGGAGGCCAGGCCAGAAGGCGCTGCTGACCCAGCATCTCTGACTCACTGGGCAGGTGAGAGAGGGAGGAGGCGGGTGCTAATTACCTGGTTCTCAGCAACCACAGGAAGGCTCAACCTGTAAAGCTGAAGCTCAGCCACGGAGGAAGCAGGCGTGGCCAGCAAGGTGAGGCCATGGCTTGTGGGCACCGCGGAGCCCACAGGAAACTGTTAATAAAGATATAACCAGGGAGCACTTTGTGTGGATAAATAATGACACCCTGCCTCCCAGCAGCCTAAGCATTTTCCAGCTACGCTGTGGTTCCACCGCCTCTTTGGAATGCTAGCGTAGCTCATGGAAAAGACTCGGGGTCCTCTCCAGCTCCTTTCTCCCAGAGCAGTGTACCCTGAGAGGCCAGACCCCTCCAAGACCCCCTTTCCTGAAGGTCTATCCTCTGCCAAGATGCTGGGGCCTCTGCATACTCGTTTATTTATTTACTTGTTATTATTTATTTTTCAAGACAGCTTCTCTGTGTAGCCTTGGCTGTCCTAGAACTCACTCTATAGACCAGGCTGGCTTCGAACTCACGGAGATCTGCCTGCCTCTACCTCCCGAGTGCTGGGATTAAAGGCATGTGCTACCATGACCCAGCTCTGGGTACTCTAAGGATGGTCATTCAGATGCTTCTGCTATGTGGGTGCTCCAAAAGGTGGGATAGGGTCTGGGCTGAGATTCTTTCAAGGCTGTGTGGAAGCCAGTCCTTCAAGGGGGCTCTGGTCATCTGTGCTGTTGACTGGGTCTCTCTGATCTGCATCTTGGAACTTCATCTGTTTTGAATTTTCTCTTGCTCATGTCACACAAGTGATTGGTAGATGCTTTCCAAATCCTTACACCTGGTGGTCCTGGCACATTGGCACGTGCATCCTTCTGTCTTATATGGTGTGACTTGGCAGAGTGACATCTTCTTACAATGCCCCTCATCTCATTCAGCTTTTATGTCCTGCCCCTCTGCTGGGGTCACCTCCCTGTGGTGTGGCTTTGGAAAGGTTGCTTGCCCTTGGAAATAGGCTCCTACCACAAACTCCCGAAGTCCCCACTTCCTGGCCCCAGCCTAGTGTTGGATCTCAAGTCAGTGCTTAAGGGAATTGTGTCATTTCATCTCTGTGTTTTTATTCTCATAAAGCCACAGGGAAGGCCTCCGTCTGTACACAGCCCTGCTGTAGTCTGGGCCCTGTGTGTCCTCCGAAGGTCTGAGTGTTAATGGATGGTGCTGTTGGGAGGTGGAGATGCCTTTAAGAGCTGAGGCCTAGAGAGAGGTCCCTGCGTCTTGGGGGCATGCCCTTGAAGGCAGCTCTGGGATCCCAGCCCTCTCTCCTCCTTGGATTGTGCTCCCTGGCTACAAAGTAAGTGATCTCTCCCTCCATGATATGCTGATTTGCCAATGGCCCCAAAGCAGGGCTGGGACTCCAGAGACTCTGAGCCCACATCAGTGTTTCCTCTTGCTGGCTAGTGACCCTGTCAGCTTGTTTGGATGGACAATTGGCCAGCACAGCCTCCAGCAGCCAGCCAGGTCTATGTGGGGATCTGTGATGGTCCAGGTGGTGCAGTCAGCACATTTACCTTAACCTTCATTCTAAGTCTGGCTCTGCTGCCTCTCAGTCTTGGTGGAGCATATTTTTCCACTTCCCCGTGTGTTAATTTTCCTCCTAAAGAAGCTGTAATGACAGGACCTGCCTCATTGGAGTGTTCTCAGGAGTCCATGAACACTCGGCAACTGACCCCCAGATGGGGATCAGTGAGGTTCTTCTCCATCTGCTTAGTACAGATCATGGAGGGTAGGAGAGCTATGCTGAGGGGAGTTGGCATAGACTTGGGGGCAGGAGGAGATCATGGGTAGGGACCTAGGGAGAAGCTTAGAGCTACTTCCATGTCAATCAGCTAGGACTCAGAATGGACTGGGGACACGTAGTGCCCACTGTCCAGGAACAAAGGGAGACTAGGGCCAGGGGACCATGAAGCTCCAGGTTGGAAACATGTGGTATCTCTAAACCCAAAGAATGCAAATCTCAGGCAGAGGAACCAGTTCTTCTCATGGTGCAGAGCTAGTTTTTGTTTCTGTATTTGCTCCTAGACTTTCTTCAAAAAGAATATGACATGGGTTACAATGAATCTCATGCATACAACATGCAAAGGGAAACATGGAAAGGGAAGACAAACAGAACTGTAGACAAGACTGGATGAAACGGTGAGTGTAGCCAGGTAGTGGTGACACACACCTTTAATCCCAGCTCTTGGGAAGCAGAGCCAGGCAGATCTCTGAGTTCAAGGCCAGCCTGGTCTACAGAGCTGGTTCAAGGAGAGCTGTGAATGCAGAGAGAAGCCATGTCTCAAAAAACAAAAATGAAACAAACCAACAGTGAGTGTGGCTCTGCTCCCTTGAGTGTCAGGAGCTACAGAGGAAAAGAGAAAACATCACCATCACAGAGGGAGTTTCCCAGCAGGCACCCTGTGGTACCAGTGTTAGAGTCTCCATTCCACACTGTGGAATTCCACCTTAGAGCTGGAGCTTGCACATGCCTGCTTACTGAGCACCTACTTGTGGCAGGCACCTTGCACGCAGGGCTCAAATGTTTCTGTCCCTCCCAGGAAGTGGCACTCATCATTATACTCATGTGACAATGATGGAAGTCATGAAGATCAGGGGAAAAGCGACTTTCTTGGTGACACCAGGTAGTAAGTGTTCAAGCCAAACTAGGAGCCCAGATGAGCTTGTTTATAAGCATTTCCTTTCACTACCCAGTGGATGCACACACATGTTTATGTGCGTATATGGGGAGGCCAGAGGTCGGCATTGGGCATCTTACTTTGTCTCAATACTCTCTCTCTTTTTTTAAATTGTTGTTGCTTTTGTTTTTTCAACACAGAGATCTCTGTATACTCCTGGATGTCCTGGAACTCCCTCTGTAGACCAGGCTGGTCTTGAACTCACAGAGATCTGCCTGTCTCTGCCTCCCAAGTGCTGGGATTAAAGGCATACGCCACCACCACCTGGCCACTTTTTTTTTTTTTTTTTAGGCAGGGTCTCCTCACTAAACCTGGAGCTTATTGACTCAGCTAGGGTAGCTGGTCAAGATCTCCGATCTCCAGAGATCCTTTTGTCTCCACTATCCACCCACCCCACCCCACACACACACACCCAGCATGGGGGGTGACAGACACATGCCACTGAGCCTGGCTTTTAGGTAGGTGCTGGGTCTCTGAAGTTAGGTCCTCATGTTTTCGCAGCAGGCACTTCACTGACAAAAGCTATCTCCACATCAAACAGCGTGTGCTCCAAAATCTTTGGCTTACACCTTTCTCCTCCTGGGGCTAAAATCTTCCCTTTATGAGGAACTAAAGCTAAGTATGGCAGAGGTTGTGAACCACCAGGCCTGATGGGCAGGGCCCCAGGATCCTAGAAGGCTGGAGCGGCCAAAAGCTGCTGTTAGGAGCAGCATACCCAGAGTGTCCCAGGATATGGATTTTTTTTTGCCCTCCTTTCTTCCGGGGCTTTTTTTTTTTTTTTTTTTTTTGACACTTCAGTTTGCTGTTTCTTGGGGCCAGGCACCTCCTCCAAGCTGAGCCAGCCTTTTATGGTGCTGGCTGTAGTAAAGTTAACAGCGAGGCAGAAGTGCTTGGAAGGCAGTTCTGGGCGGCAGGCCTGGTTGTGCAGCCAGCTGCCTTCCCCTACCCTCCTGTTAGCCTTGCATCAGGGACACTTGAAGTCCCTTTCTCCTGAGCTACCTTACGACCTACCAAGAGCAGCCTGAGGATGGCTGTGCCCAAATGCTGGCTTCACTTCTCCCCTGGGTGCTCTCTGCATGAGAGCAATGTGAAGATGGAAGGTTGCAGCCTCAGGGTCAAGGCCACCTCAACAGCCAGGAACGGCAACAATTTTTTGTCGGTAGAAGGTTACAGTCCCCCAGGGTAGAGAAAGTGAATTTCTCAGGCTCTTTCCTGCAACTTTGTGTGAGCCAGGCTTACCTCCTCCAAACAAGGCAGGGGCTAGCCCTGAAAAGGACTCTCTCTGTAGACATGCAGGGCCAGGTGGAGGTTTTGGTGAGTGACATCATCCAGAGAGCAGGTTTCCCGGAGCCCTGGGCTTCTTTCCTGAGTTCCCTGTCCCAATGCTTATGCCCACAAGCTGCCTGGCATAGAGCTAGCAGAAGACCCTGTGAGCCTCACTTTCCACATCTGCAAAGCAGGCAACAGTGGGACCACCTTGTGGAGTGTTTGGGAGGGGTATGTAGGGAATGGAGCTGGAGCTGGGCCTGCACCCCAAGAACAGGGAAAGCCTAGGGGGGACAGCCTCTCTTCCATAAGCCTGGGCCTCTACATGCCTCATGTCACACCTGCACCCGGATAATGGCTCCTTCCTCTTAGAACCTTAGCATAGTGTAACAGGAAATGGCTCTCCCTTCCTCATCTCTCATCCTCCCCTACTGTCTAGCTTTTTCTGACGCCATGCCCTGAATATACGCTACCAATTACAGTTCTCAGAAATGGTGTCTTTATAGGTATTCCCCCCCCCCCCCCCCCCCCCGTCTCACACGCACACACACACACACACACACACACACACACACACACACACACACTTCTCACTTGGTAAAGTCCTAGCTGTCTATTAGGCTTTGTTGGAGCATGCCCTGATGCACACTACACAGTCATACCTGTGCACACTCTCCAAGTAGGGAGTGGGTACTAGTCGCTTGACATGCACTGCACACACTTGTGGTGTGCGCATATGAGGCATCACTCTGTGAGTGAGCAGTGCATGTGAGTGTTCTTGCTCTGTCGAGTCTAGATGGTGAGCTCCTGGAAAGCAGGAAGCATTCTGCCTGCCTCATTAGGTATTCAGTAAACACCTATGGGATAGAGGAATGCATCACTGCTCTAACTGAGCAATATGTGGCAGGAAATTTTTTTTTAACCTATCTCCAATAAGTCAGGGCCACCATGCACAATGAATGAGTTGGAGAGTGTACCATCTATATGGCCATTCCCAGAGCCCTGGGTGTTCATCAGTCACTCCTGCACTGGTTAAGGCCACTGGTATCCAAGGCTTCCTTACTGTAATTAATATTTGCACAATTCATAATTTACAAATCAATTTTCACAATAGCATAATGAGATGGCTCCTATTTTGGGGTCTTTCCCTGGGCTAGCCTTATCTCTTTCAACAAAAGTAGAGGCAGGCTCAGAAAGGACCCTCTGGGTGGACATCAGGTGGAAGCTGGAGACCTCTGTGAGTGAGGTGCACAGAGTTTGCCAGAGTTTCCCGGGTGCCGTTGTTATTTCAATAACAGTTTTCCTGGGTGACCTTGGTATTTCAATGTCCTTGTCACAATCTTCCCGGGCAGCCATGCTTGTTATACCCTCTTCACCAGTGTGGAAACAGATTTTTCACTGAGTGTGGGAAGAGCGGTCCTGACATTTAGGCCCTCTCACTCCAGCACGCCTCCCCCGGAAGCCACCAGAGGCCTCGCGCATTGGTGGTCTGAGCTCTCCCCCAGGCCTTGCTCTCCCAGCACACTCCCTGTTCTGAAGCCCCACAGCAGTAGCACCATGGCTGAGGGATTCCTGACTGGGAAGAGAGGAGGCAGTGCATTATAACCATTGGGGGTCAAACCTGGGTCTTCCGCCTTAGCTGCGTTTCCACAAGCAGGTATCTTGGCCCTTCTGTGCTTCCATACTCTCCTTTGCACGTGGGAGATAGTACCGCCAAAGCCTGAAGGTTTGCTGTGAGGATTGAAGTCTAGGTGGGTGCCCAGTTTAGTACACGTTAAAATCAGTGTCTCTCTCTCCCTTCCTCTTCTGGCAGGCTAGGGGAAACAAAACAGAAATCATTTTTTAAAAAAAAATTTTAGAAAGCAATTTCTATGGCACTACCCTGAAGGAAACCATAGCAACCAGCTTCCTGCAGTTCGATTTCCGGCCTTCCCTGCTGTACAATGGCCCTAGGACACAGCCTTTGTTGTCCCGGTACCCCAGGGAACACAGGGACGTCACAAACTCCGTGGGGTGGAAGCATTGCAGGCAGAACTGCCTGGGCTGTCCAGGCATGTCCTTCTGTGGTCAGGCCACAGAGTTGCTGTGGCCTCCCACTGGCGACTCGACTCATCTTCTAAGGAACTCTCATTGTGGTCAAGCCCAAGAAGCTGGCCTCTCTTTTTTACGGGGATAAAAGCGAGCAGCATTCTATTGGGACCAAAGAGCTTCCTGACTCTCTTTAGATCTTGAAGATGTTTCCTAGGAGGCAAAGGCCGCAGAGTGTCCTGTGATTATGTATTCTTAAGCATGTGTGTGCATGTCAGCAACATCGAAGCAGGGCAATGCGTTTGATGGAAGGATGCCAGCCACAGAGGATGGCCAGCTGGCCCTGTGGAGTGACAACCGCCCCATCCTCAATGGCCTCGGAAGCGAGCTGTGTTCTGATCCAGACCAGGACCTGGCCTAAGCCAAGCTGGGTTCTGTGGTCTGGCTGTGTGTGATTTCCAAGGGGAGTCAGCTCGGGCATCCAAAGGCATGGCTAGATACTGGCCCAATCCAGATCAACTGCTTATAGAGGTCTGGGGCTATAGGGACCAGGGCCATGTGCTACAGGGAAGGGCAAGATGTGCCCAGGTTTGATATCCCTGAGCTTCTGAAATGATCCCTACTGCAAATGGAAGGTCCTCCCCATCCAGTCCTCCTAGGTGCATGGCCAGAGACCACTAATAAATGCATTGCTTTATTTTACAAAGAAGGAAAGTGAGGTACCGGCTTTATGTCACACAGCTTACCAGGTACACAACCAGGGCATTTAGGGAAAGAATCACTCTTGAAAAGTATTATCCCATCTCTTCAACTGAAAGATAACAAAACTGGGGTCCAGGGAGGAAAAGAGGCTTCTTGGGGTCACAGCATGGGGAAGACAGAAGCCTCCTAGGCTCTGACCATGTGAGTTAGTGACTGGCCTATCCAGGGGACAGCAATCTATGGCATGTGGGCCAAACCTGGCTGGCTGTGTTTTGCAAACAAAGCTTGAGTAGAAGCAAGCCGTGACCACTCATTTGCATATTGTATATGGCTGCCTCTGTGCTGTGACAGCAGGCCTGAGTGCCTACAGCTTAAAATACTCACTATGAGGCCCTTTATAGAAAAGGTTTCTGACCCCTGGTCTAGCCCTCTGAAGTTTTTCCAAAGGCCTGAACACTGCTGGCCACACTCCCAGCATCCTTCCTCTCTGAAGGGAGACTCCATCTTCACAATCAGGCTGGGGCCTGACCAGAGAACCTTTCCACAAGGAGAGACTGTGTCAGTAACGGGAAGGAAGCAAGGGGGCAGAGGAAGCCCTCTTCTGAGGGGAGCTTCTTCCCAGCTCATATCTGGAGAAAGCACAAGACAAGAAGAAAGCTGGGAGAGATACAATGGCTTGCATGTGTGACTATGCACTTTTTCTGTTACAAGGTCCTGGAATGTAGGGTTGAGACTTTGTGGTAGCCTGTGTAGCTGGGTTAGCGGTCCCATTTAAAGTGTAAGAAGGTGAGGCTTGGAAAGACTAAATACGTGCCCAAGCCTTGTGTGTTCACCAACTTTCCATTACAACGCCTAAGATAACTGATGTAAAGAGGCTATTTGACTCTGGGTCTTTGACTCAGTATCGCACAGCTGATTGGTCCTTTGCTTTGGGGCCTGGGAAGAGGTCTTCCTCATGGGGAGGCACGAGATAGAGCAGGTGGTTTCCCTGGCAACCTGTGTGTGTTTAAAATGTGAAAAATCCCTCATCGGCTTCTGTGTTTGGTACTTGTCTCTCAGCTGGTGGCACTCACTATATTGGAAGGTTGTGGAATATTTAGGAAGTGGACACTTGGTGAAGGTAGTGGGTCCCTTGGTGTGGGTCTCGTAGCATTTTTGCCCAGCCTGAGTTTTTTCCTGAGCTCAGTTTTTTCCTGAGCACTGTCTGGCCACGGTGTCTTCCCCACCCACCATGGTGGACCATGTCCCTTTGAACTGTGAACCAAAATAAAGGCTTCCTTAAGTTGCTTCTTGTCCAGTGTTTGATCACGGCAATGAAAAAAAGAGACTAATGTGGCCGAGAAGCAAAAGAGGGAGAGACAAAGGCCCCACACACTCCTCAGGGGCATGGCTCCAGCGGGGCTTGCTCCAGTGACCAAAAGCCTGAGCCGGGCCCCACCTCTATAAGTGAAGCTCCAGACTACAACACCTAGCGTGTGTTGACAGTGGGTCTGAGCTCAGGCACAGAACCTGGATGACGGAGGGCATCTCACCCGCCTCCAAGGACCACACTGTGAGCCTGAGGCTTTTTTTGTTCTCCATCAATGTGTACTGAAGTCTCTTTCTTGTGCCCCGTCACTGTGGAGATGTCTGGGCTCTGAGGTGGACAGAAGGGAAGGGAAGACAGAAAGAGACACAGAGGCTGTCTGTGAGAAGCCATCCGTAAGGAGAGGAGGCCATGGCTTCAGGATCACTCACTGTCCATGATGGAAATCGGCAGGGATGGAGGGGAAGCCCTGCTGGGCTGTGTGAGCAGCCTGATCCAGAGCAGACACTAAGGTGTGAGCTTATGCAAGGCCCAGATGCCCAGAGAAGCAAGTCTCACTTGCCAAAGATACAAGACAAGCCTGTGGAGAAGAGCCTGACACAGTCCATAGCATACACAGTGAACCAGCCTCCTTCAGTCCATCAGGAGCCGGGATAAAGTGACCTTTTCTTTGTGTAGACTAACAGTGATTGACATGGAAAGATTCTATAATGAATTGCTGTATACAAAACAAAAGAGTCACAACATGTTTGGGGATTTAAAAAAAACTCTCTCTCTCTGTGTGTGTGTGTGTGTGTGTGTGTGTGTGTGTGTGTGTGTGTTTATCTATGTAGGTATGTATGTACATTGTGTATATGTGAGAACAGGTGCCCATGAAGTCCAGAAGAAGGCATTGGATCCCAGAGTTACAGGTGGTGCTGGGAACTGAACTCAGGTCCTCTGCAAAAGCAGTGCTTGCTCTTAACCACTGAGTCATCTCTCCAGCCCTCTCAAAAGCAAACTTTTAAAAACTGTTTTAAAGTTCAACTCAAACATCACAAGCCCCCGGGCATCCTTCTGGCCGCCTCAGCGCCGCCCTCTACCTGCTACGACCTTCTTTTGCAACCATTGTCCACAGTGACCCAGTGACCCAGACCCTTGATGTGAGCTTCCTGCGGACCGGGGCCTTTTCACATGGAGTGCACAGAGTGAGTGAGCTACACACACCCAGGAGAATGGGACAGAAGGGTGAGAGGCCAGAGAGCTCTCACACCAGGGGCCTAAGGCAGATGAAGAGCGGGAAGTGTCACCTGGAATGAGGGGCGAGGTGATCGTGGCAGGAAGGGGTAGGAAGGTCTTCCCACTTGGCTGGGTCTGAATTCAGAGGTTAGGCTGGAAAGCAGGGGGAATGTGGAGAGGGTCTGGGAGTAGACTGGGGAGCTTAGAAGTCCTGCAGGCCTGAACCTCTTCCAGAATGGCTCCTGCTCAGCTCCCTTCCCCCTCCCTCCCCTCCTCCCCTTCCCTCTCAAGTGCCCCTGGCTGGAGCCTCTTCCTGCCTTCTTGGCACCAGAAGACCTGCTGGCTTCTGGCCTGAGCAGTGTGACCTGCTGCCCATGAGTAACAACTGGGCCATTCCGAAGTGACTAAGCTGTCACTTAGCCCCGTTTCCCGTAACCGCCAAGGGAGGACTCACTCTGAATCACTGTTTATTGTTTTGATTTTTTTTTTTTGTCCTTGGCTTCCCGATTTTTGAATTTTTGAATATCAACCACCCTAAGCTGGCTAACAGAGCTGAATAAATACTAGGAAACTGCCAGACACCCTCCCTACAACCTATTCATGGAAGAGAGACTCCGAGCTCCCTTGCCCTTACAGAGACAGGGCTGACCTGAGTAGGAACCCTGCCTGTTCTCCTAACTGCTCTGTTCCCCTGGGCTGTTCATTTCACTTCTCAGAACTTCCATTTTTCTTCTATAAAAAGGGGTAATAATGTTGTCATGTCTATAAAGCGACTGGCTAGGGCAGGCTTTCCAGTATAGGGAATTAATAAATATAAAGTGTAGCGCCTTAGATCCCACGTGAACACACCTGCCAGAAAGGCGTGTGCCCCAGACCCTGTCCACCTGTCACCCCACAAAGGCAATGGTAGCCTTCTCAAAGCACATGTTGGGAGTGCTGCTAGATAACTTAATTCTGTCCACAGCAGCCACCATTTACGGAGCACTTGCTCTGAGCCAGGTGCCATACAGAGCACTTCCCATTAAGTTATTAAACGGATTAAAGTTAGTTGTGACTGGTATTGGTTGGCTAACTTCCTAATGAGAGACAGAGCCAGGACTTGAACACAGATGGGGTCATGTCATACATGGAGACTAGGTTTTCTTGGGATGTCCCATGGCAAGGGGTAACTGTCAGGCAACGACACCACACTAGGAACTCAAGTATCATTCATGCCCAGCTTAATGTGCACAGCAGTTGTGTAGTTCTACTGTGCCGTGGAGGGAAGCTGAGCTTTTACACAGTGAGGAGACACCCGATCTGAGTGGTGGAGCTGACGTGTCAACCCAAGGATCTTCAAATCCAACATGGTTCCAGCACTGTGTGTGCAGTGTGGGAGCTGGGACGTACTGACCCGGTCTTCTGGAAGCTCATTGGCCTGATTGTTCTGTATCCATGGCTTCAGTCTCTGACTGGAGCGAGCAATGGGATCCCATCATGATGAACCCCTTGTTCCTTCACACCAATGGTCTCTGCTCTCAGGCTCTGGCCAACCTCCAAAATGCCAGAATTTGGGGTCCAGGAAGTAGCTCTGCAGAGATCAGCAGGCTCACCAAGTGGTTTTCCTGTGGGGACAGACCATGTCAGGTGTCTGACAGATACTTCCACATGAAGGAATGTCCCTGCAAGGAAACAGCTGCGGGCCTGGATTGTTTGGGTACCGTGTGTGTGTGTGTGTGTGTGTGTGTGTGTGTGTGTGTGTGTGTGGTGTGTCCGTGCCCCTGATAGCTCATCTCACAAGGGATAGGCTGGGGAATAGACCTGGCCTTATGGACCTCAGGTAGAATGATGCCACACACCGTCATGTGGTCGTCCCCCCCACACATACACACACACAGTCTCACTCACACAGAGTCCCACATGCACAGTCACACACAAAGTCACACACACAGTTTTACTCACACACAGTCACACACATAGTCTCTCTCACACACAGTCACTCACACAGTCTCATACACACACAGTCACATACAGTCTCACACACACACACAGTCTCACACACACACACACACACACACACAGTCACACACACACAGTCTCACACACACACACAGTCTCTCACACACACACACAGTCTCACACACACACAGTCTCACACACACACAGTCTCACACACACACAGTCTCACACATACAGTCTCACACACACATGGCTCAGGACAGGCCTACTTATCTAGATTGAGTGTTGGGAATCTTGGGAGGGAGAAAGGGGACTGGGAGGAAAAGGCTAATGGTGATAATATGCTAATAACAGTTCCTTCCCTGCACTTGCCATGGCTGAGTACTGGGTTAAACTGCTTATACACACGCATTGCCTTGTATAATCTTTCTTTTATCCCCACTTAGTGGATGGGAACCGGGCTCTAGAGGATGAACAGACTGCCAGACAGGAAAAGCTGAGCACCGTGGCAAACATGTCATGTACCAGCATGCTTATGCACATGGTTTGATTAGTCCCATGAGGACCTAGGAACTTGGTATGGTAACCATTTTCTCAGAGAAGTGCAGGTATCCCATCGTCACCCGATGGGGTAAAGAGCCTGGGTAATCTGTGAATCGCTTGTGGTACTCCAAATCCAGCTAGGACTGAGTACTTATGGCCTATAAAAAGGTACAAGGACTCCAGTCCCGAGCTCAGCCAGCCTCCTGTGCCGATGTGCTGGCAAACCTCTTGGCCAAATCTTTAGAGACAATCAAGCAAGGCCCGGCTGCTTCCAGAGTGTCTACAGAACATTGTGGTGGCTCTGAGAGTCTCTACTGCTGTGGCCTCAGGAGAGCAGACATAGCAGTCTTCCTAAAGGGCAAGACTGAGTCAGGTGTGAAGAAAGCCACCTCTCCTCCTGGTTGTTGGCTTCTCTCAGAAGTGGGGTAACTTCTCAGACATGCTCCCTGTATCTGCGGTGCTCGGGCACTATCTAAATCTCGATGGTCATTGTCTTTGCCGCCTTGTAGCAACTACTCTGGCCACAAAGTGGAGCTGAGGGTCCCAGGCGGCTCCCACAAGTCCTAGAGTAGCTCAGCACCTGGGCCCACTGAAGGCTCAGGACAACTCACATTGTATGATGAGGGGGACATTTCTCTCCCATCCCATCCTGATGGTTGTCACATTTCAGACCCTTTCCAAGATTGTCAACAACGGAGACATCTATCGCCCTCAAGGGAGCAGTCCTACCTCATGCTCCAAAGTGGATGACCTTACAGCCCAAAGCCCCAGCTGATACAGCACCAAAAGCTGTATCACTGCAGCTGGGGATCCCCCTGCATGGCATCTGTTCACTCCTAATCCTGAGCTGCCACTCCCTGGGAGCACAGACTCAGGCCAGGCTCTGGGACGCTGAAGGTTCTCTCTGGAGTTCTGGGGAAGGGGGAAGCAAAATGTGGACAAGATGCAAATGCTGACCCTGCTCATAACCCTCCCCGGAGGTCTTAGATGCAATGACAACCATGGGTCTGCTCCCCAGAACCCTTGGCAGCATCTTCCTCCTAGAGGCCTCAGCAGGTGGATTTAGTCATCCTCGGCAGGGGATCGGCCTTGCCTTAGAGTCACCTTCACTGATAAGACATCTGTCATTTGGGACCAGTTGAGCAAGCCTAGGGAATTCCACACCCAAGAGGAGAGGGAGAATGGGGATAGAGAAGTCCAGGCAGTCCCTGATAGAATCGGTGCTTGTGGCCATAGCCTTCCTTGATCTTCTTGAGCAGGGCTGCAAGGTTGCCCAGGCGGGGAGGCAGGCTCAGCATGGCCCAAGTTCATGCCAGGAAAGCGGTGAGAGAAGAAGCAGATGGAGGACAAGCATTCCCACGAGGTGCCCGGATTCCTCCATCTCTCAAGGACATGTGGAGAGTCTGGCAGTCCAGCCAGGGTTGAAAAGCTGGTCCACAAACTTGTGAGACAGTGATGCAGGACAGGGTACAAGGACATGTGTGGCCTGGAGGCCTGGAGAGCAGACCGAATTCTGCCTCTGGTTTGTTGAGTGACATTGGCTAAGGCACTCTTCCTCTTAGATCCTCAGTGTCCCCATCTACAAAATGAAGATGCACCCGTATGTACAGGTCCTGCTGCTCCAGTCCTGGGAGATGTGCGAGGGTTAGGAGCCTTCCACACTGTGCACTAAGTGCCTTTGGGGGGGGGGCACTCAGGGCTGAGAATTTTCTAGAAGGAAAGCCTCTTAGTTTTGTCTCCCAGCCTTTGACTCTCAACAGACTCCTCATCCCTGCAGAATGGCATGCAGTGTTCTTCTTAGCTTGGCTCTGGCTATCTTGCTGGCTTCCTTTGTCAGTGGCAGTGAAGGCTGGAGAGGTCTCAGGTACAGAGACAGCAGACTGAGTTTCTAAGTTCTTCTTATCATCAAAAGGACTCAGTTCTCAGTCAGGAACTGGGGTGGAGTGTTGTTACAGAGCAGAAATACACACTCAAGAGTCACATGGCCATCAGATTTGGGGTTGCCTTATGGGTCCATTTTAATGGAAGGAAATTTTACTCACAAGTCAGGCATGAAAAACTGGGGGAGTCTAAGAACGGGTTGAGATTTTTCTTGGAATAGGGTTTATTCTTCTTCTGTGTCCTGTGAGGCTTGGGGGATTCATGGAGTCAGATGCATGGTAAAAATGTCGGTTCTGAAGGCTAATGCCATGGAAATATCCTTCTAATGAAACAAAGTCAGCTAGTTGGTTGTCTCTGAGGGGTGAGTTGGTCCTAGTGGGTTTGTCTTATCTCTGTTTGAGTAGTCACAGGATGACAGTACTGCTCTGTGGTGGCATCTGCCTCCGGGTCCCATGCAGTCTCTTTCCCCCCATGCCTGTCTAGCCCACCTTGCTAGGCTGCCGTACACCAGCAACATTGCCTCTTCCTGTTCCCCAGTTCCTGAACTACCCCCAGCATCTTCACATGAGACCTTTCTGGCTCTTCCCTTCCCTCGAGTGCCTCCTGCTCAGTTTCATCAGTGCCTTGACCTCCCAGGTTCTTCTGTGAGATGTCATCTTTGCTTCCCCTTTGTCCAGCCTATCACTCATAGTCATCCTTCAACATGGCCCCGGTGACCCCATCCAGGTTGTGAGCTCCAGAGGTGGGGGGGGGGGGTGTCCTGCTCACATGTCACCTAGCCCCTGCACACAATGGAGGTAATCTGCATTGGCTGAATGAGTTTCAGCCTCCTTGTAGCACCAGTGTGAGTCGTGTTGGGGCCTGGGGCCCGGTGGCCACCCCTCCAGCCCTTGCCAGCTTGTGCACAAGGCCTATCAGCAACACTTCATTCAGTTTCTGCTGGGCAATAGAAACCACTTTCCCTGGATGATGCAGGCCTATAGCACCCAATGTGAGGAAAAAGCAAGCTATATGGAAGAACTATAATTCTAAGATACCAAGTGACCTGAATGCTGGCTCTGTAAACTTCAACAAGATACTCCTTCTCTGGTCTAAGTTAACTCACATAAAGTGAGGGGGTGGTGCTCGATTATAACATTCAGTTTTAATGGGTACTTGTATTTTTTTTTTTTTTTTGGCAGGCCCTGGGCTAAAACCTGTATATTCAACACAGGTGATTCCCACAGCATTCATACGAAGCAGGCACTGTTATTAGCCCCATTTTGCAGATGTGGAAACTGAATATTAGAAAGTTTATGTAACTTTCCCAAGGTCACATGGCTAGAATGAGACAGAACCCAGGTCTTAACACAGGTTTGTCTGGCTGCCTCCAGCTGCAGAGTTGTCCAACTTGCCTCCTCTCACAGGATCCCCTGACCCTGTTACCCAGGAACACAAGGCTGTCCAGAGCCTGAAGAAGAGGTAGCTCCGGGTCCACCTCGTTCTTGGGAAGCACGGAACCTGTGTGACTTTCACTCGTTTCCCTGCCCCAGCGGAAGCCCCAGCAGTTCTATGGCAGCTCTGAGCTGCATTGACCCTTAGAAGGCAGAACAGCTGGAGCTGCAGTTGGGGTTCGGGTTTGTCTTTAAAGTTCAGTTCTCACTGATGCATTACAGTCAGAAATCATCTCAAGTGAGCAAGCCTGTGTGGCCGCCACCCTCATCCAGACAGGAGGAGTACTACCTGTGCCGAGTCCCCATCCTGCCCTCCCCATCATTACCTCCCAAGGAACTGTGCATTTCTAGCTAAGAGTCCCTGGGGCCGTGGAGAAAGGCTGGAAGAAGTTAATTTTCAAATTATCTTTTCATCTCCAGGGAAATTGGAAGTCTGAAGGAGTGGGGGAGGGGTGGATTCAGCACAAGATGTGCTAAGCCCTCAGACACAGCAAAGTAGTACAGGTGCAGAGAAAGGAAAGAGCGGATTGGTGTTCTTGGGGCAGACTGTCACTGTGTGTGCATGTGTATGCAATTGTGTGTGTGTGTGTGTGTGTGTGTGTGTGTGTGTCTGTGTGTGTCTGTGTGTGTGTGTGAGCATCAGTGTGTCGTGACAGGCACAGACAGAACCTTGCCAGGGAAGCCCAAGGTCACTGCAGCAACACAGGAGATGAGTGCTTCACCCGCTCTGGCTATGTCAGGTCTTATTGAGAAAACAAGCCTCCACCCAAGGTCTGCCCCCCCTACACTCCAGGTCTCCCCCTACATCCTAGGTCTGCCCCCTACACTCCAAGTCTGCCCCCATACCCCAGGTCTGCCCTCTATACCCCAGGTCTCCCCCCAACATCCTAGGTCTGCTCCCCTACACCCCAGGTGTGCCCCCAGACCTCAGGTCTGCCCCCCAAGCCTCAGGTCTGCCCCCCATGCCTCAGGTCTGCTCCCCAAGCCCCAGGCCTGTCCCCCTACACCCCAGGTCTGCCCCCCAAGCCTCAGGTCTGCCCCCCAAGCCCCAGGTCTGCCCCCCAAGCCCCGGGTCTGCCCCGCTGTAGGACCTGCCTTCTGGTTTCCACTGAGATCACTGAATGGTCTGCAAAGGGGGCATAACAACTACACAAATGCTTCTCATTGTTCCACAGTTCAACTTCCCAAGAGTCAAGGCAAATCAGAGGAGAAAGCTCAAGTGAAGGAAAGCTCAAGAGCAGGTCCAGACCCAGAGCCAGGCCTTGTGCACTGTAGCGAACACCTTGGACGTGGGAGTGTCCACCCTCCACCCTCACAGGTTGCTGTCATACCCTGATCCCCAGGTGTAATGATCAAGAGGACAAACCTATGGTAGGCATCTTCCTGGGCATCGGTGTCAGCTCAAAAATTGAGAAAAAGATATATGGAATAAAATAAAATAGCAAACTTTTATAACTGATGGCGAAAGATATGTCCTTTCACATTTCAAGGCCAAGTCTGCTATGTGGGAATGTGTGCACCAGTCACTAAGGGGTCCACCAGCTTTCCTCTGTTCTTTAGATCCTCTGCGGACACATATGAGTGACTCAGAAGAAGGAGTGAGGACCATGTGCCCCAGAGTTGGACACAGTTGTGGCCAGGCTACTCCCACGTTAGCCTGCACAGCCCCTGTGTGGCCCCTCACCCAGTCATAATCATTAATTAATAGCACCACTGTCCAGAGAGCTCAATTGGGATGAAAAGCTATGTACACCATGTGGCTGTCAAGGGTAAGAGGAGGCAGCCTATAGGTACACTTCCTAACAGGAAGACTCGTCCTCAAGGCTCTGGGACCTTAGAGGAGGGAGGGTCCAGTGTGGCCCTTCTCAGTGTTCCGTTCCAGGTCCTGCTCAAGACAAACTGTGTGTCAGTTCCAGGACAGAGACACAGAGGTCAGACTAAGCCAGCTCCTGTCAGAGATGGACAGTCTATGGGAATGATGCAGGTTATGGACAGCTCTGGAAGCTAAGTGCAAGGACACTATTAGGAAATGGGATCAGAGCCAGGAACCAGGAATGAGGCAAATTCTGGAAGAGGAAGTAGGGGTGCAGAATGAGCCCAGTGGATCAGTGTGTGGGGGCGGTAAGGTGGGGGGTACTGATGTCACTGTAGCATACAGACATACAAAAAGGTGTCTTTCTTCTGGACTTTGAATTTGAGGGCACTGAATCAGAATGGCGAGGTTGCCTGGCAGCCAGACGCATGCTACTGACTGTCATGGCAGAGGACATGTATGTATACAAATGACCTTGTATGCTGACTTGATTTTCTGGGGTCTAGTTGGAGACCTTATGTATGGCTATCCTCATGTCCAGTTATGCCTGAAGTCCTAGGGCCCTGGGCATGGACCACTTATTAGCAATGTAATCTTGGGAGACTTAACAAAAGCTCACTGTGCTTTAATTTATACATATATAAAAATGTTTATTGTGGAGCTGGAGAGAGGGTACAGGAGTTAAGAACACCTCTGGCCTTTGAAGGCACATGCACATAACCACATGCAGATATACACACCTATCACCTATACATAATTAAAATGAATAAAAAAATCTTTAAAAGTTTGTCATGAGCACCCCTTCTCAGAGTCATGTGAGCACTAACATGAGATTATATGTGTAAAGCACTCAGAGTCATTCCAAGACATAGGAACTTGCTAGTATGTTAAAGTGAAGCTCACAGGTCTCAGAGGAGGCCGTGATGATGGAGACATAGACACTGGTTCCCTGCTGTAGGTGACACCTCTGAATTGGAGCAAAGCAAAAAGCAAGCTGAAAGCAAGATACTCTCCCTAGGCTCTTGGCTCTCTTTGTACACCTTGGTAAAGGTGCTGGTTCCGTTGTACCAGCTGATAGAAGAAGCAGCTCCTTGGGGGAACTCTGGAGGCCTTCTGGTCCAGCTTTTCACTTGCAAGGTGGAGAGAATTGGCCCCAGTGACTCAACCTCAGCAATTTCAAAACATAGTTACTCAGAACCAAATCCCACTTTCAAATACAGTCTGCTGCCATAGCATGGTTCAGACTAGCAATCGCTCTGAGGCCTGAGAACTGTGACACCAGGCAAGCCAGGGAATAAGCTGGCCAGGCAACCTCAAATATTCTTTTTCTTCTTTATGCAAGTTTGTTTGGTATCTGATTGTGTTAACACATACTAACCATACAGATGAATGGCTTCACTGGGATATTTCCATGCATGCCTTTAGTGTGCATTAATCACATATCTATAGCCAAAGGAAATGAAGTTAGTGTGCAAAGGGATGCCTTCATGCCCATTTCAATATATAATCAACATAAAATTATCAATGCAACTGACATTCCCCCACACACACACATTTGGTGTCTTTACACTGAGAGGATGTCTCTGTCTGGAATGACAGATGGTCTCCCATCTGCAGTCCCTGTGCCTGGCCAGTGCCTGCAGTTGGGTTCTAGATCATCTCATAGTAGCTCTCCTGCCCTCTGATACCAGTCAAGTCTGACTATCTTCTTGAGGCCTTCCTCACATGGATATCCCCAAATAGTGTGCCCAACATCCTTGCAGTGTGTGTGGCCAGGTGATACAGCCCTAGACCAGGGGTAGTATAGCTAGCCCTATGCTCAGTACCAGAAGACCTTCATGCCCATACTCAGTGTCTGAGGGTACACCTGCCCCATGTTCAGCACAAGAACGGGGCTGAAAATGCCTTCCACGTGGCTCATGGCCTGCCCTCGTCTGGCCACATGTTTGGAAGGGTTTTGTGTGTAACCAGCCATGACCATGAAATATACAGGCTTTGATTCCATGGCCAGGTGCCAGGATGACATGTGTGGGCCCTCTGTGACTTTGGGGATGGCTCTTCTGCTGGAGAGACATCAATAGAATGAATCCACCCCACAACTCTGGCAACACAGGCCGACTCACAGGAGGAAATCCCCTCTGGTCTATGCCAGAACAGAGCCCACATTCATCTTCCCTGACCTGTGACTTGCATGTGACTCAGCAGGCTCTTCTGTTTGTAGGGACCTCCCGAAAGTCTGTGTGCAGAAAACCGGGTCATGTGACTTTTCAGAGCTGTATTTGGTGTTGCTAGCTCTTGTCTGAGAAAGCTCATGTGCATTACTACTTAATGCCAAACACACAATGATCTGGAAAATTCGAATATGCTGTGGCCTGTAGAAAAAGCAGCCACCTCCGTGGGGACGCTCCACAAATGGTATTTGCTGGTCAAGCAAAAACTACTCCTGTTTCGCTCTGTTGTAGTAAAGCCTCCTAAACTTGGGTCACACTTTTCCCTTCCAGAAAGTTCTTTTTTGATGCACTGATCCCTGCCAATGATCGAGGAGCACGACTGGCTTCTACAGCATTTTTGCTTATTGACTAAGAACACAACATTCATTCAGTCAACAAGTATGTATGGAGCACCTGTGCCTCCTGAGACTGTAGCAGAAGAAAGTCCTTGTTTTTACGGAGACTTTGAATATGCGCATGTGTATTAGGGTCAGATGGAGGGGGCAGGGACGAGTAATAAAAAAGCAGCAGCACGTGAATGGCTCCAGGTGGCCACTGTTTGTGGCTGCAGTGTACCTGATGGACTGTAACCCGACACCACCTGGCAGCCAGGCTCCAGCTGCAGTAGTTCCCAGCTCCTGATGGCCTCAACTTCCCAGTTTTTTACCCAAATCCCCCATATTTTCCAATTCTTTTTTTTTTTCTCTTTTGTTTATCTGCTACCAGCCTGCCTCTGCTTGGGCCCTGGGTTTCCTCAGACCTCTGTGCAGGACTCTCCCCCTCTACGGGATCCCCTCGTGATGGGAAAGGAATGGATGGTGTGTTGGGGAGATAGGGGAATGGATTGCCATGTCACTGGAGCGGTGATAGGCAGAGGAAATATAAACAACAAAGTTCCAGGCCCCTTTTATGCCACTGGCCACACCAACACACACTTTTCATCTGCCCGGTGATTAGAACTGAAATGAGCCATAAATACACCACAGCCATCAAAGGGAAGGTTCACAGCAGCTGCCGTTAACAGGCCACAGAATCATCTTTGGAGAAAAGTAAAACACAAATATATTTACAAAACATTGGCCCCGGGGGGACATGGGGCAGCTAACAGTGTGTTTTTCCTATTAATGATCTGACCTTTTCCGCCTGACAGACATGGATTGCTCTTCCCACCCTCACCTCTGCCCTCAACCCAGTTTTAGGTGGGGCCCAAATTTGCACAGTTTTCTGCTTAAATAACAAGTGTTACTGTCCCACCCAGAGCCAGGCAGTAAAACACCAGCTACTAGGACATTAGAGGCCCACACTGTTCTCACGGGGAAGGGAGCAGGGAAGGAGGCTTCTGGTTGGGATCCTGCCACAGCAAGCCAGGGTCTTCACTAGTTTTTGTTTTTTCCCACAGTAGCTGCTAAAAGAATGTTGAGAGACTATACTGTAACATGTCATTGGGAAAATACCATTTTCAGAGTCAAAAGTAGTCATTATTGGCAATTTCTTCTACAAGTAAGTGGCTATGATCATCAGTCACTTCCCGCGTGCCATACATTAACTAGACACATTGCAGGAAGTGTGCCTCTTTACCTTCACCACACAGAGGAGCATCTGAGGTGGACTTCCCAGCTGGAGAGGCTAAGATAAGGACTGTGGTTCCGTAAAGATGTGCTGCTAGGAAAAAAAACAAGCAAGGGAGGACGGGGCAGGCTGGGGCAGGCTGAGGCAGGCAGGACAGGCTGGGGCAGGCTGGGGCAGGCTGGGACAGGCTGGGGCAGGCAGAACAGGCTGGGGCAGGGTGAGGCAGGCTGGGGCAGGATGGGGCAGGATGGGGACAGGCTGGGGCAGGCTGGGGTAGGCTGGGGGCAGGCTGAGGCAGGCTGGGGCAGGGTGGGGCAGGCTGGGGCAGGATGGGGACAGGCTGAGGACAGGCTGAAGACAGGCTGGGGACAAGCTAGGGCAGGAATTAAGCCAAAAAAGTGTGTGGTTTGGTCCCTAATCTCAGCCCCATCTGTGGAGAGTTCCAGAAATTAAGTTTATCCCAGATCAAGGCAAGGGCACTGGGCTTTCATCTACCGGTATTCCATCCTGGGCCTCAGGCTGCCCCAGTCCAGAACTAAAAATGGGCCTTAGTTGGCATGGGGTATGCTGGGGGCAGGGACCACTTGAAGATTGTTCCCTGGGTCCCTGGTCAGAGCATCTTCAAGGCTCACTGGGGTGTCGGTTTAATCACCATCTCATACAACAAATGATCCAGAGCCACTGGGCTACTTTTAGTCTTCAATAAAAGTAGAATAAAAGTAACTCAGCTTTGATTGCAAAGAGGTCAGTGCAGGAGCCCTGTCATGCTCGGCCGGCGCTATGTGGGTCTCCCAAGGTCAGCTCCAAGGTCTCTAGTCAAGCTGATGGTGGCACGATCTTCCTTTCCTCAGAGCCGACTTGGCTCACGAAGATGATGGGGCTGATGCAGCGCCTGTGATTGACAGCCATAGTCTCAGGGATCTGAGACTGTCCCTTTAGCTTCCCCTTGCACCACTCTGGGTCAGGAAGGGGGCCTTTTCACGGGACCCATACGGTCCCTGCAGCCTAGCCTCTGGCTCTAAGTTCCCTGCCTCAAGACACTATACAATGCCACAGCCTTAAAAAAAAATGTCCAGGAATATGCCTGACACCTGGGGATCACCTCAGCTACTGCCTTACCTGCTCTTACTTAGCACCCAGAAATGGGCTTCCCTGGAGGTCTGAATCAGAGCTCTCTGACCCAGGACAAGACAAAGCTTATGGGTAGATCTTGGAGGCTGCAGTCAGAATTTACAAGGGGTTCAGCCACTCTCTAATGAAAGTGCCTGCTTCTTTGCACCTCAGTCTTCCCATCTGTAAACAGGGACAGTGACCCTCTAATTACAAAGACTAAAATCCAGGTAGAGGTACCTTGTGCAGGGAGCATTTGAGAAGTGTCTCTTCCAGCCCTTTCCCCCACTACTGGCCTTCCTGGCATTTCTTCCTGTCACACCAACTCCCTAACATCTCCCAGTTTGTGCATTGTGATACAGTCCATTGTGCTAGTCTTGACTGTGTGAAGAGAATAAGCTGGAGAGGTGTACCCTTTATTAGCATGTGTCTTTAAGAGTTTTGTCCCCTATGGGTTACCATTTGAGTTCTTTCGGAGAACACTGGATGCCCTACTTTATTTCCCATTGATCTTAATGCAAAACTAGCACTCAGCCCTCTCCATTGAACCCTTATGGTCTTTATGGGAAGGGCTCCTTCTATGAGACCATCTAGAACGCCCAGCTGAGAGAAAAGGAAAAACACTGTACGACTCCGAAAGGCCAGGGCATGGCCTGCTCTGCCTTTCCCACACACATACAAATAGTGTCCTAGTTTTTGGCAGCCCGATTGAACATCAGTCACAGAAGATGGGAAAGAGGAAGAGGAGGAGGAGGAGGGAGAAGGAGGAGAAAAAGGAGAGGGAGGAGAAGGAGGGGGAGGAAGAAGAAGAAAAGGAAGAAGGAGAGGGAGGAGAAGGAGGAGGAGGAAGAAGAAGAAAAGGAAGAAGGAGAAGGAGGAGGAGAAGGAGGAGGAGGAGGAGGAAAAGGAGAAATAACAATCATTTCTTCCACCATGCCACTGTGTTCTGACCATTTGTGTCCCAGCAGGAGTAGTAGAACTGTTTTCACCTGGAAAGCGGTGCCAGGCTTCAGGAAGTGCCATCGACTGTAAGTCTGAACCTGGCATGATCTCTGTGCTTGGGCAGACACAAAACTGAAAAACCCAGACTTCCAAATGCTGAGTCACCCCCAATCCTACCCCTGAATGGAGCCCCCTTCTCTTTGTATGTGACCTGACTCGTGTAGTTTGTTTCAGAAGAATTTGGCTCTTCATAGTGGCTGGTGACTAGCTTTAAGGAAGGAAATCACTCACCCCTTAATCCTGCAGATAAATATAATTGTACATTCATTCAAAAGGTAATCCCAGGATGCTGAATTTGCTCCAAGTGTTGTGCTACCTAAGCACCTAGAACCCAGAGCACAAGTCACATTCACATGCATCTCTTAGAGATTGTGTTGACTTGGTGGTTCCTAATCTTGGCTGCACAACAGAACAGCCTGGAAGCTTTTAGGAAAGTACTGTTGATGGGGTCAAAAACTTCTAGCATTGTGACCAATGGGCCCACAGCCCACAGACCACAGGTTGGTCATATCTTTGACCTCACAGTACATTCTTCTGTAAAACTCATACTAATCCTATAAGCAGCAGCTACACCTGTATCTATAGGTGTCTATGGAGAGCTGTACTATACCACTTTCAATGATGAGGAAACTGAGGCACAGGTTGATTGCATCATTGGTCCAAGGTTGTACTACATTGCAGAAATAAAGAAGGACTAGGGAAACCTCTGGCCTCTTCTACCTCTGTGTACATGGAGGCATGAGAGAAAGGTGATGCCTATAGAAAAGGTTGGAGCAAGCAGCCAACAAAAGACCTGGGAGAGAGAGCTAGAGAGGGGCCAAGAAAGGGCAGGAGAGCCTTGGTATCCCAGAACTGAAGAATGGATGTATCCAGTGGGTAGGTGGGGTGGCTCTTACCTGTGACAATTAGAGGGAGACAACATTTCTTAGGGATACGTCTCTACACAGCAAAAAGTAGGTCAGTGTTTTGAGGCATTCAGTGATGACAGTGATCTCTGATAGCAGCTCATCCTTGCCTAGCAGAAGGAATGTGAAGATGGCATGTTCCTTTTCATATAAAATCAACATGTTTGGGGCAACTTCAGGGTCAGCCATGAAGCAGCTGGCTCTATGCTTTCCTCTAGAAGCCACCTTGTCCCTGCTCACCTGTGCCCTTTCTTGTTCATCAGGCCACCAAAACCTTTAACAGCTCAACAAAGCACAGCACAGGGTGAGTCCCAGCAGGGTGGCCACAGAAAAGCTAACAACTGCCTAAGAGGCGGTGTATGTATAATAGTCACCCTTGTGAGCCAGAGTTCAAATCTCAGCTCTTTCACTTACTGTGTGATTGTGGGCAACTCCTTGACTTCCAATGAGTTGTTTTCATGCCTACAGCATGAGATAGCCATTGCTACCTTGCAGGCTTGTTTTAAGAAGAGGGAATGGGCTAACTAGATGGCTCAGTGAGTAAAGGTGCCTGCCACCCAGACCTTATGACCTGAGTTTGATTCCTGGACCCCATATGATAGAAAGAGAGATCCAACTGCCATTATCCTTGACCCCCATACTTACACCATGGCATGTGTGTATATATAAACACATACATACACACAAACACACACACACACACACACACACACACACACACACACACAGAAATGTAAAAAAGTAAAAAGAAAAGATGAGCAGGCATGGTGAATGCCTTTAATCCTAGCACTCAAAAGGCAGAGGCAGGTAAATTTCTATGCATTTGGGGACAGCCTGGTCTACATAGTGAGTTCCAGAAGAGCCAAGCTATGTAGTGAAATGCTGTCTCAGATTGTGATGGCAGAGAATGGTACCCACAGGCATCTAGAAGTGTGTTTAGAGCCCTTAGTAACAACAGCTGCTGCTATTCCTGCTTTGCCGCCATTAGAAGATTGTGTGACAGCTCAGGCTGAGTGAAGGCCACTGACCTCCCTTATGTGTGTGTGTGGGGGGGGGCGTAGGGAATGGGGGATGTCATAGGAACCCCAAGTGTTCCTTAGGTGCCTGCCATAGACCTTTTTTCTGAGATGGGGTCTCTCACTGACCTGGAACTTACAAATTAGGCTAGGGTAGCTAGCTAGTGAGCCCCAAGAGTCCACCAGTTTCCACATCCCCACTCCTGGGATTACAAAGCAGGCACCGCCATGCCGAGGTGGATTCTGGGAATCCAAACTTATGCCGTTATCATTGCCTGCTCAGCACTTTACCAGCAGGGCGCTCTCCTCAGCCCGACCCTGACCCTTTACCTTAGCTTTTTGTTTTTTGAAACAGGGTCTCTCTACATAGCCCTGGCTGTCCTGGAACTCACTGTGTAGACCAGGCTGGCCTTGAACTCACAGAGAGCCATCCACCTGCCTCAGCCTCCCATGCCTGGCTCAATCAACCACCACCCCCTTTTTTTAAACAGGAAAGAAAGCTGAGGCCTGAAAAGGGCTGGTCATTGGCTTTCCCAGGGTTACTGGAATTTGAACAGTGGCATCAAACAGGAGCTACCACTGCTAGGTCTTGTGGTTCCTGACACCCACAGGGGTGACAAGTTCAACTCCAGATTGGCCTTGACCACCCTTGGCCTTTGCTCTAATTTCCTCTCTCGGCAAGCAATGGCATAAGCGTGACCTTTCTGGAAAGGTTGTGTGCGTGAGTAAGCTGTCATTCCCAAAGTGCTGAAAAGCGCACCCCAGGTGCCAAGCTCTGGCTCTCTGTGGATTTCAACACCTCAGTTGGCATGCTTTCCCGACAGCTGCAAGGTGCATGAGGACAGTGTGCATGTGTGCATGCGTATGCATGCACAGGAGGAAGAAAGGGAGGAAGGGGCAGAAGAACACAGGTTTCAGATGTCCTAGAGTCTCTTTCCATAAGGCAGCCTGTGCCTTGGCCCATGAAGAGCACAGATACGCTCTCTTCCTCCAGTCACCTGAGCCCTTCTTGCCATTGGCTGAAGGACAGCCTGAACAAAAGTTGCTGGCCAGGCCCTGCTGAGGCCCTGCTCTGAGCATCAACACCCCTGCTGACAAGGGCAGAGATTTGCTCACTCTTCAGCAAACAGGCAGTGCATAGCTTCAGGCTGTAGATGTCTAGTGCAGCATCAGGAAGAAGCATAGACTTTGGAATCAGACAAGCAAGGCTTTGAATGCCAGTCCTTCTGCTCCCTAACTGTGTGGCTGTCTGTTACGTGATCTCTTTAGCCAGAGTGCCTCTGTTTCTTCATTGTAAAAACAAAAGGAGGGGGAGGATGCTATTTCCAAGCATTGTCTGGAGAGATTCAATGAGAGGAAGGTCTTGACATATAACTGTTTCACTCTCTCCCAAACCCTGCCACTTCCGTTGGTGTGTAGCGTATGGGTCCTGGTGATTTGGTTTTCACTGCTGGAAGCATCAGAAAAACAACAGATAGAGAGACAGTGGTGGAAACAATTCCTGTTTTCCAAGAAGGCAGCTGCTCCCCAAGGTGAGCCTTGGTGACCTTGGGCTTTGGGGACTAAAGCAGCCGTCGGTGGGGGAAGGAATATTAGCGTTTGACACTCTGGTGGAAGGATAGGGCCAGCACCTTGAACTGATTCCCTGGAGAAAACAGCTCTTTTATGAATGGAGTCAGGGAGGAGTGGGCAGATGTATCTGGGGCTGCGAGGGGGGAGGGGGATGTTTTCAGTGCTCTGTCTGACCTGTGGATGTTTATAAAGAGGGTCCTTCACACACACACACACACACACACACACACACACACACACACACACACACACCCTCTTTTCCATGCCTGGATCATTCTGGATATCCCAATTCTGAGAATGCAGATGGCTTCCCCAGAATATTAGATGATGCCCCCAGCCCCTCTCAGAAAGCCAGGGATCCCCAGGTCCAGGGCCTAAAACCCAGTGCAGTAGCTTACACTTGTAATCTCAGCACCTGGGAAGATAAGGCAGGAGGATCACCACAAGGTTAAGTCCAGCCTGGGCTACCAGAGTGAGTTCCAGCTTGTCTCAAAAAAAAAAAAAATTAATTAATTAATTAATTGGCCCTAGACATTCAACTTATTTTCTCAGCCATGGAAATTTCCATACACTCAGAACATACTCTGGTAGATTAAGGCAGGGAAAGAGCTGGGCTTGAAGATGGTGTGCTCGGGAATATGATGACTATGTGATGGTAGCGGAGCTGAACACACAATGCGTTTATTCCTTCTAGCGACTCTAAGAGGGAGATGCTGTTATCGACTTCATTCTACAGAGGAGAAATCTCAGGCACAGAGAGGTTTGGTGACTTTCCAAGGTCACACTGTAACTCAGTGGCGGGGCTCAAACCTGTATAACAAAATGCATGGCGTAGAACCCTCCTTTGTGGACGGTCTTTGTTTAACCTCCCCTCCACAAGCCAGGAAGTGCATCTCACTGGTGATATGGAGAGGAACATAGGCTCAGAGTTGGCTCACCCAAACCTAGAATGCTCTCGGTTGAGGTGATAAAAAAACACTCTAACCAAAAGCAACTTGGGGAGGAAAGGGCCTCTTTCCTCTTCTACGTCCAGGTTAACAGTCCGTGACTGGGAGAAATCAGGGCAGTCACTGAAAGTAGGCACCTGAAGCAAAAAGCACCAGGAAAGCTGCTTTCCTAACTTTAGTGTATAGTCGAGGACCACCTGCATATGGAGAGCACTGCCCATAGAGGGCTGGGCCCTGCTAGAACAATAGCGGTCCATGCAATTGCCCCACAGGGGCAATTGCAGCTGGGCACTCTTCAATTGCTCTTCTCGGGTGACTGTGGATTGGGTCCAGTTGACAATAAGAACCAACAAGCACACATCCCTAGGTCGAGATCACTCCACCAGTTGAACACCCGTGCACACCCGTGCGACTTTCACTCCCCTAACTGACTTCCAGAGAGGTACTCCAGACTCTGGCATCACCCCTAAGTCCATAGGTAAGAGATACAACTGTAGGGCCGGGGACCAAGCTCTCTTCTCTTTCCTGTGCAAACCTCCACCTACCCTCAGCATGCTGGCAGGTGGAAAGGAATGGCCCTTTCTGCCTTCCTGCTTCTGCCTTTCAGTTCTTACCCTGTTTGTCCGTTCTGTAGAGAGGCCTCAGCTGTTTCCATGGTCTGAAGGGGTCTAGGACCTTTATCTGCTGATACAGCATTCCCTCATGTAGTGATTACACAGTCACTAATATGTTCATGCAACTTCTATTTCCCTTCGTGTAAATTCCCCGAGGAAAGAACTTTGTGGGGCTGGAAGAGGAGGCCTCCTTGCTATTCTTGTAGAGGACATGGGTTCAATTCCCAGCACCCACAAGGCAGCTCGAAACCTCCACAACTCCAGTTCCAGGGCATCTGATGCCCTCTTCTGACTTCCTCAGGCACTAGGGATATACATCGTACACTTACATGCAAGCAAAACATGCACACACATAAATTAAATAAATCTAAAATAAATAAAAGAAATTTATTTTACTGCATTATTATATTGACCAGCATGTTGTCTATATTTGCTGGCACTAAATTGTCATTTGAAGTCATGAATCTGTAAGTGTCTGGATTCATCCCTGGCTGTCATCTCGTCATCTCAAATTCTTGGGACAACTCCACTAAACAATGACATTCTTCCCCATTTTATTGATGAAGAAACTGAGACTCATAGAAGTGGGGTGACCTGAATCAAGCCGTGAGAGGTGAAGTCAGGGTTCACCCGGAGCCCTTCCTGACAGCAGCCTTTTATGCCTCCTTTCCTCACTCTGAAGGAAGGAGTAGGTGTAAGGGGGCTGTGCCAGGTTCCTGCAGGGGGCGCCAGACAGGACCAAAAGTGAGGGCAAAGGATCCAAGGGGAGGCAGAAGCTGGGAGGGCCATGCAAAGGGATTCTTGGAGCCTCTTCCAAGGCCCATCTGGAGGTGCATTGCTAGTCAGGTGCTGCCTCTCCAATCCCCTCTTTTGTCACTATATGAGGATGAAACCTGACTGGCAGGAGACTGTGGGGAGTCCATTCCCCATTCTGGTTTGCCAAGATGGTCTTTGGAGGCAGGCTGCTGGAGCTTGCTAGTCTTCCACACAGCCTCAGGGTGTGCCTGGGGGAGAAAACCAATGCAGCTGCGAACTTCTAACATTCTTGGGCCACGTAGAGCTGCTGTTTTTTGGGAAACAACTGAACAGTGTCTTGCCCACCCTGGTTTGTGAACCGATGTCTTTCTAAGCCAAACCGTGAAAGACAATTCTTGTATATTTGTTCTTCTCAGTATCAAGCGCCAGGATTTTATTTGCCTTACATTTGGGAAGGGAAGCGGAAATCAACGCAGCTGTTTGTGATCTTGAATCTTCACACAGCTTGAGCTGATCTTGGAGTGCAAAGATCCTCATGGGTGTCTCTGTTTTGTTGACAAGTTTTAGCCCAGCCTGGAGCTTGGCCAAGGGCGATGGTAATGGATTCCTTTCGGCACGTGCCCTGGTTATCTCTGGCATTCTGGGCTCACCGTCTTTGCTGTCTCTCGTTCTCCTGTAGCCAGCATCCTTGATGTCACAGACTGTTACTTCCAGAGCAACTGGAATTATTTCTAGTGCCTCTCTGTTCAGGGGTAACCCTGGAATGTCTGAAGTGAATGATGCTGTTAGGGGCCAGGCTTGGTGGTACCTACGTGTACCAGCACTGGGGATACTGGGGAGACTGGGGTAGGAAGGCTGGGAGTTTGAGTCAGTTTGAACTTCATAGTGAGACTTTGTTTCAAGAATAAAGATGAGGAGGAGGAAGAAAAGGATAAAGGGAAAGAGGAAGAAAAAAAAGAAAGTTGTTCCCAGAGCCACTTTCAGGCAAGGCCTCTAGAATAAGTCTCCCTGTGTCTTACAGAGACCTTATCAGTGACCTTGTTACATGGACAACTGCCACAGCGTTTTTTGTTGGTTTGGTCAGTTTGGGTTGGGAAAACGACTCCCTAAAAAGGCAGAGGGCAGAGACAAAGCCAACTGTGTCCTCATCACCAAGGCCAACATTGGCACAACGGTTGGCTTAGGATAGGGCTTACTGAGTGTTGCTTAGATAAGTGAAAGTTTCAAACAAATATATTTGAAAAACACAGACAATCCCACTGAGGAGTACTTAAAAATCACCCCATAATGGAGAGCCTTTGGATGAATGATGTGAATAATAATACAGACCCTCAGCTCACATCTCAGAAGAGACCTCTTCATAATGATTGGCGTGAGTGGCCCTTCCTCTCCCTTCTTTTTATAAACAATTATTTCCACATATACAATGGGACAACTTAGGCATATCTAAATACTTCAGGAAACTGTTTTGCATAAGTAAGCTAGTAGAATACAAATAACAAGAGGAGGTCTTCAGGTTTTTCATTAAAGGAAAGAATCAAAAAGTACATTTCAAAACTCTACATTTTTAGCAGTTACACTCAGCAGAGGTCTTTTCACACCAGCAGACCCTTCGATCAGCCTGGAATCCCCCGAGAGTTAAATTACAGCGTTGTCTCTGAGTCCTGCTGCCTGGGCTCCCTCCCCGATCCCTGGAGGTCACACAGTGGCCAGGAACCTCTCCTGACCATGAGATGCAATGCTAGCCAAGCTCCTGCCTGGGGTGCCATCAGAGGGTAGGCACACAGGCTTCCAGGAGGGCAGCAGTAACCAGAGAGGAAGTGTGGTCTAGGGGGTGGAGGAGGAAAGGTGTCTGGGGGCCTCCTGAGCAGTGAGGACCCAGCAACTGCAGGCTGCAGGGTGCCGGGGCGGCTGCCTGGGTTGCATGGGCTCCTTGTGGCTGAGTGTCTTCTCTTTAGAAGCAAATCTAATCAGGAAGTAGCAGAAACCCTGGAGCTTTCCAGATTGGCTTTTAACACTAATTAAAATTATCTAGCTATTGCTTCAGTACCGCCACTCCCCGCCACGAGAATAAAGCCTTTGCGGGTGTCTTCTTTAAGCATATATTAATTGCACAAAGTGATGGATTTCACGGTGACGTTTTCATTCATGTGTAGCACTAGTTACCATCCTCATGGCTGTGACCAAAGGCCTGACAGAAAGCCAATTTAAAGGGGAAGCGTTTACTTAGGCTCACTTAGTTCAAGGGGCATAGTCCATCATGGCGTGGGAGCGGGAGAGCGGGTAGCTGGGCACACTGCATATGGGGTCAGGAAGTAGAGAGAGGGATGGATGCTGGTACTGAGTTCACTTTCTCCTTTTTATGAAGTCCAGGGCTCCAGCCCACACAATGGTTCAGCCCACATTTCGGGTGGGTCTTTCCACTTCAACTAATCTAGTCTAGAAAATGCTTCACAGACATGCCAAGACATTTATAGCCAAGATGAATTCTTAGACATAATTATATAAATAATGAATTCTAGATTCCATCAGGTTGGCAATCAACATAAACCATCACAAGAATACAGTGAAGCAGAATGGTGGTGGTGCACATCTTTAATCCCAGCACTCAGGAGGCAGAGGCAGGTGGATCTCTGTGAGTTCGAGGCCAGCCTGGTCTACAGAGCAAGATCCAGAACAGGCTCCACAGCTACACAGAGAAGCCCTGTGTAAGAAAAAACAAAAAACAAAACCACCAACAACAAAATGTACTTTGCTCACACTCATGCCCTGCTCCCATTACTTGTCCCCATTTTGTTGTTTTGCCTTTGGCAGTACTGGGAACTGAACCCAGGACCTTGGGCATGTTAGCAAGCACTCAGCCCTTGAGCTAAATCCCTGATTCACCACCACTTTTACAGCAGCACTTTCCAGTTTGTCTGCACCAGGAAGACCTTACCATCACGCCACTGTCTGGCCACACTACAGAGTGGCTGCCTTCCTTGGTGCTGCACAGTGGTACTTGGCAGCTTTAATTTTTTTTAACTCTCAGGAGGACTATAAAGTATGGCCAAGGCTTCATATTGAGAGCAAGTTCCAAGCTGGTTCCCAGTAACTTGAGGGCTTGTTTCAAAGGTAGATTCCCAGACTCAGAATTCTAGGCATGCTGGAAAAACATAGGGCCTTTAAGACTCTCCCAGTAACTCTCAAGCTTCATGTTTAAAGAACCCGGGTCCAAGCTAACTTCATCCCTCATTGAATAGTAGCAAGAAGCTCTACCTCAGAGGCTGAGCATCTCTCAAATGCCCCATTGACTGGCATTCATTCTTTGTCTTAACTTTAGGACCTCTGCATTTGGGCTGGAGAGATAGCTTAGCAGTTAAGAGCACTGTCTACTCTTCCAGAGGATTCAAGTTCAATTCACAGCATCCACATAGTGGCAGATTCCATAAATTTCATGGGCTCTGACAACCTCTTCTGGCTTCCATGAACATCAGGCACACAGGTAGTACATACACGCTAGCAAATCACCCAGATACAAAAAATAAAATTAAGTAAAATTAAAAAATAATAAGGCCTCTGCCCTTTACAACCTGTGTGATTACTTGGCCCTCTAGTCTATCTTTCAACTGCGGGGTGCTATGGGAATTGTTCCGTGTCAGGGAGTGGCCTGGGGACTCACATTAGGAGCAGGCAGTTGTGGTATTGCTTTACCATCACTATCAGTGAGGTACCTTAGAGGAGATGCTAGATGCTCTCTGGGCCCTTTTCCTCTTCTATAAATGAAAATGACAATAACCATTCATCCCACGGGGATGCTGGGAGACTCCGAGGCAGTACGAGTACGGTGCTGACCTTGGTCCCTGACACAGAATAAGAAAGGTTCTCAGACTGTACCTCTTATCAATATCAGCATTACTACTGAGGCCACTCTGGTAGTAGAGACTGATGTGTGGGAAGAGTGGGTACTGTAAAAGAAGGAACACTTTGTTAAAGGACCAGTTGGAAGGTCAGGAGCGTGGCTCAGTTGGTCAAGTGCTTGCCTAGCATGCATGAAGCCTTGGGTTTGATGCCCAGTATTACATGAAAATCGGTTATGATGGTGCACCCGTTTTCCAGTACTTTGGAGGTGGAGGCAGGAAGATCAGAAGTTCAAGATCATCCTCAACTACATGGGGAGTTCAAAGCCAACCGGGGCTACATGAGGCCCTATCTCAACAAAACAACAACAGCAAACAAAACAAACAAACAAAAAACTAACCAAACAAACAACAACAAAAAAAGGATATATATACTTATCTGTAAGAGTGATTGTGAAAAGCAGGTGGAGAATTAAAATTTTAAAAGCAACAAAAAAAGCTTGCTGGTGGGATCACCCTAGATCTGGACAGATTAGAAGATTTGTTTTTCACCTTTGCTTCCTGACTTCAAAACAGTGGATGTGCCGCCCTTGAGTGCAACCTCAGCCACAGCCCACTGCCTGGGTCAGAAGACCCATGCAGTCTCTTTGTCTACTTTCCTCATTGTCCTCTCATGCAGTTACCACTCAGCCCTCATCCCAGCCACTGTCAAAAGACAGATCCCCATGATAATCCTGCCCTAAGCCAAACAGGAAACTTGACTCTATATTTCTGCCACTCAGGAGTGGGGGACCAGGCAGGTGGGAAGCAAGCCCAGGTTCATCTCCTGGGCATCCCTGATTTTGAATTCCTGTTCCCATCAGAACCAGGCTGTTCTTGGGTCTGTTTCTTTTTCCCATCTTCATCCTTCTGCTGCTAAACAAACCCAGATTCAACATATGGACCTTTGTTTATAGTTCTCTTTAATTCCTTTTAAAATTAGCTTACAAAATAATAGCTTTCCTTATGGCGCTTACATATATGTGGGTTATAGTTCCCCTCAATTGAGGGGAAAATGTCACTCCGAGTAACAGCTCAGTACAGGGCTTCACTTTGTGGTGTGGTGGGGACAAGCGTCACCCAAAGCATGTGAGTTGCAGGCTTCATCCCCAGCCTGTGTCACCACAGAGAGGGCACAGACCGTCAGAGGTGGGGGTCTGTTGGAAAGAGTCAGGTCACTGAGGAGACTGGGACCTTAACCTCTTCTCTGTCATTGCTTCTTGGCTGTTCTGACCAGCCTTGGCCCTCAGCATGCTGTGTGACGATGTTCTGTGCTACGTGGAGCCCAAAGCAACGGTACCACCGACAGAATCCTTCAGAACCATGAGCTGGAACAAACCTGCCTGATCTTGGGTGTTTGTCAGTGACAGAATACTGTCTTACCACCTTGGGGAGTCTGCACTCTGCTCTGGCTTACTCCATCCCCAAGGGCCCCTCACATGAAATGTCAGGGAATAGAATAATTCCTATTCAGGAGTCACAAGACAACGGCTTGACCCCTGCATTTGGGGCCACTCTTTAGATGACAAGACACTCAGAAGTCACTAAGGCCATGCACCCAGAGGCTCACTCTTGAGCAGCCTGGACCCAGCAAGTGTGAGCTCTTCGTCTCTTGTGGTTTACCAGTGCCAGCATCAGGGAGGAAGTGACAGGTGGCTTATGTTCCCATTGCTGTCGCTGATTGATACAGCCTTCTCTCACTGACAGGAGACGAAAGTAGCCACACTCTTAAGTTTTAAGGAAGACATGTTTTCTATGGTGATTGCACTAATTCTTAATTGTTTTTAGCCACTGTTTCATTGGATGTGCGCTTTATAAAAATCCTCTGTCAAATGAAGCAGGATGCAAGCAAAACAACCAAACAACAAACAAACACCTTCCTAGATGTAGCAAGGCAGCAGAGACCAAGATCTCTTAAGGAAGAAGCAAAAAAAAAAAATATCTGTTACTCTTTTTATTGTCGTTGTCAGAAAACTAATGGGCATGGCAGGTAGCCCCATGACTACATGACCCTCCCTTGTGCCCGGCTCTTCATGCTTTGCTTTGTTCGGCTTCTACTGGAACACTGGTTATGCTCTTTTGTTATTTTTCCATTTCCCCCACCAGACCGACAGGCAGCTCGCTGAGCTTTTTGCTGGGGAGAAAGCAGGTAGAAGGACAGCAGTCACAGCACCCTTGGGACCTGAGAGGAGAACTTTATCTCATTCACTTCCCAAAATACACCCAGAGTCTAGGACCTAGATCATGTTAAAATGTCTGTTCTCTGAGTTGATGACTGAGCCCCTGATGAACCAATGCTTTGCTAGATGTTTGACTTTTAGTCAGGGCCATTGCCTGGGGAGGTGGTGAGCTCACATTCACACAATGCCAAGGCCTGCAGATGGGGGAACCTCAGTTTATGACTCTCAAAAACAACCCAGAGATACCTCCGTGTGCAGTGTGATTTACAATCACACCCCTTGCTGGAAGGACACAAGAGTTTAGAAGTGGAGTAGGGAGGATGGATATTGACAGACTTCTCTCTCTGGGGTGACTAAGCAATGTCTACTACCCCCTCTTTAGAATGTCCCAAAATGGTCCAATTCCACCAAAATTCAACCTGGGGAGCCAGGGATTTTACTTGGCTTACTTGGGGAAAATAGGTGTGAGGTTATGGGCAGGAACATCAAGACCTTAAAGCAGCCTGGACTGTCTACACCCAGTACGTGGTTGTGCAGATGGATCCTCTTCTGTTTCCCAGCTCATATACTCTACCCCCCTCTCCAAGATCCCTGAGACCATATGCAAAGCTGCAAAATTTCAGATAACTAGCTGGGAGGCACGACTGAATATTCAGGAAGGTCCAATGAGTCTCCCCACCCCACCCCCTTCAGTGAGGGAATGTCAACAGTTAACAAGCCCAGCTGTGATGATCGTTTGCAAGCAGATACAGCTGGTCTTACAAGATGGCAGTTACTCCACTGGAGGAGAGTACTGTCTACCTGTAGATAGGCAGGGTTCTGAAGGTCTGCGACTCCACAGTCTAGGATGGGTGAGCTCTTAACTCAGCTACTACTGAAAGTGAGCATTTGTGCCATCCCTGGGACATGTGTCCTAAACTGACAATTTATGCCTTAGGAAACTAGGAACAAGCATGTTTTCCCAAATAAACTGTTGTGCTTTTTTTTTTTTAACTCCCAAATAGTCTCACAAAAAAATGTTTTGCTTTTTATATTCCTTCAGAGCATTGCAGTTTCTTTCTCCTTTATAATTGAGGGTCTGCAGGGGGCAGCTGACTCTCCTTGCATTTTTTTCCCCTGACAGGCTGGAGTTTAAGATGTTTTTGGCTTTTTACAGGACTGTCTTCTTGGGAGGTCAGGCAGATGGGGTCTGTAACTACATGAAGGATGGGTTGATGGGACTGGTCACTTACAGGTCAGCGCTGAAGCCCAATCCCCACTTAGCAAACCACCAGTGGCTGATGTTGAGATTACAGAGGGAGGGGGGCAGTTGGTGCTTCCTGATTGGAGGCTGGCTCTTGCCCCCAGGGGGCATCCAAACACAAGATCATCCAGTGGTCCTGAGCACTTTGGTGTTCCCAATTGGCCTATAGCTGACATTTGGGCGATTTTGAAAGTTTAGAATCCGAGAACCAAAAAAAGAAGTGTTGCCGGTGCCGGGGCTTCACACAGGGCCTGTCTCAGTGTTGCATCTTTGTCTATGCTGCATGTAATCAAAATGGACAAATGTTCTTTAGAACTAAGGAAGGTTCTTCCCAGAACTGCTTGCTCTTCTCTCAATTACCAACTCTTTCAGCTGCCAGTGCTTGCTAACTACATTGATTTAAAGTTCCCCTTTCTCATGTTAACATAATAGCCACGCGGAAGCAATCTACTTAGAGATACTTTTGTAACTGGCCACAATCTGATTTAAATAGAAATGTCTGTAATTATCTGATTTTGCCTCCCGTTTGCTATTTTTCTCCCTCTTCTGGTTTGTGTGATATTTTACTTTAGGTAGGAAAAATAAAGGAGAGAAAAAATGAAGAGGAAACTGTGCAGGGAAGAGCAACGACAATTACTGAAGGGATGAGGAGGCAGAGAAAGACATTCGGAAGTTTGCAGGAAGATGTACATGCCTTCAGTTATCTAAGACCTCATCAGACGTCAGTCATTGGATAACCCTCAGTTAAGACAAATAGTGTGCCTCTGTTTACCAAGAGATAATATTATGAGTGGTTTGGAGTGTGCAAGTGCACAAGTGTGTGCAGATGTGTGTGTCTGCATGTGTGTGCATGTGGAGGGCAGAGGTTAAAAAAATCATACACTATCTTTTTTTTTTTTTTTTTTTTTAAACACAAGAGGGAACTTAGGTCCTTGCACTTGCAGGGCATTTTACCCGAGTGACCCCTTAGCCTACAAATGCATTTAATTCAAAGCAAAGGATTACTATTTTTTTTATATTCATACAGATTTGACTGTCTCAGAACCCCCAAAATGGCTTTGGTAGCAATTTTGATTTACCTGGGAATGTTTTTTTAATGGGCAAACACATATGGTAGCCATCACTACTTTCATGTCTGTGTCCATGGTATACTTCACCGACGGACTAGGCTGCTGTCCCCTGCGAGGTGGATGAACCCTGAGACTCTTCAGAGCAGAGTTACAAAAGCCACTTAACTTCAGCTGGGTCTTGAGCTGTTACACCCCTGTTGACAGTGGTCTGACCTCACAGCCTACAGTGTGGATATCCGGACTCCCAGCAGGGGTATCCATCACCTGGGAGTTTATTTGGCAGACAGAATCTCAGCTTCTTGGAGATCTGCTGAATTGGGATCTGTGGCTCTTATGCATATGAAGGCTTAGGAGGCACCGGAAGTGCACTGAATGCACCCTTCATTTGGCTAGAATTCTTAGCTTTAGCATGCATTAAAATGCCCTCATTAAGAATTTGTTAAAACACAGATTGCCTGCCCCCACTACTTACCCTCTGGGAGTGTTCATTCAATAGCATGGGATGAGGTGGAGTGTGTCAAAGTTTTTCTGCTGCTGCTCCAGAAACCAGATTTTGGACACTCACTGCATCTGAGCTCTGAGGATATTTGGAGATAGTTCCACAGTCTTAACAACTGATGATGGCAGTGTCTTTCTATAACTCTTCATACTAGAGTTCAAGGTGGACTGTAGCATAAGCCTTTTTCATTTTGGTATATTCCTACTAAAAGGCAATCTCACCATGCATTCATATTCAGTAACAATTTGGGTAGCTTTTCAGTCCATAGCATTCTGCTCAGTTCTGACAGAATCTCATGAAAGTCAAAATATGGTTCTTCAAAACATTTATTCCTTTAGAAGAGAATGTATGAAACAATAAATAAGTTAAAGCAAGACACCAGCATAGGAGGTCATTCGGATGGTCGAGGTCAGAGTGCACCGTGTCAGGGACCATTTGTGATTAATTTCAGAGAGTGAGACAAAGAGCTAAAACAGGCTATGTGCATCTCCCTCTAGCTAGGGTCAAAAGTCCCTGCAAACAGAATGGATGGGGGGTGGAGAGTACCATCTCACCTCTCAATGCTGCAGGGGCTGTTTTAAGACTGAACTTTTACTTTGGTCTTAGTTTTCACTTTGGATTTTAATTTAAGCTACAATAGAATTTAAGCTGTAGACAGGACAGTTTAAATGACAAACATTTATTTTTTCCTAGGCGTAGAGGCTGGAGGTCTGGGACCGGGATATAGCCATGGTCAAATTCTTGTCAAGGGCTGTTTCTGTGATCCAGACAGGCTGCCATTTCACTATCAGAAAGCAATCATCTGTCTTCATCCCATCTCCTCTAATATCAGCATTGATCCCATCGTGAGGATTCCTTGTCATGTGCTTACTACCTGCCAAAGGCTCCACTGCCTGATACAAGTTGAGAATCAGGGCGCTTATTTATAGTCCTGGGCACTGAAATCAGACTCTTGCTTATGCTAAGCAAGCAAGCTGTCCACCACTGAGCTACATCTCCAACCGTTTTTTGCTTTTATTTGGACACAAGAGTCTCATAAAATTGCCCTGAGCTTGGGATCCTCTTGCCTCAGCCTCTGTAGTAGCAGAAATTACAGGCTTGCACCACCATTCCTGACCACGTTAGAGTTTTGCCAGGGATACAGTCAATAGCATTGGGACGATAGAAAATTAACTCTATGGATCTTGTAGATCAGGCTATAGGGTAGGAATAAAGTGACAATTTGTATCCTACACTCAGAGAAATGTGGCTTATATGGTGGGACATGCTGGCACATTAATAACAAAGACACAGCCTTTTCTGGTCCCCTACACTGGCAGGCACTACCTCATTTAGCCGGGGCAGTACATTTTAGAAATGTACTCAAACCTCCACTTGACCGCATGAGACACCCGCAGTTTTAGAAGATCTGTGAAGGTGGAGAAACTTCCCAATTCAAATCCAAACCGTTCTCCAGGTTGGCCTCCTCCACGATCAACCCCAAAGCAGCCTGCTTGGATCATCTATCTATTTTTCCTTCAGTACTCAGACTGTGTCAGAGAGGAAGAGATACTCCAGCGATTCCAAGTGGAAGAACCTGTGGTCTTGGCACGTCCCAGGAGCAGCCAGCCAGCCAGCCAGGCCAGAATGAAACCATGAAACCGGGGCAGGTTTGGCCTCAGCCTGCCCGGGTCACCAAGCCGCTCTAATTACAGTCTGTGGTAGGTGGCGGGAGGAGCTGTCTTGGGGCGCGAAGCTTCCCCGGCCATTGTATCAGCCTATAAATACTTCAAATACTTAAGTGCAATGTGCTACATTTGAATGTCCCAGAGGAAACTGTTGGGAGGCCCCTGGGCCCGCCCGGAAAGGAGAAATGGCTGGAGTGTCCTTCAGGCAGGGGACAAGGAGACCTGCCCTGTCAAATCCCGATGAAGGTGCAGGGAGGCTGGGGCGTGTCTTCGAAACCCGCAAACCGTTGAGATGACCCAAGCCATTTTGAAAAAGGGAAACCGATTTCCCCGACACATGCCAGGGCGGGAGGGGTGGGGGGACGGGAAGAGGCGGGAATCTGCGTTCCAACGGCGTTTTCGGGCGGCTCCGGGGACGCGGGGGTGGTGGCCCGCAGGGAGGCGCGCGCCGGGGCCGTGCCGCAGAGCGGCCACCAGCTCGCTTTGTACTTGCGGCCAAGCGCGGCCCCAGAGTTTCGGCGGCGGCCCCGGGAGTTGAGGCCACGCCCCCTTGCAGTGCGAGTCGCGACCTCGGATTGGTCCGCCGCGAACCAATGGGCGCGCGGGAACGGCCCGGGCTGTCAGCGCGCGCCGCAGCCGGTCCTCCCCTGCGTCCAGCCCTGCCTGCAGCCCGCGCTGCCTTCCCCGGAGCTCAGCGCAGCGCAGCGCAGCGCAACCAGCCCGGCCAGCTGCGCGTCCCGGTGCCCGCGCCCCTCCGCCACCGCCGTGCTGCTCTCGAGCGCACGGAGCATGGGCAGATCCGCAGGCGCTCAGGTGCTGTTGTGTTCCAGGGGCTTGTGAACAGCGGTGACCGGCTGTCACGCCCAGACAAGACCTTTCTGGGGAGATCGTCGTGCGTCCGCTTCGGCGCGGGTGACACTGCGGCGTGCTTGCAGGGTGACAGCCGCCCCGCGGTTGAGACCTCCTCTGCTCCGTGAGCCCTCCGTCTCTCCGTTCTCCGCTCATTTGCTCCGCGGTTCACACCCGCAGCCTCCGGAGCGCGACGTGTGCGTCCCTAGCCTGTGTCTTTTCCTAAGGAGCCTCCTCACTTCCGAGATGCAATGACAAGTTAATATGGGCGTCCACGCCACGGTTTCCCAGGAGAAGAATTGCCAAAGGCGGCGGTCCCCGAGCTTCTGAGCAGGCCGCCCGCTGCGACATACGCGCAGGTGGAACCTGCTGAGGGCAGTGACCAGCCCGCCACCCCCGCAGGCGCACTCGCAGGATTTCCCCTGCTCCCCGACCCGGGGATTTTATTTTTTATTTTTTTCTCCACTGTTGGTGGGCGCCTCGCGGGCCGAGGCCCGGCGCCTGCTCGGCTGCCCGCGCTGCCTTTAGCGGTCGCCTCCGCAGCCGCTGCCAGGGACGTGCTGGGAAAACCGAAGCCCCGGGAGAAGATGCCGGCCATCCTGGTAGCCTCCAAAATGAAGTCGGGACTGCCCAAACCGGTGCACAGCGCCGCGCCCATCCTGCACGTGCCCCCGGCCCGGACTGGTCCGCAGCCCTGCTACCTTAAGTTGGGAAGCAAGGTGGAGGTGAGCAAGACGGCCTACACTAGCCAGCTCCCCCTGAAATCGCAGGGGCTGCAGGAGCCGACGGGGGAGGGGCTCCCGTTGCGGAAAAGCAGCTCTCTGGAGAACGGGTTCGATACCCAGGTGAGGGGTGCTGTGTGCCAGGGCACTGTTGGGGGGTGGGATGGTGATGGGTGATCCTTCATGGGGGAGGGAGGGACAGGGCTGCCTGGAGGAGAGGCTACCATAATGTAGTTGGGGAGAGGAAGCATACCCCTTCAGCTGGCAGATTGGAAGGATACACTGGTCAGTGGGTGTGGCCAGGGTGCCAGAGGTTCGCCTAAGGAGCTCCGCAAATCTAAGGGGTGCTGGCAGCCTGCGGCTTCTTTGGGGTTGGAGCAGGTGGTAGAGGTAGTCTCAAAAAGCGCATGCTGACATTGGAAATGTTAGGGCCTGAATGCTGAGTGCTTGGCCCCTAGGAGACAGTATCTCCTGCTGTGATGTGTGTCCGTGCTCGGGTGGTAACCCGTGAAGGAATGGACTGGTGCCTCTTTGGATTGGATACCACCTGGCCCAGCTATGAGATCCAGGACAAGGGATGCTGGGTGGTTGCCCCGAGCCTGCCCTCCTCCTAGCTTGAAGATAGCTTGTTCCCGTTCCATCTTTAGGGGGAAAGGATTCTGGCCAGGTGCTGCTGACTGCTAGCTTGCTGGAGCAGCTAGTGACTGGGCTTGCAGTTGCCATAGGGGTGGCTTGGCTGTCTCAGAATGGCTGCCGAAGCTAAGCCCCTCCTTCCTGGGTAGTCTATGCTACCCGTGTTGGTGGCTCTGGTGATTAGGGAGATGATGGTGTGGGTGAGAGAATGCCTGGAAGAGAAACGGTGACTTGTACCTTTCCGGGCAGAGCAGGCATCCCCCTACTGGGCAGGGTGACAGGCCCTGGCCATGCAATCTCTTTTAAGGAAATCCTTAAGGGCCAATCAGTTTCTCTTGGACTGCTGCCTTCCTCCTCTTCTGGCAGGAGGGAGCAGGGGCATGCTGTATTTTCTTGGCTGCCACTCAGCAGGGACTTTTAGGGACAGGCCGACCTGACGGATGTGACTGTCCCAGTCAGGAGAGGAAGGCAGTTTGGGGTTGGTATGAGAGAAGTAGCAACAGACCAGCTGACCTTTTGGGCACCTACTTCTCCGCTCACAGAGTCTCTACCTTCTGTAGCTTTCTTTGATTGGCGGTTAACACTCAACACATTCCTAGCTTTCTGATGGAGGAACTGGAGCTAGAAACTGGTTGGAGACAGACTGTTGGAACTCAGAGCCAGAGAAAGCCCTCCCCACACAAGCTCCCACACCCGGCCCATCAGCATGTCCCTCTTGATGCCGCACTTGCTAAACGTTTTTGGAAGCTGACAGCTCTGACTGATGGTGTGTGGGAGGAAGGCAAGATTTCCTCCAGTGCTCCTGGGCCCTGGCTCTGCTAGGCTGGGTACTCTGCTCTTTTTCTTAGAGCTTCAGAACTTGTCCAGAGGGCTCTGAAACGAGGGTGAGCACCGGGGTGCCTCCTTCATCGGTGGGGGTGGAGTGGGTGGTATTTTGGAGCAGTGACTGAGAATGTGACACATGCCCTCAAGCCTGATGAGGAGGAACCTAGGAATGAACGGGAAGGCAGATGCTGGGCTCATTCACAGCCAGACTGCTGCCTGCTATTGCCCATTTGACCCTTCATTTAACAAACATTGGCAGAGGACTGCAGTGGGCAGGCTCGGGAAGGTGATTCACCATTTAAAAAAAAAAAATTTTACTCCTGGACTTCTCCATGAGGGGCTAACTTGGCGCTGCTTCCCCTGTGCCCCACTGTCCCCAGCACCCCACATTCCACTTCTCTGGCTCTCCATGGGTCCTCTGCATCACGAGGGTGATCTGGAGAGGTGGCTCAGGAAACTGGCCACTTTCCAATGGACAGTCCTGGTTTCCCAGCTGGCCCCTGCCTGCCAGCCCCTGGGTCTCCTGGGAGCTCTTCTATGTAACATCGCCCCACCCTGACATCAAAGGGGCTTTGGCAAAAGGATTTCTCCGTCTTTGAACAGGGTATCCCCATGGTGACAGACAGTGCACATTCACCTTCCAGAAAAGTCCCTCGATTATGGCTTGAGGACCTTGGCTGACTTGGCACCTGGTAATTTCCTGATCCCAAACTTAATGTTTATCATTAGAAGACACTCAGGAAATGATGAACTCAGTGGCAAATGATATCTTGCCATTGGTTAGGGGATTTTTGGCAGGAGACTGGCTGGGTTGTGTAGTGACTAATAGCACAGGTTTTAAAGCACTGGCTATCAGTGGTGCCTTGCGTATGACATATGTTAGCTGAGTGGCCTAGTCTGCTAACTACTCCCCTGGACCTCATTGCTTCCATCTGTAAAAATGGGCACAAGCAGCCATGGGAATTATGAGTATTAAGAAAAACTTTGTATCCTTTAAGTGAGAAGACAAGGCTCTGGGAAGGTGTCAAACTGTTCACAAGTGTTTACAGGCCTCTCTCCCTGCCTGGCACAGTTCCAGGCTCTGTGGGAGGATGAGGGGTGGGATGACCTGTGGAATGCCTGATGTGTTGGGCTCTTTCCATGGGATCTCATTGGTCTTCACAGGAACACTTAGAGTGGGTGTGGTGCATTTGACCATGTCCTAAGATAACAAGAATGTAAAGAAGGCACCCTTGCCTTGGGCTTCATAGGTGCCAGGAATTGTTCTGGATGTTCTGCATTAAAAAAACAACAACAAAAAACCCTCCTTTTATTCTCTTAATAACCTGATGCAATGAGAATAATTATCCCCGTTTTACACACGAGGAAATCAAGGTTAAATGGCTTTGAGAGCAGCGGAGGAAGTAGCATTAGAACTCAAACCCCTTAACTGTGATGCTGGACAGGGAGAGAGAGCCACAGCAGCTGCTGGCCAATTACAGACCTTGAGTTATCAGACCACAGATGGCACCACTGATCCACGTTGTCCAGGGTGGCAGAACAGGAATCCCAGCTCAGGTGCTGGGCCAGTGACACGCCCACTCTCCATCACTGTCTTCCATGCTGTGGCAGAGCTCAGGACAAATACGGCATGGAAGTCTGGGTCTTGGGGATGAGGTATCCCACTTGGACGGCATGACTTCTGTATCCAGCAGAGGGCAACACTGGGAGAGCGGAAGATGTCCTGGGGCTGAGGAGTCAGGATGCTGGAAGAAAGGCCAGGATCTCAAGGACTGGAGAAGACCAGGGAGGCTCACAGAGGAGGCGGGAGATGGGCTGGGCCCCAGACAGGAGTGCCTGCTGGGGAGGACAGAGGAGGCGAACAAGGACAAAGGAGGGGAGGTTAAGCTGCCCTGCGGTGGTGCAGAGCCCAAGGGGATGTTCCTCTGTTTATGTTCTAGACTGGGTGCTTTCCATTTTAGGAAAACGGTGTGAGGAGGAGCAGAGGCTGGGCAGTTACTGGATGCTCGTGCTGGCCTCTGTTGGGCGGTAACTGCATACAGGCCAGTGTCGAGAAACTGGGGAGATGGTGTCTCCTACAGAACCTGGCTCACAACCGACTCCTGGGATGCAACAACAAATGACCGTTGTTAGCTTGGGTCTCGGAGTGTTTGACATGGTAGTTATAGGGCAAAGCATTCCTGTTATCTTTTTTCATTACAAGGCCTCTCACTCACTCTGTAGACCAGGCTGGCCTTGAGCTTGAAGAGATCCACCTGCCTCTGCCTCCCAAGTGCTGGGATTAATCATGCCAGGCTCCACTCCTGTTTTCTTACCCAGTAATTCCATTTACTCAGTGAGTTTTCACTCCTCTTCCCCACCCCACACATGTTCTCTCCTACCGTGAAAGACTTGTAAGCCAGTGGCTGTTAGAGGCAGCCGGACTGTCAACCTCTGACTCCTCCTGGAGGCCCCTACAGGCCTGCAGTTTGATCTCAGTCTCCTGCAGTCCCCACGCTGCCTCATTCAGGTCCTTCTGGCCCCCTTTGTGCTACTGTGCTACCTGGGCCTCCCCAAGATGGACCATTTATAATATCTGTTCCGCTCTCTCACATGTTGTGAACTATGACCATGTGTAAGGAATCGCTTTTTTAGACACATGCTCTGGGTTAGTGTGCAAGCCTGTGGCCGACCATCAGATCAAGGAGCAGTCCTGGGCTATCTGAGGATGAGGTTAACCTATTATTTTTAAGAAGCAGTTGCAGGCGGAAGAGATGATTCACATCATACTTTGATATTTCCTGTTTTTAGGAGCTAGTGTTCAGCCTGCAACTTATTTCCTAAAAAAAATAATTAGAAGTGATTGAAATCCTGTGTGAGCGTTTTAGATGTTTAAAAAGAAAGCGTGGGTGAGGCCCCTGGGAAGAGCACAGCTCCAAGCTTACAACCTGTTGCTGCTTCGCTCCACTGTTTTGATTAGAATCTTTGCTCCGTCATCAGAGTTGATTATGGATTTGATTAGTGTGTTTTTCTGCCATTGTGTTATTCCCTGTCTTCTCTTTCTCGGTTCTTGGAGGGGAACTCACATTGTGGTTATCTGCCATCATGCAAGATTGTTTACAGTTCACATATTATTGCCTGTCCCCTGGGTTAATTCTCTAGAGACACTTTAAAGGTAGAACTGGGGGCTTATTTGGGCGATCATTCAGTGTGTATACATCTTCGTATAAATACGCCTACATCTATACACACATACACAGCTCTATACACATGGAAAAGCTTCAAGTACGGCGCACGTATAATCACACACATACATCAAAGAGGAGGCTGGGGGAGTTATAGCCCAAATTTTAGCTTTGATAATGGCTAGGTTTACATTTTGCTTTTCACACTTTCTCCTTGACCAAGACTTGAAGCACCGTCTCCCTGCTCATTTTTATTTACTTACACGATGCGAGGGCTGCAGCCTCATGAGGGGCGTTTTCCTCAGACCTCTGTGAATCTCCCAAAGCCAGTCTGCAAAGCCAAGCCACCCAGCAAGATTTTGGCTGAAGGTCAGAAATTCTTATTTCTTAATTCAGCCTTGCCTCTGGGAAAGGGTCATTCACAGAACATTTGCTAGCTGCCAGGTCATCTGTGCCAGTCCTTATACCTTTACCATTTAATTTGAGACACAAGAAACTGGGCAAATGGGAAATGGTTGGCGTGCTTTATGTGAGGAAGCGAACGTCAAGACAGACTATCAGCTGGAAACAGTGTGTGCAGTAACTCAGGCTTTATTGGCAGGCAGATCTGGATTCAAATCCAGGCTTTGGGAAAATAACTTGGTATTGATAAACCGCAGGCTTTTTTTTTTTAAATCTGTGAAACAGAAATGGTGATGCTTATTGTAGGCTATGAGGATTCCATGACATATCGCAGGTAGAATGCAGTATGCATGGTCTGGCCTGTATTGGGCAAGGAACATGTGGTACCGCATATTTTGACAACACAGCATCAAAGCGTGGCTCGTGTCTGCCTCACCTTAAGCTCATCTACCTGATCCCAAGTGCATGGCTGACCACAGGGACAGGCTTTCCCCACCGAGAACCAGTGAACATTGGTACTTTGGTTCACTGACCCAGAAACAGGAGGAAACTCAGGCCAAGGTCATCTGAAGAAGTTGTTTCCAAAGTTGTTCACCGAGACATTCACATTTTAGTCACAGACACACCATCCTTAAAATGCTAACCTGACCAAGGGTTCAGTTCCAAACTAAACTGGCAGAGGGCCTCCTCTGTGTGCCCCTCTTAGCTGCCACTGTTGAGTTGGTGGGATGAAGCCGCCCAGTCTGATGGCCCAGCTCAGGCCAGAACTCAGCAGGTCACAGGCCCATTGCCTAGGCTTCCTGATGGCTGCTTATGGTTCTGGGGGTGGAAGGGAGGCCCTTTTCCCTCCCAGCTTCCACATACGCAGTGGGAATTAAGCCTCATGACCAGTTTGGTCAGTAAGGTGCCCCAAGGCTCGATGGCCAGCTGCCCAAGGGTGTTTTACCAATAGCCACAGGACCGATTTTCAATGGCTACTCTGTCTTGTGGTCACATTGTCCGAGGGGATGGACAGTGTGTTCATAGAACATCTTGAGCATAATGGGTCATGTGATTTAGAAAAAAGAAAACTTGGTCAGGCTTTTGTGCTTCCATCTCTGCTTAGACAATAGCAAGTGACTCGCAGTTTTCACAGGAGCCCTGAGTCACCCGTATAAAACCTCAGGGTGACTTATGACTTAGTGCCCCTTTCCCAAGGCAAACAAACCTTCTCTTGTGCTCTGCAGACAAAGACCCCACAGCGTCACAAGGGTTTGTCCCACCTTCCATGTGAGCGCTCAATACTGTCAGGCATGCACCATATACGGTATTGGCAAATTTGGGGTTATTCTACCCCATTCTGTTCCTATATCCCTGATAGAAAAGAGAAAGTCAGAAATGATTCCTCCTCTACAGGATTCCATGCATTTTGGGAAATCAGCTCCCCACGACAGTGTGACAGAATATGGATAATTATAATGGGCCTGAGGAGATGGCGCAGAGAGCCAAGTTCTGGCTGTGAAGTCATGAGGACTGAGTCTAATTCCTAGAACCCATGTTTAAAAAAAAAAATAAAAAGTCAGACACAAGGATTCTTGGAGTAAGGGTTGGGGGTTGGGAGTGGTCATAGGAATAGCCATAGAGCTTGCTGGCCAGTCAGTTTCAGGCAAATGAGAAGGTCCAAGCTCAGTAAGAGACCTTATCTCCAAAAGTAAGATGGACAGCAATTGAGGATGACAGTGCTCTACACAGGTGTTCACACATGGACAGGCATACGTGAACATATACCCCCAGACACTCCTATCCCCCCCACACACACACACAAGAAAATTACAGAAATCATTGACCCTGATGAGCACAGCCTCTAGACTTCCCTGATATACAGGCTAGACACCTGTTGATGAGCATAACCCCAAAGCATCCCATGAAGGAGATGCTGCTTCCACAAAAGAATGGCCTCTCTGGGATCCAGGAGCTTTGATTCTATTTAGTTAGTTCTTTTGACCCCTGCTGACGATCTTCTAGGAGTCACCTTGCCTTTCTGAGCATCTAGCTCTCATGACCTGCTTAGCCCATGGAAAGTAAGTTACCTTTGCTACCCATTTTAAAGACTCACTGTCAGATCAATAGAGGCAAGTCTAATGGATAAGGTTCTACTCATTTTAGCATCTCGGTTCAGAAAGATTCAGCTCCTGTGCCATGTTGTGCAGCTGGTAAATAGTATACCCAGAATTTGAATCCATGTGTTTTAACCTCCAAAGTCAAGGTCCTTAAACAGCAAGTGTGAAAAATCTCAAAAGACCTTGCTAAGATGGGACCGCAGCAGGTCGCTCTTCGGTTTCCTTTGGCTTAGCAGATGGTAGTTTGAATGAAAATAGACTCATAGGAAGTGGCATTCTTGTTGGAGTAGGTGTGGCCTTGTTGGAGGAAGTATGTCACAGGGGGCGGGCTTTGAGGTTTGAGAAGCTCCAAGGAGGCCCAATGTCTCTCTCTTCCTGCTACCTACCGATCCAGATGTAGAACTCTCAGCTACTTCTGTAGCACCATGTCTGCCAGCCTGCTGCCATGCTTCCCACCATGATGGTAATGGACTAGACTTCTGAAACTATAAGCCAGCTCCAGTTAAATGCTTTCCTTTGTACGAGTTGCCGTGGTCATGGTGTCTCTTCACAGCAATAGAATGCAGACCAAGAGAGTGCGTAATTTTACTCCTCCCTCCCTACCCAGAATCTGAAAATATTCCTTTAATATTAAACAAATGTCGTTGACTAACAATATCAGTTAAGTTTTTCTGGATGTATGGAGTCCCATGTTCTCTGAGGCCCCAGGGCCCTTCAGGGTGGCTAGTGATAAGAACTGTCAGGGCAGGTGTGAGACAGAAGGGAAAGCAGGGAATTTGGTGGAAACTATTTGCCTGCATGAGGAAGCAATCAGTAAGTCCTCATTATGGAGTGGTTTTGGTTTGTTTGTTCATTTGTTCATTTGTTTTGAGACAGAGTCTTGTTAAATAACTTAAGTGTACCTCTAACCCATGATCCCCCTGCCTCTGCTTTCTGTGTGCTAAGATTGCAGGTGTGTGCCACCATGCCCAGTGCAACTTGATCTATAATAATAATAATAATAATAATAATAATAATAATAATAATAATAAAAGATTTATTCAGTTTTATTTTATGTATATGGGTGTTTTGCCTCCATGTATGTCTGTGTACCATGTGCATGCAGTGCCTGCAGAGACCAGAAGAGGGTGCCAGATCCCCTGGAACTGGAGAGATGAATGGTTATAAGCTGGGAACCAAACCCGAGTCCTCTTCAAAATCAACCAGTTTTCTTTACCACTGAGCCATCTCTGCAGATCATTCTTCATGGCAGTAGTAGCCCTGGTATCTCTGAAATAGTCAATGTCATAAAAGACCAAAACAAATAAATAAGATAAGTAAGACTAAAAGGAGAAAGTTGATCAAGGAACCATGGCAAACAAGTCCACCGATAGTTCCCTGACTGGTTCCTGGATGAGCAGAGGTCACACAGGACATTCTGGAGGCAACAGAGGTGCTTGAATGTGGAATGGATGACTAATCATGACATCCTATCAGTGCCATGGCCGTGAGTTATATAAGAGCATGTCCTAGTCTCTGGGGGATACGAGTTAAATACTTAGAAGCAAAGTGTCTTGATGTCAGCAACATTCTCAAATAGAGTGGTGTGTGTGTGAGAGAGAGATACACACAAAGACAGAGATGGCAGAGACAGACAGACAGATACTATCTCCTGAGAGGAGAAAACTAAAGTGGATATGCAGTTCTTTCGATTTTCCTGTAGAATTGACAATTTTCTGAGTAAGATGTTGGTAAACAAAATAAAACAGAGCCCTAGCTGAATGCTGCTTATTGTCAGTGCCTGTGCTGTGGCCTTGCACCTGTGAGAACAGAAATGGAGGAGGAACCGGCGTGGGTGTGTTCCCAGTAGCCTGGCCATGCATGCTTCACCTAGTTTAAATGCTCCCTCTCCTTCCTGGTGCCATGTGAACGCCTCAGCTTCATTCCTTGAAGAGCAAGAAAGTTTCCTAGTGTTTTATGAAACTCATAAGATCCAATTTCACATAGCAGTCTTTTACAAAAATCTTGCACAATTCTACCCATGTGAAAGAATTTTGTGAAAAATTATTTACTTGTTTACTTGTTTGTTTATTCTTGTTTGTGTTGGGAAGAGTCTTTGTGTGCCATAATACATGGGTGGAATTCAGAGGACAGCTTTTAGGGGTTGATGCTCTCTGTCTACCTTGTGGTCTCTGGGGCTGGAGCTTGGGTTGTGGAGCCATCTCCCTGACCCTGGAAATAAAGATTAAGAAAAAAAGTCAAACCTCCCCGATTGGGTCCCGCTGACCAGGCTCTGGCAAGACAATGAATGAGGCCGCCTTTGCTCTTACCCTTTTCTTCACCTTTTTGAGGTCTCTGCTGGCTGCCTACTCCTCCTGGGTGTCAACTATTTGCGTCCATTCTCACTGTCTCTACCTCTAGGAAGCCTTCTGCTTCGGTGATCTGGGCAGTGTCTTCTCCATGGCACCAGGCAGGTTCTGTGGCCTTTCGTGTTCTGTGGCTGCTTGTGTGGATCAGAGGCGTCTGTCCCCTGACCCTTGCTGGAATATCATAGTTTCTTTGCAGAAGGGACAAAGGATGACATGAGCCGGAAGAAAGAATGGGGAAATAGGAGTAAGTGGATACTGACCATGAACTGCACCCACCATGGTTTGCATCTAGGAAGTTCTTCTTTGAGCTATTGGGACAGTGTGGGAAATTGTCAGAGGTGGGCCTATGGGGTGGTCTTCAGGTCACCGAGGGTGTGCCCTAAAGGAGATGGTGAGGTCCCAACCATTTCCTCTTTGTCTCTTTTGCTCTCTGGCTGTGAAGTGGGCAGTTCCACTCCACTCCATGCTGCCACCATGATAAATTGCCACAAGTCTAAAAGCAACAGGGCCATCGGGTCATGGAATCAGACTGTGACCCAAAATAAGCCCTTCCCTTTGATAAGACGTTGTGGGTGTTTGTTATAGTAACAGAGTGACTAACACAAGCTGTGCTCACAAAGCTGTGCCAGAAGCCTATGGATCTTGCATGTGAGCTGAGGTCACATGACAGGGGTGACCAAGTGTAGGGTACATAGAGTTGACAACTTGCATCCTGGTGAGGCCCTTGTCACAGTTCTGCCATGGCATGTTGCCTGCCTGTGTGGAGGTGAAGGCATTTTCCTCACACAGGCTACTCACAATGCACAACCATCACGCTGCTCTGGTGAATAAGCCTTATCAGCATGTGGTGATGGTGGTATGGGCAATTCCCTCTGCCCTACCTAGACAGAAAGATTTGAGAAGAGTTTGGATGTATATTGAAAAGGAGAAGGTTGAAAAAAAAAATCCATGGATAGTACAAAGCTTCCAGAAATGAGAGCCACTCCAACGAGTCACGTGCTGTTTCCAGACTGTGTTTAGTCCATTTTGCAACAACCAAAAAAATGTACCTGAAGTAGCCTGCCCATGGAGAAAGGAGATTTATGTAGTGTATGGCTTTAGAAGTTAAAAATCCAGACAACATGTTGCAAGCTCTTTCAAGTCCCCGCCCCCACCCCCGCCCCCACCCCCACCCCCACCCCCACCCCCATGGCTGTGCCACTCAATAGCAGAGAGCAAAGGCAGTGTTTGAGGAACAAATACTGAGTGGCATTCCCAAACAGGAAGTCACAGAGGGGCCGGGGTCTGGCTCAGGCTTTCATATTATCTATCTCTCACAAGAAATGACTCCAGGAGAAGCTACACTCCAGTGACTCGAGGGCCCTACCCCTTAGAAGTCCCACCACCTTCCACTGCTACCACCTGGAGACCTAGTGTCTGACCCATGAGCCTCAGAGAGGTACAACCAGTATCTAAGCCATGGCATGTAAGAATCCTCTGATCTTCACGATCACTGTCAGAGGCGATGACCCTGCTCCTAATTTACCACAGAAGAGAAGCGGGTCAGCAAGGACGGTTGCCTTAAAGGGTTTGGGGACTCTTGCAGGTCTCTCAGGTGGTTGTTATTCAGCGGGTCACCCCTGTGCGGAGGGCCAGTGGGGCCCATGTGCCTCACAGCTGGCAGGTCCTCCTTCCTGTCCTCCCGCCTCGTGCGGCTGGCTGCTGCTCTGAACACAGTCCTCATTTCATGCAGATTTGCTCTGATTCTTTTCAGACCAGGGAGGGCTGGTTTGTTTGCGTCAAAATGCGTAGGCTGCCAATGTCCCAGAGCACTCAGGCCTTCCGGTGCATGGACTTTGGTGGTTAGCTGTCTAGAGAGACCTAAGAAAGCAAGCCCCAGAGGCCAAGACAGCATTTAGGTGACAAACCAGACTGGGAAGAAGCAGGTTTACTTTGGATAGCTGCATCGTTCGTGATCTATGCCTATAAAGCCTGGAAACTTGGGATACCTGAACCAGGGGAGATCTTAGAGGCCATCTGGTCCCAGTCTCATGGTATAGATGGAGAAAGCCATGTCTGAGGAGGCTCCCAGCCTCCAAGGACCAGAGTGCAAACTGGACCCCAGACCTCCCTCCTCCAGGACCAGATCCACAGATAAGATGTTCTGTTCAGAAGGGTCTGACAGTGTGATGTACCAGAACCAGCCTATGCTGGGGCATTTCTCTGTCTACCAAGTTTTTCAAAGGAATATTAATTTCTTCATCCTAGGAAGCCTTTGCATTTGGCTCACAGAATCAAAGGAACAGGATAACAATTGGCTGAAATCACTGAGATCCCTGGGCCAGCCCCACAGGTGGATAAGACCATCTTGGCATGCATTTTTGTTTATGTGGTTCAGGATCAGCCAGCAATATAGCCAAGCCCATGTAAAGCTAGTACTAGAATGCTTGGACTCTGTTCCATGGTCTTTATCACCAACCTTCTAGATTGTCCCCATCTCCAAGCTGGACATCTGGGAGAGCTGGGGTACTCTCCTGCCTCCCCTGCTATTTACCATGGATCTAATGTGTCTTGTGCTGATGGAGCCTGGGGCATCTGGACATTGAATAAGTAGTCAGCTGCAGATCATTTTCCCCAGGGAAAACCTAGCATTTCAGTAGTCTCTGTGTGGGGAGAGCTGTTCATATCTGTAATAGTCCCTGGCAGGGAGTAGATAAAATCACTCCTCTTTCCAGAATGGTCACTCTGTGCCGGGTGCTCCTCCAGGCCCTTGGTGTGGTGTTTCTCATTTCCCTACCCAAAAGCAGTGTGTCTGGGTGCTTCCACAGTGGTCTCCTGTTGACAGGTGAGGAAAGGCATGGAGACTATAAACAGAATGCCCAAGGTCACACACCTCCTGAGTGGAAGAGCCTGGTTGCAAGCTCAGCCAGCAACTGAAGAGCCTACATCCCCAGCCAATCTACCCTTTGCAAGGAATGAGCCTGAGTGTGGTTGAGGGTGGGAAAAAAAAAGATACAGCAGAGGGTCAAAGCCTGCTTAAGGGCCTCCAGGAGACCAAAGCTAGGACCTGCCTGCTAAGATACCAGAGGGCCTCTCCAAGGCACTCTAACCTGGAAAGAACTAACCTAGAGATGTCTCCAGCAACCTCATGGGCTTGGTGGATGGACTCATTGGCTTTCCCCTTTCAAGACTCTGCTTAATACTGACCTGAACTCCTTTTTCCTTCTAGCTAGCTGAACATAAATCAATATAAATTTGACCTAGTCCCTAAAAATGTTTACCTGCCTAAAAACAAGTCGTGTGTGTGTGTGTGCGTGCGTGTGCGTGTGCATGTGCGTGTGCGTGTGCGTGTGTGTGTATGTGTGTGTTTAGACAGAAGTAGAGTAAAAGTATATGGCTCTCCCACACCCATGTATCAGGCACAAACCGTGGGTACACTCTGTAACAGGAAGCTGCTGGTTTTCCATTCCAGAGAACTGGAACTCACTCAGAAATTTGTCATTTGCTGGGTCCAACCCTCACCACATTCCACTGCTGTTTCTGAGAGTGTCCAGTCACCTGGGCTGTGAGGAAGCAGGCCGTGGGTGAGGCCATGCTGGCAGGACTAGAGGGGTGTGTTCTCCAGGTCTAGTGACTTCTAAGTGACCCCGGCCTGCCTCTGCCCGGCCAGGTCTACTCTGCAGTGTGTTGCCTTTGGATCCACACAGTGCAGACGAGAGCTTATTTTAGAACTGGAAGGAGAGCAGACGTATCAATAAAAGGCCAGGGAAGGAACAATCCATTCAGTGGTTTTAAAATATCTCTCTCTTAACAGAAAAAGATTATTTTTATTTCTTAAAAAACAACTGGCAAGTTTCTCCTCCAAACAGTTGGAAAGAGAAGCATTGAAGACTTTGAAAAATTAAGATTAAAAAAAGGAGGCTGGGAAGATTGCTCAGTGGTTAAGAGCACCAGAGTTTGGTTCCCAGCTCCCATGTGAGGAAACTCATGACCACCACTAACTCAAGCTGCAGGGGATCTGACGCCCTCTTCTGGACTTCTTGGGCATGGCACTCACATACCCACATATTTTCCCAACTAAAATTTTAAAATAAAACCTTTAAAAAAGGTTAGAGTTTTGATGATGGGCTGAAAGTCTGTCTCCTGTTCTTTTCCTTGTCCCTGCCTTTCAGACTCTGAAAGCTTTGAACTGAATCACATGACTTCTTGCCTCTCTTTTAAGGACAAAGAAACTGAGCCTCGGGGTCTCCACACTTGCTGTTCTTCTTACTTAGAGCCTCCACTATATCAACAATGCTCATTCCTCCATCTCCACTATCTGCTCACAGGTCACCTCGTCAAAGGGCTCTTTTTGGACTACACTAGATAAAAACAGCATCATCCATCATCTTTCCTCAGACCTCCCATTGCCTTGCTTTGTTTTTCTCAAGAGCTAGAACAGGTTCCCATCCCATGGTAAACATTTGCTCATTGTGTGTCTTTTCTCTGTTATACAGTCAGCTCCATGGAAGCTCTGCCTGTCTTGGCCACAGCAGTGTCCTCTTCACCTCAAAGACTGGCACACGGGGTTTCTACTATCTCCTGCAGGAGGCACAGGGCTGGTGCATGGCCAAGCTTGAGCCAGCATACCACTCTGACTTCCAGACCCTACCTGGGAGCCCAGAGTGCTTCCCTGACAATGTTGAGGGGTGGGGATGCTGTCCCTTAGAGGGTCATCAGGAGTAGATGAGGCCAGGCACATGAAGGTCATAGCCACCCAGATCGTGCACTTTTACCTGTGGGTCAGGATGGCCTAGAGATGTAATGTGAAGATGGCAGGCCCTTTGCCTACACATACTTTTCTACTCTGACTTCAGATTGCCTCTCTGTGATCACTTCTTTGTGATCTGAATACTTCCCACTGCAAGCATGGCCTTGAATCAGCAGCAATGACTTCACCCGGGAATCTTCTGGAAGTGAAGAACCTCAGGTGTCACCCCAGCTCTCCTGCCCTGAATTTGCAATTTGTTACCATCTCAGATGTCACATGGCCTGATTGTGGTTTACTGCACAGAACTGTGCTTGTCTCTACTCTGCCAGAAGTTCTAGAAACATTGCCTTCCTTCTGCAGTTAGCTGTCATGCTCTCTGGACATGCAGACTCACCTACCCTGAATCCCTTGCCCTTGTGATGGGATTGGATATGGGAGGAAGGGACAGGGCAATGCCAGGAAAAAGTTTCAGGAGAAATTTCGGAGTCAGAGCTGCTCTGCCTTGTGTACACCTCTGATGCTGCTTATTCTTGTGCATTGACATGCAGCTAATGTTTGCCCACCATGACCAGAGGCTGGGAATCACACAGTAGCTGAAGAGAGGAGCCATCATTGAGGACCTCAGCCTCTCTCTCTCTCTGTCTCTCTGTCTCTCTGTCTCTCTGTCTCTCTGTCTCTCTGTCTCTCTCTCTCTCTCTCTCTCTCTCTCTCTCTCTCTCTCTCTCTCTCTCTGACAGGTGGGCCTGAATCAGTACAGGCGGCATATTCTGGGACCTGAATGGAGGCCAGATGTATCTCTGCCCTTAGTTCTGATGGCTGTGACTTCCTTTCTCAGCCTTCAACAAAGATTGGGCAGTCAGGTTTCCCAGAATGCAGCTCAACTCGATCAGACCCTTCTGTGGAGGGTGGTTGTGAAGTAGGCAGAAAACAGCCAGAACAGCATAGGGAGGAGACCATGGCTTCAGTACCCACAGAGGCCTCCCCACGGGATGTACAGATGGCAATATGCCCTGCTTCCTTTCAGCTACTCTGAGATTGGATATTGATTTGAGTGAAGCCTGTTGGTAAAATTCAGAACGTTATTAGTCAAACTCCAGAATCAGGCTGTTTAGTGAATGCATGAGTGTGAATGAATGAGTGTGTATGTGTGTGTGTTTGTACATGCATGTGTTTATGCATGCATATGTGTATATGTGTACATATGTTTTGAATACATCTATTTGTGTTTGCATATGCAGCATGTGTGTGAGTGTCCAGATAGTCCTGGAAAGCAAATGTTAAAAAAAAAAAAATCCATTTGCCCCCAGACAGTTCCACAGTGTGAGAGGTTGAAAGTCTTTGTTCTTTGAATGAAGAACTCTCATTCTCTTTCTGAATCCCATGTTCATAGCTTCATGGTGTGGGCACAGGCTCAGTGGTCCTTCACCAGCAGCTTGTGGGGTTGTTCAGACGTCTCCCTGGCAGAGTACATCGATCCTCTGCATCTGTGCCTCCTAGGGCTTTGCAGGGGATTCTGGAGCTCTTGGGGGGTGTATAATTGAATTTGAGACGGGCTCTAAAGAGGAGTCAGAGAAAGAGCAAGTGTTCACAATCATCCCAACCACAGTTTGAATTTCAGATTTGCCTGCTTGCAGTCACATGGCTTTAGGTGAGCGTCAACCCTACCCCCCACCCCCCCCCCCCCCCCCCGTCCCATCTTCACACAGGATAGCAGTGACTCATAGCTACCAAACTGCCACCACATCTTCCTGGCTCTGTAGACAGATAACAATGACCACTCTCGTGTGTGCAGGACTCATGGAGGGTGCCCAGTGATGAGCTAGACCTGGAAATATGGATATAATTGGCGAGATCGGTCCATGACGGATGCAATCAAGAAATGCAATGTCAGGGCTTAATTGCATTAGTGTGATTTGGCAATAAGGAAACCAATTAATTAGTTCTCAGATAGTTATTAACAGGAAAGGAAAAGTGAGCATGAAGAAAGGTCCTGTGGGGGTAAGAGCGAGCTGGGAAGGATGTGTCTCATCTCTGAAACTGCATGGGGAGCTGCTAAATATGCAGAGGTCTCGGCTCCAGCCACAGAGACTGAATTTTCAAATCTAGAATGAGGTCACGAAATTTTGGAGGTTCCTTTTGTGGAATTAGAGGTGAACCCAGGGCCTCATACCATCCGATTATGCTATATCCCCAGACCCCCAATTTGTGGTTTGGGCAGCTATAACCCGCTGAACATGCAGATGATCTGAAGCCCTTATGCTGTGGAAGACAGCATCCAAAGACTAAGGGAAGAAGGGCCATGTAGGCTCAGGGCACAGAGTGGGATGTGGGGTGGGGGTGGGGTGCTGAAGTTGGATGCCCAGAAGATCCTGAGATGGTGCAGGCTCTGGTGAGCAGGAAGCCCGACTCCTCTCCCTGCATCCAGGGTTTCCAGGTAGGGTGATGTCTCACTGGGATAGCAGCCACTGGGTGGTGTCTCCCCCGAGATCACATTGAAGGAATGAGCCTTTTGAATGGCCTCTGTTTAAGGAGCAGCTTGTCAGCTCTGGCTCTTCTTCCTGCTCAGTCAGGGACTGGGAATCATCAGGGGAGGGGACACGATGGACCCTAGAGGGGCATCTAGGAGAAAGAAAGCCTTGGATGAGACATGAGGTTCTGTGTGAGTGCTGATGGTCCTTACTGAGGCCTCAGGTGCTGTCTCAGGTCTGCTGAAGGCCCTGCGTCTCCCTAAGGAAGCCAAACCAAGATCTGCTGCCTGCAGGGGAGTAGATTTTCTGGTGTCTTTTGTAGGTAAATAAGAGCTAGAGTAAGGGAGGTTAGAAAGGGAGGGAACACTTAGACCTACTGCGTGCTGCATTCTAGATGCCACACTCTTTGTTGTTATTATTGTTGTTGTTTGTTTGTTTTCAAAACAGGGTTTCTCTGTGTAGCTTTGACTGTCCTGGAACTCTCTGTAGGCCAGGTTGACCTCAAACTCACAGAGATCCACCTGCCTCTATCTCCCTCCCGAGTGCCAGGATTTAAAGGCGTGTACTACCACTGTCTGGCTTGGACTCCACACTATGACTTGACGGGTGGGTGCCATCTGTCTGTGTTACAGTTGAAGAAAGAGAAACCCAGAGAGGTGAGGTGACCTGCTTACCCCACACAGCTAAGATCTGGTAAAGGCGGGTCTCACACTTTTCTCTACCCAGCCCCTGCGACTCATAGTCTACTCGATGGCTGTAATAGGAACCTTGTGTGCCATCCACAGCTGCCCTGAGTGGGGTGGGGGCACAGTGTGGGCTGAGTGCCTGAAATCCCAGAACTCATGGGGTATATCTGTGCCCTCTATCAACAATCCACCCTTCAGTAATGTGTGCACTGGCTGCCAGCTGCTGTCACCACAGCCAGACCCCACACCCACACAGGAGAGGGCTTTGGCCAAGGGCATGCTGGAGCAGGAGGAGGAAGTGCCCTCCAGAGGGGCTTGTTGCAAGGGCCCTGAATGGCTCCATTGAGGTACCCAGGCAGGACGACAATGGGTCTGTTGGGGGCCCTGGCCCGCAGAGGTGAGAGGGCCTGGGCTGGGCAGGCCGTGCTGGCTCAGAGGCCAGACGCTGACTTCCAGGGCGGGAAGCCAGCGCCTCTGACGTGCTCCAAAATGCCAGCTCTGCTTAATGGAGAGCAGCTGGGGCAGTTTGAGTTGCTCCCCGTGCCAGGAAGGCATTGTGAACCCAGTACACCGGCCGCAATGATGCCCCTCCTCCCTGCTGCACTCTGATCCCCTTCCTGGGCTCCGTCCTGCACAGTGGCCTCCAGGGACTGTGGACAGCCCTTTCCCGTGTCCCCTTGGTCCTCAGGGGCAGCCTTTCCAGCCCTGTGGAGAAAATAGCATCCATCCTCCCCCCCCCCACCCCCCCCCAAAAAAAACCTCAAACTAAAAACCTTGGAACACCCACAGGTAAAGTGGTCAGGTGAAGTACAAAGCAGCTTGGTAAATTTGAATTAAAATGAAATAATTTAAAAATCATGTTTACGTAGGTTGGCTGCTCGGGAGTCCTTGGGTCACCTAGCTTGTAGAAAAGACTGCTTCTGACTTTTCCTGGACACCTCTCTAGGGCTGTCTCGACTCAGTTATGTTTGGGTCCAGAGACTTGAGCATCCTAGATATCCTGGGCATGCCTGCCTATTGCCAGGCCCATCCCCAACGAGCTTCCTGAGGTCAGAGAAAAGGGTATCTACTGATGGTCTGATTTCCCTCATACCAGCCATTCTGCCATTGTTGGTGGAAATCTGAAGTTTTTATTACCCTTTTAAACCTTTTGTTTACTGAGGTCTGCACAATTATGCTAGTTTTATTGTCCTGAACATAAAAGCAGCTTTGAAATGAGCAAGGATTTTTGGGGAGAGGCTGGGGTGGGCCTCTCTCTAGAGAAGGACAGCTTCAGCCACCTGCAGTCCCTCTAAAGCAGGTGGATGCATACCCCCCTACCAGGGTCATTCTGGTTTCCAACAGCGACCTTGCCTTGCCCTTTCCCAGGGGCTTACTGTGTGTTCCCATGTTTCAGATGAGTGGAGAGAGGCAGGGGCTGAGTGGCTTGACTTGAGTCTTGTGGCTTTAAACTGTAGCACCGGTTTAGAGTGTAAGTCTGCTGGCCCAGAGCCCCTGCCATACTGTCACCCATGTGCCAAGGGCTGCATGCTTTAAGGGACACCAACCAGAAGCAGGCATGGGCCTGCCCTTGAGGTTGCTGCTGGGCACATGAAGTGTTCCACCTTCTGCACGGGTAGATGGGGCAAGACCTGCCCCCTGTCTCACTTCTTTTCTTAAAGGACACACCAAATGAAGAGATAGGGAGGGAGGGAGGGAGGGAGGGAGGGAGGGAGGGAGGGAGGGAGGGAGGGAGGGAGGGAGGAAGGGAGGGAGGGAGGGAGGGAGGGAGGGAGGAGAAAAGAAGGAAAGAAAGAGGAGGACATGACTGTTCCTTGGGCATGGTTGAGGAGGAAAAGGTTTATTGTAGATCTGAGGGAGAGCTCACTCAGAGGCATTTGGAAGGGTCCAGAGTGAACATGACCCTGAGCAGGGCCATGTAAGGAGTGGTAGGGAGAACAAGAGAGGAGCCACCGACCAAGAAGGGTAGCCTAGACCAAGAGACTGGCCATGAGACTGATGTAGCCAAAATGGTTGAGTTATACAGGGGCCAGAGGAGCTGGGGGAAGGTGCAGCCCAACTCATGGGCTGGAGAGTTCAGGGTGGGGCCAGGATATGCCGGCCGGGCGGACCCTGTAACAGGTAGGGGACTGAAGGATGCTGGGAGAATATGGCTCCAAAGTCTACTTTGATATGTAAGTAGACATCTTAGCTATTTGTCCTGGATTTGAGACCTAACACACACCAAAAGGAAAGAAGGGTTCTAGAGACAAGAAGAGCCTGTCCAGGCCAGGAGTGGCCCTGGTCATCATGCAGTGAGGACGTGAGGCAGGCTGGAGAGTGAGCGCCTTGCAAGCCACAAAACAGAGACCTGTGATGGACTTCTGAGCAGAGGAGGGGTAGCCCAGTTGGGAAGGGTGGAGACTGAGGCCCGGCCAGGGTGTCTTAAAGATGCTGGTGGTTCAGGAGACAGGAGCATGGTAGGGTGATCTGGAGCTGTGGAGACAGGATGGTGGCCCTGGAGATGGGTAAGATGGCACTGGGGTGCCACCTGACCCTCACTGAATGATTACTCTGTTCCAGGTGTAAGCCCAAAGATTTCCCACGTCTGCCCCCATCTACTGTTTGCGACGATCTTACAGATGGGGTGAGAGTGGCCTGAAAGAGGGGTGGGCCCTGAGGCAAGCGCACTCGATGGGGCTGGAATGCCTAGACACCGGACACTTGAAGGATAGTGTGCAGCTGTGAGCGCTGTCCCCAGGGCCTCACTGAAGAGTTCCGGAAGAAATGAGGGTGGGGACTGGTCTTGGCAGCTGAGGCGAGGAGAGAGTGAAGGCATGTGAGGCACTATGATGGCTCCGAATGAATAAGCTCCTTGCTCAAGCTCCTTGCTCCCTAATGGGAGCACCATCCTGCAATGATGATGGGGACCCAGCAAAGGCAAGCTAGGGATTTCCTACATGCCTCCGGTAAAGTAGAAGTGTGCTGTTTGAAATGAAAAGAGAACAAACTAACTAAGGTACATGTCTTAGCATGAATGAGGTCATTGGCCTCAGTCTGGGGAGATGGCTGAGGTGCACGGGACATTGAATGAATGGGCTGGCTTTAAAAAGGCCCTTACCTGCGGGTCCCTTTCTCTAGGGTCTCCTGCCCCCCAAACACCCCCGTGTCCTGTCTCTGCAGCCCTCTTCCCTTCTATTCTCGCTCAGTTTGATGTGCAGCTGCCTGGCATCTATGCCAACCATGGATTAAGGTTCCCTTCCTTTGAGGGCTCACATGGCGTTTTAACCACATTTTAGAAGCTTGGCTACCCAGGGGGCACGGGCATGGGCAGGACAGGCTCAGCTCTCTTATGCCGACCCTGCCCAGAATTCACTCTCCTGCCAGATGCACCACAGACGGAATGTGAAGTGGAGGAGAGCAGCCCTCAGCCTTGGTGCCTTGCCTCAGTTCTCTGTTGTCACTGAGCACAGGAGTTCTCCAGCTAGCCAAGCCAGGGTTGGGTGCTGGCCTCAGAGTCACGTGACCTTGGACAAGGCCTTTCACTTCCTGATCTGTAGTCTTCTTACCCGTGAAGTGGGACGATAGCAGCACCTCCCCTGTAGTGTTGGGAGGGGGAAATTTGAGACTTGTAGCGTGCTTTGCCTAGGACCTGGCCCGTCGTGGGTGCTCACTAAACATCCACTGCCGTTGGTGCTCTGATCCGATCTACTCCTTGACACAAAGGCTTCTCTGTGGTTTTGGAACTACTCTTGGGGCCTGGGAGCAGAGCATTGCCTGTTGCAGGCTGTCTGTGAGCTTATCTCGGGCTCCTACGCAAGTTTCTTAGCTCTCCTGGGAGGCACATGGATGGCGGTGGGCTCAGCTGGGCTGCCCGTCATCTTCCAATGCAATTGTGTAGACCTCCATCCCCCAGACACCCGCATGAGGCAGTAAAGAGCACCCGCGAGGTGCCAGGCTTGAGAGTAACGCGTCTAATCCTTGCAGCCACCCCGCAAACGTGCCCATCCTTGACTGCATCTTCCTTGAGAAGATGTGGAGCACTGCGAGACTTCCTTAGAGTGGCATGGCTCAAAAGGAGTCTGATCTTGAACTCCTACCCTCCGAACCATTCTGAAGAACGGGCTTCAAGCCATTGCCCCTGTACACGTCTGAATAGCTTTCTGGCAGCTCATGAGGGTTGCTGCTTCTCTGAGCACCAAGGACCAGAGCCATCTGTCAAGAGGTTTCACACGGGAGCTGGTGTGATGGTTTCAGGGGAAAAACGTGAAGAAATAGCATCACTCTTTCCCCACCCCGTGGTAAAAATAACCTGCAGGGGTGGAGGAACCAATGGTGGTTGGAGGCTGACTTTGTTGGGAGGAAGGAAATGGAATGCCCACCTGGGTGCCACATGCTGCCATCTGCTCCATACAGAACAGTGCCAGCCTGACCCCCAGCACCCGTGAGGCTACCAGCTCCTACCTCCTGAGATCAGGGTGCTTCCTGGTAAAGCTGAAGGTCCATGGAAGCACAGGGAGAAGGGGGGGTCCACAGAGACTAGTGACAGTTCCAAGCCTGTGGTCCACATATAGGATCATCCCTGACTGGGCCTGTCCTCCTCTGTGCCCACCAGCTCTGGACACACACTGGGCAGGGCTTCTTGTCATGAAACACAATTTTAAAAATAAAAACCACTCGCAGTAATCAGAGCAGCTGTGATCATGTTAATGCATGCAGCATCCTCTGGTGCCAGGACTAAAATAGCTTCCTGTCAAGCAAACCAGAGTTTCTTAGTCTTGGTCTGCTTCTAGACCACCTCCTGTTAGGTTTTGTTACTTGTGTGAGCACAGGATAGGGCCAGGGGAACCTCTTTGACAGCCCCAGGGCCTTGGCTCTGCTCATATAGAAGGCTGAGACTCAAGCAGACTCCTCACCAGCATGTGCCATGGACTGCAACCAACCTGCTGAGCCTGGTGACCCCAGAAGTGGGGTCTGGCTCTTCTCAGGGAGTATCATGTGCCAGTCCTGGGACTCCAGAGGCACCCGGCATCTACGACATGTGTGCGAAGCACACACATTAACTGACTTGGAAGTAAATCTCAAGCTTAGTACTGCTCTCTGTGGAGTGCTTAGTGCAGATTACGACTTGCGATCTTGTAATAAGCCGATGGGGAAATGACAGCCATGATTAGATCCACTTTATGGAAGGAATATCTGAGACTTCCTGGGTGTGATGGACATGAGGCACCCAGAACTAATTTGTACAAAGCTGGAATTTGGGCTAGGAGTCTATACTCACAATCATTTTGTCAGCCTGACTTTCCCAGTCAATTGGAGTCAAAATACAAGTAGTTAGGAAAGACTTTTAGGTCTTTAAAACTGTCCCAAGTTCCTAGGCAGAAGTACTCAGGCTGCACTGTGTTGGGGCTGGGCTTGTCCAGTGTCTTCCACTCATAAAATGCAGAGCTGGATTCAGAATCAGATCCAAGCCCTGGCATAGCTCAGGGATCTGACCACCTTGCCTGGTTCTTCCATTGCAGATGCTGATGACAGCTCCCTCAGGTGCCCATGTGAAGCAGATTTTTTTAGGGAACATCCTTGCCCCAGGATGTGGAGGGCACCTGACAAATGCTTTTGAGGGGGTCCCTAGCTATATAAAAATTCTTGCCCCACATCAGTATGCTTAAACCATTTTGGTGGCTGAGTTCATCATCCCATGAAGGAACTCCAGTACCAGCCATGCAGGGCCACCCTCTTGGCCTTTTAGGATCAGCTTGGCCCCGTGAGCCAGAACTACAGCACTGGGACATGTCCTGGAGCTTCTTGGGGTGTTGGCTGACACCTGGAGTGAGTGGACATTCAGAGTGTCCAGAAGGAACAGGTTCTGCAGCTCTGGATCAGAGTTCAGGCACCAGAGGGATTTCAGACTTAGGAAAGAGAAAGACAGCTTTGAGGGAGGCACGTGAAAACCTAGAACAAAAGAGAGAATGCAAGGAAGAGAGTGTGAGAGAGAGAGAGCAAGAAGGAGGGAGGGATGGAGGAGAGAAGGAAAGATAGAGTGGGGGAGAGAGGGAGGGAGGGAGGGAGAGAGGGAGGAAGGGAGGGAGGCAGAGAGAATGTGCATTAAATATTAAACACCTCTGGGCACTAGATACAATGCTGGAGTGGGTGACAGGGAGGAAAAAGTCACACTGTTATGGGTACAGAGTTGAGTCTTGGGACACTGATGAAGTCTCCTGGCTCTTGTGTCCTAGGGCAGTAAATTGGACCAAGGACACATGACTAGGAATGGAGATGGTTTATTCTTGGGAGAATAAACCCACTGAACTGGGGGAAAGCACGTGTTTAAAAGTGCTGGACCACGTGCCTCATGACCATGTAGAGGTCATTTATACAGCACCCACCTCTCTCACATCTGTAACCATGGCTCTTCTTGCGCACAAGCACGTTCTGTTTGTCGTATGAAGTCCAGGCGGAAAAGGGCTTGTTTCCGGTGTTTCTCCGTCAACTGGCGCCTTTTAAATGTTGGTCTCCATGCTGCCTGTCCCCCACCTGTGCTTTACTGTCATAAGATAGTCAAGGCTGATCAGATACAGTGAGAAAGTCAGGTATTAGCTCCCTACTAATACCTGATGAGGACAGGGCAAGAAGAGAGAGTGAGGACCTGACAGAAAACTCCCAAGCCGTGAACCACAGTAGAAATTGGTAAGACCTGGTGATAGAAGTTATAGGCTTTGAGGTGAGAAGGACTGGGTTCAAGAGTCATCTTGCTTCTTAGATGTCTACTCCGCTGTGCAAGACCCTTGCACAGCAAGTCCTCTCCTTATCTAAAAAAAAAAACATGATCCTGCACACACTGCAGTGAGTTCAAAAAATCATGCATTGGAAAGCACTTAGCAAAAAGCCTGATTGGCAGAGTGGCACCGTGAATGAGGCCTATTAGTTAATTCTCATCTGATTTCTGAAACCAAAACAGATCCAGAGTAGCTGATTAGAAGGACCAAGATAAGTTGGCACTCTGACAGCTCAAGCCGTGGCTGATGATGGAGCCACCAGCAATCTGACATCCAAGGAAAAGGTCTCTACTGCCTATACTGCCTGTACTGCCCCAGCAGCCAAGGAGCAATTTAGATGATTACATGGGCATTCGTGTTTGAAGTACTCATGGTTTTGAGTGGGCAGGAATGTATAATATAGAACTTCATAGGTCAGAAGGCTAAAATAAAAGTTCAGGTGCTTTGAACACAAAACTACATATCTGGAAGCTCCTCTGTGGGGGAGAACTCTTCCTGGCAGGCTTGGAGGAACCACTGCCACAGGCTTAGAGAGATCAGCTCCTCTGAGCCCCCTCCTCAGATGCTCTGAGGAGATGCACCTAGTCTGGGTCTCTCTCTGCTCTCTGTGTGAGGTAGGCTTTTTGCACTGTGTGGCACTGTCTGGCCCAGGCAGAGGCCTGGATGCTAGTCTGAGGATCTACCCAGAGCACATCAGCCTTGTCTGGGCTGGATTTTCAGTTTTTTTAGATGTGGATCTTCAATGTGGGCAGCAGATGTGGGAGATGAAAGGTAGCTCCATCTGCTCCGTTTCCCAGCAAATATGGAGACCAGAAGTGGATGGCAGCCTTTCCTAACTGGGAAGTTGGAGAGCTTCGAAGGGAGGAAGCGACGTCCACAGCTGACATAGATTCCCCAAACCTGGGTCCTAACCCCAGGCTCAGAAGGTGAAGTTGGCAGAGGGACCGGAGGATCAGAAGTTAGAGCCGGTTAGAGCAGCCTCACGGGGACCTGTGAGGAGAGCTCAGGCCCTCTCCTGGACGTCCCGCAGACACAGCAGCCTGTGGCCACTCTCCGAGGGACTTTCAACGGCAGCAGGGATGACAGGAAGTTCTTCCTTCTACTGCTTGGATGGCTGAAATCTTGGCTAGGCTTTCCTCAGCCTTTGGCTGTCTGCCAAAGCCCAGGGCCACCCTGGGAGCTTGCTGACTTAGGTTTTGGCCCCTGGTCACCTCCTAGGAGGTAGCTGGAAGAAGAAGGGGGGTAGCTAAGAGCCCTCTCCATTTATTCACACCTAAATGATGAGAGACGGTAGGAAGAGAGAGCTGGGTCTCTCATGGTCACATTGGTAGGAAGCAACCTTGGGGGGACTCATACACAGCCCCCCATTGCTGCTTTAGAAGCCACAGTGAGGCTTCTGTGCCCCTCTGTTTTAGGAGCCAATGACAGGCTTTAGGGTACAGATGGAAGCAAATGGCTAGAGCTTGGACTTTGCTCCTAGTTCATTCCTCTCCCACTTAGCCCCACCCCATGCCCTTTGCCCTCTGTACCCTATCATTAACTGAAAGTTTTCTGAAAACTGGAGTTTGGAAGTCAAATACAGAAGTTGGGTCTCCGTCCATCGGTGACCCCGGCAAGGCTCTTACCCGCTCTCAACTCCAGTTGCCTCCTGTATGAGATAGGATGTTGATAGCATACACGCTCATTGCGGTAACTGAAGGAGGTGAATACAGACACCTGACACAGGGTCCAGCAGTTGCACAGTAAAGGGCCACCTTGGTGACAAGATTCCTCCCACCCTGGTTATTCCCTAGCTCTAGGACTACCAGGATGTGGCTGTGGCTGTCCACAAGGACTTCCAGGAGACCAGTTGTCCTATGTGACCTGGCAGCCCGAAGCTCCTGGTTCCTCACTCTGCCTGGTGCATCCCAGGGAGGTTATTGATGCAGACGGTCCCTTCCTCCACAGCCTGGCCTGCCATCAGCCCTGCCTCTCTCTAGGTAACAGAAGCAGGTAGTTTTGGTATTGCTGCCCAGACAGGCAAGCAGTCCAGAAGCTACCTGACACCGACAGTGTCCTGAGCAGACCACACCTGGGCTAGAAGCTGCCGCCATGCTGAGTGGGACCTGGGGGTATACACCTGAAATCCTAGCGTTCAGGAAGCTGTGATGGGACAATCGGGAATCGGAGGTTATCCTGGGCTACACAGCAAGCTCCAGGACAGCCTGGGCTATAGTGAGACCCTATCTCTAAGAAGAGATGCAGCAGCAAGCATCTCTGAAATGCGGAACCAGATAAGAAGGCAGACAGACAGGCAGACAGGCTCGGGCTCCGGTTGCCTTTGGCAGCTGTCCTGGAATGCTGTGGCTGCTATCGCCACCTGGTGGATGTTTCCAGAAACACATGCATGGAGCCTTCTGGCATCTTAAAGCCTCAGAGCTTGGATTTCAGAACGTTGGGAACTGAAAATCCAATTAGACCACCTCACAGTCAAAGGGCAAAAAGTGAGATCAGAAGTCTAGGGCATAGCTCATAGGTAGGGCACTTGCATAGCATATGTGAGGCCATTGAGTCTATCCTCAGGACTGGGCTGGGATATGAGGGAATGGAGGATGGGACCAGAGCAGGAATGAGGTTCAGCAGAAGTGCCTTGAACAGAGTCATGTGATCTTGCTTCACCATCTCCACCCAATCTTCAATATTAGACAAGTAACTGGCCCTCCACGTGAGACCCCTGCAAGCTGCAGGGGACCCCGTGGTGTGGCAGATGCTGCCCATCATGGCTGCTGAAGTGAAGCAGAGTCAGTGCTTCTAAGACAAAGTCAGGGTCCGGTCTTGAGATCCCCAAAAGCCCAGCGTGAGGCAGGCACAGGCATGGGAGTGGCTCCCCCTCTGCTGCCGAGCATGTCTTCAGGAAGGCCAGGCACTAGGGGTTCACTCTGACTCCTCAATTCCTGCAGCTTGCTCACTAAGGACCACTTCAGGTAGAGACTGTGCTGTGCCTATAACTATCATCTCTAGAGACTGTGTCAGGGTTTCTTTGAAGGACCGTATTCTGGGTCTGAACAAGAGATGAGACTTGTCTCCACCACGAGCGCCGCCAGCCACCTCTGCAGGCCCAGGAATGCCATGATATGGGACCTGGACTCGCAGTATCAGCTTTGGTGGAAGACAAAGGGCCAGCGTGTAGTAGTGGGCATTTATCCCAGTGGCTTCTTGACACTCAGCTGCAGCAGCTGTCCAGATTGGCCCAACTCTCCAGATAGAGTCAGCCTGCCCCACCAGCCACAGCAGGCTTCAGGCAAGCCGGGTCACCTCATCCTCAGGGCCTGGTGCTGAGCTCAGGTGCTGGGAGGCCCTTTGAGGAACGTTCCCTGCCCAGCCACTGGCTGCAGGTGATGTTGGTTTTACTGTGGATCTATTGGACTGCATGTTGGAAGCTGGTCTGGAGGTATTCGCAGAGATCAGCCACCACTTCCACAGAGCAGCCCTGGAAGGGTAGCCTGGTCAGTCACATCACAGATGGAGTAACTAAGTCATGGAGAGGGTCAGACACTCATTGTGAGGGTTTGGTTTTAACCCAAAGTTCTGCCTGTCTCTGTGCAGAACGAGTTCCCAGTAAGAGACCTGGAGGAAGACCCGATGGTGGTGAATCCCAGGCCTTCGCTGAGTGGAGGAGGTGAAAGGCCCTCTCCCAGGGCTGACTGTTAGCTCCGATTTGTCCATCTCCCTGCACTAAACATAAATACCTCCAGGAATTTCCCGATGCACTCACGCTGGATCTGTTTGGACACAGTGAGTTAGAGCAAAGGGCGAGGGAAAGAGCTCAGCTCTTCTAGGAAAGCCACATTTTTCCCCTGATAGTATCTGCAGTTTTAATTCAAAAGCTAACATTTCCAAATAGTTTGTTTCATTTTTATTCATTACTCAAATTTATTTGTACGTGAGTTTGTTGAGTATGTACACCATGTGTGTGCAGGTCCCTGCCGAGATCAGAAGAAGACATTAGATCTTCTGGGACTGGAACTACAGGCAGTCGTAAGCTGCCTGATGTGGGTGCTAGAAACCAAGTCCAGGTCCACTGTAAAAGAGCAAGGCTCCTAACCACTGAGCCATCTCTCCAGCCTTCAGACAATTAACAGACTTATAACACAGGAATAAAATAAAAGGAAGCATTCATTTCCCCCCTTCCCACTGTCCCAGCAATTGCCTCTCGCAACAAGCAATTTATTCCAGAAATGAATACAATACAAACATGTCAATTCACCCTAGCTAGAATAAAGGGATTCCCATTCCACCTTCAGTATGAGAGGGTGTCTTAGCACTCTCTCTCTCTCTCCTCTCTGTGTCTCTGAGGTCTCATGTATCCCAGCTGGCAGAGGATGACTTTGAACTCCTGATCCTCCTGTCTCCCTTTCTTGAACGCTGAGATTACAGGCATCTGCCACCACACCCAATGTATGCAATGCCGGGGAAGGAGCCCACGACCTTGTGCATGTCAGGCAGGCATTCTCCCCACTGAGCTACCGCTCAGGTGTTGACGCAGAGGCAAGTACCTGTCTTTTATCTGTAGCACCAAGCCTGCCGAGTTAAGTGCCATGGCTACTGCCATCTTGAATAGCCTGCTCAGGATCTTTCCACAGTTGTCCTGCAGAGTTGTAAGACGGCGGGCTTCTGAAGGAATCGTTGGTCTCAGTTTGTGCTTTTTACGTTCATTTATTAAATTCTGCCAAATGGCTCTCAGGAGAGATGCGCCGGGCTCTCCTCCCAGCAGCAGAGGGAGTGACTGGTCTCCACCTGTGAGATGAGGCCAGTGGTCAGGTGGGAGGGCCGCATGACAGGCAGAGCTCCAGAAGCTCCTGAAGTTGCATGGAGCCTCCCACTTTAGGAATCTCCCCTTCCAGCTGCCACTGGCTCTGGAATTCTCATTTCCTCCTTGACCTGCACCACTGTCTACAGAAGAGCAGTGATCAGAGCCGCGGAGTCTTGACCCCGGAGCTGTTTGTTGTAGTTAGCCTCCTCAGTCAGGCTCTTTTATGGCTCTTACTCGGCCCCCAGTGCTTTTGCTTTCAGGGGCCTCTTACTTCATCACACACACACACACACACACACACACACACACACACACACACACACACACACACACACACACGCGCGCGCGCTCCATCGGTGGCTTACAAAGATAATCCAGGCTGGGTCTGGGGAGAAGGATTTGCCATGCAGGCGTGAGGACCTGAGTTTGGATATGGCAGAAGCTCAAGTCTATACCCCAGCTCTGAGGACGGAGCAGTGAGAGCTGAGACAGGCGGATCCCGGAAGCTCCAAGGTTCAGTGGGAGACCGCAGAAGCAGTTGAGGAAGACACCCCCCGGCTCTGACCTACACACAGGAGTGCAACTCTGCACACATGAATTCAGATGCACACGCAAAGAGAGAGAGAGAGAGAGAGACAGAGACAGAGACAGAGACAGAGACAGAGACAGACAGACAGAGAGACAGACAGACAGAGTATGAATACCCAGGATGGATTACATTCACCTTTTCTTCTGACTTCAAAACTGAAATTAGAATGTTTTCCCAGCCCTTATGGTGGGCTCTAAGCCTCGTGTCTGTTGACCCCCAACCCCAGGGTAGTCCTGCCCGCCCCCTGCTCCTCTACCCATTTCCTCTTCCTGGCTTTTACACTGGGAACACAGGGAACGCAGACAAAAGGGGGGCAGCTGCTCTGCAGGCCCTGAGCTCACAATCATCATAGGAGGTGCAGCACCCAACGGTCTAAACCAACATGGCTTTCTTACAATATTGTACCTGTTTTACAGATTAGGAAATAAAACATGGAGAGGGTCGGCCCAACTAGTAAGCAGATGCGGAGTCAAATGCAGTCCAGAGCCCTTTGCTGGCTTTTGGCCTGGCTGTCTCTGCCAACCAGGCTCAACAAGATATGATAATACAGCTTCGCTCCTGCTCCTCCTGTCCAGCGAGTGACTTCTTAGAAGACAGGACACACACAGTGCCTGTTGTCAACAGATCTGACGGTGCACAGTTGTCAACAGATTTGGGTGACATATGGAAGCCAGTGGCAGTCATGGCTACCACCTCTCTCCCCAAGTAATTGACTTCAGTTGGTTTTTTTTTTTTTTTTTTCAATTAAAGTAAAATTGATGGCCACATAACACTTGGAACCTTATTTTGATGCAAGTGGAGCATGATTAGAAATTCAGGATTCTGCATTAATTACTTCTTTACTGCAGTTTTTATTTATGGAGCGAGTTCACTGGTGTTAACTTCTTGGGCGCTGGGAGGTCAGGGAAGGAGGTGTGTCTAGTTGGATTTCTTTCTGGTTTATGTTTTCTCTCTGAGTTCTGCTAGTCTGGTTCTTCTAACTCCATTGCTTCCTTTGCCGGAATCTGGCCCCTTTTGATATCTTGTTTCCTGATCCCCATGTTCAGCCATGCCCACTTTTGAGGATGTTTCCAAGACTGTGTCCTGGTTCCTGGGGCCACAGGGTTAAGTTCCACAGAGTTTAGCTTTCCTGCGGTCCCTTCCGCTTTGTGTGCTTTTGCTTGGTTGTACGGTGGGAGGAAAAGCGTGCAGGCATGGGCTGGGGCTCCCATGCGGAGGCCGGGGGTTGGTGTTGGATGCCCTCCTCTAATGCTGCTCCTCGATTATTCTTTGACACAGTCCCTAAAAATCCTCCTGTGGTCCCCTCCCTAGGGCTGGGATTACAGATGCAGAAGCTGCCACCACGTCCGGCTGGGAATCCAAACGCCAGTTCTTGTGCTTGCACACCCAGGATTTTATAGACTGTGTCATCTCCCCAACTTGGTCCTTTACAAAACAGATATGATGACTATGTTTGCCTGTGTTTTATTGAACGCTTAATACATCCCCAGTGCCTTTTCATCTCTTGTTATTTTACCTCCCGGTAGTCATTTGGGGGATGGGGCATAATTATATCCAGCTGATAGATGAAAAGCCTGAGGCTCAGTGAGGCTGAGTCAGTTGGGCGAGGTTACACACACACACACACACACACACACACACACACACACACACACACACACACACACAGCACAGAACTCATGTGTCACCTTTCCGGGACCAGTGAGGGCCCTCACACAGGAGGAAAGAGAGCAGTCAGAAAGGGCTGCCTGAAGCCTGTTCACCAGACAGCAGGAGTGGGAGGACCCGGAACAAGAGCTGAGCCCGGCTGCTTAGCAGCCAACGTCCCGGCAGCCCTTGTGGAGGCAGGTGGACGTTTCCCGGCTCTCAACCTCCTCTGTTCTTCCCTGAGTATCTCCAGGCAGTGGCATGAATTGGTGTTTGAAAACTGCAAATCTGGTGGAGTTGGCCGAGATGGCTCACAAACTGCCACCCAACAGTTGGCTCCCTCCCAGGAAAGACACAGCACTGCTCCCTGTCCTGTCCTGTCACTCACCCACTTGGAACAGAGACCTCCCAGTGAAGAAGACCTGCTGATGCCTGGGAGACTTGTCTGGGTCATCAGGGTCTCTCTGCTGATCATCACTGCTCACGGGGTGGCAGGGAGGTGGTGGGCAGCCCAAGAAGCCTGAGCACGAGAGCATTGAGTGCAGCACTATGGGGTGTGCTGGCCTGTGGCCTCCCCTCCCCCAGGTTCTGCGGGAAGGCTGTGTGATGGGGCAGCAACTCCATTCTGCAGACAGGACTGAGCAGCACAGCAGCAGAGCGTGGAATGGTATTCCCTTCCGGAAGATTGCCCAGAGTCCTGTTTGGTTCCTCCAACTTCTTTTATAGACCCCATAGATATCTTCAGGCCCTGGGGTCTTCATGTCCAGGAGACAGCAGGGTGCACCAATTTACCTGTACTTCACAGGGAAGTGATCTGTAACACACACATACACACCACCACCACCAGAAACACACACACACACACACACACACACACACACACACACACACACACACCACATACCATCCCCCCCACATCACACCCACACCCACACCACACCCATACACTACACATACACTACATACCATCCCCCCACATCACACCCACACCCACACCACACCCATATCCACACACCACACCGCACACACACACATAGACACTACCACCACCACCCACACACCACACACACTACACACATCATATCCCACAAACATACATACCCCCCCTACACACACACACACACACACACACACTGCCTCCACTTCTTGCAGTCTGAAGAGGGGGAAGGAAATAGGTTGGGACACTGGATTGTCACAGCCCGGGCTGGGGTTGAGTCCTCCTTCTGTGACTTCTGTAATCTTTTGGGTGTTTTTATCTGTGTGTTCAATGATAGGTATTGTGACTTCTTCAGGGGAAGGGAGAGCTGTACTGTTTTCTACCCCACTGGTGTCTGCACGAAGCGGTGTAGAATATAGCGTTAGAGTAGTTGGTACATACCTGGGCAATTTATGTAGATACAGTGTTTAGTTGTCGGTTTGTGGGAAGCACCCTGTGAACGGGAACATTCAAATTCACCAAGGGGCTGAGCACCATTTTCACTGGAAGGGTTCTGGGCCTTAGCACATCATCAAGGGGGTATATACTGTAGGAGAGGGTAAGAATAGCTTACAGACCATGATGCTGATGGACAAGGATGGGAGTGATCTTGATGAAGGACATGCATGGGTAGAGATGGTCCAGAACTGGACCCATCTACACGTCTGTAACTTGTGAGATCCAGGTGCAGACTTGGAATGTCTCAATGAGGGAGCATCCTTCCTGGCCAGGCAGAAGGCTTCTCACAGATGAAGTTTCCACCCACAGATTATTTAAGCAGTGCTGTGAGGTGCTCTTGAATTTCAAACAGGCTCCTTTTTTTAGAAGCAGCATCACACTGTGCATTTGGCAGGCATGGATTCATTTCTCAGTTTGTTTTTAATATTCTCAGGGGCTATTGTTGATATTCTTTTATACACACAGTTAACACAGCCTTGACAAGCGTTGACTTCACAAGCCTGCAACATACGAGGCATGGAGCTGGGAAGATCAGGGTGTGAGAAGCAGGTTGGGGTGTCCCCATTCTGTTCCATCCTCACCACTGGAAGGTGCTAGGTCAGCTCCAAGAGCTGGCTGCCAGTGACTCAGTTCCCAGTTTGGATCAAAAGCTATGATTCTACACTGGGGCTCGAACCTGACTCTTTCCGTCCTAAGCTGGATGATGGGGAGTTTGGAAGCAGGCTTAATTACAGCCCTCCTGTCAGTCAGCACTGTGCTCCAAGGGTAATGCAATCAGCTCGCTCACTTCCCCTCTCCCCCTCTCCTGGCACAGCAAGGCGTGAGAATTAAGCTCCTTATGAGGACAATATCTGACCTAAAAATGTTGGAGCAGAGATTACCATGACAGAAGTTGGGATCAGTTACATGCCTGTTGGGACTTAGCAGATCTGTGAGCTCTCGGGCTGCCTGAAAAAGCCACTCCTCGGGAAGGAACCCTCACTTCTAACCCATGAAAGCTGTTAGGCGTATTTTCTAGGATCATGCCGGCTCCATACTCATTTGTTCCCCAAAAGAACTTGAGGCCAGTGCAAAGCCCACCCAATCTTCCCGCCCCATTTGTCATCTGTAGGCTGGCCTCCCTCTGTCTGGGACTTAAGGGAGCCGGGTCACAGTCTAGGCTCCTGCTGAAGGCCTCATGATCCCAAGACCAGCTCATGCTTTGGTCTCGATTCTTAAAAATGAGTCTCCCATGCTTCAAAAGGGGGTGGGAGGACATCTAATAGGTGGGAAGCACAGAGATTTCACCTTTGTGAATTCACTGGTTTTTTGTTTCTTTCTTATTTATTTATTTTGGTTTTCTGAGACAAACTTTCTCTATATGAACTCGCTCTATAGACAAGGCTGGCCTCAAACTCACAGAGATCAGCCTGCCTCTACCTGGTGGGATTAAAGGTGTGAGCCACCACAGCCCAGCTGTGAATTTACTTTTCAGTCCCATTGAGTCAGACCTGAGTTGATTTCTCTTTTGTCCTTTCCTGAGTTGGATGAGGATTGTCCTAGGCCTACAGGATCTTTTTAAAAATTTACTTTATTTGGGGGTGGGGGTGGGCTTAGCCTTTTATTAGTCTGATCCTTTCACCTCACGGAAGGCTTAGGTGGTGGCTCCTCTGGAGATCCCCTAGTTCCTATCTTCTCTCTCAGGAGTTCCCGGTTCCCCTTGCCCTTTAAAAAAAAAGAAGAAAGATTTTTAAAATGTGCGTACGTGTGTGTGTGTGTGTGTGCATGCACACACGTGTGCAGGTGCTTGCAGATTTAAGAGGGTGTTGGATCTGCTAAAGCTGAAGTTATAGGTGGTTGCGAGCCACTCGGCTGGTATGGGTGCTGGGAACCGAACTCTGGTCTTCAGCCAAAGCAGCAAGCACTCTTACCTGCTGAGCCATCTCTCCAGCCCCCTTCCTCCCCACCCCCCTTGCTTATCAATGCTCATCTTGTCCAAAGTCTCATCAGTATCTCCTTTCTCAATTCTGTTCTCTTTGTGTGCAAGGCTCTGCAGGGTGTCCTTCCCTTCTAAAAGGTTTTTAAAGACGTTTTCTGAGAAACTTAACCTGAGCCCTCTCATGTGGACAAATCTTCTTCTCACCCCTGCCTATCCACACCCCACCCCCCAGGTGGTGCCTGACGTGCCTCCATCTTTGCCAGGAAAATTGCTGTCTCCTACTCTGACATACGGGTCATCTCTGTCCACTTGACTTTTAATATAGGTGATTTTTAGGCAACTCCACTCACTTGCATACGACCTGGGCATCCCTCATCCACTCTTGATGCTGCTTCCAGAACATTCCCCGTAGTAAGATGCTGCAGAATGTCTCATCAAGAAGGGTTGTATAAAGAGGTCAGCCCTTCTGTTCAAAGAGAGTAACTGAGACCCAGAGAAGGAAGCAGCTTGCCTGAAGTCACACAGGGAGGTAGAGGTGAGTTAGGATAGAGCTCTAGCCTCCTCTTAGACCCATTGCTCTCTCTTCCTGGAGAATGATTCTGATACAAAGATGTACTTGCTGCCCTCTCTAGTGAGATCTGTATCTTTCAGTTCTGGAACACCAACTTAGCACATCATACTAAGTGCTTATATGTATGACTCACCTGAGTCTCACCAAGTACCCTGTAAGTTAACATCCAACTCACAGATGAAGAAACTGAGATGATAGTGTACTGGTGCTGGCTAGTACCAGCTCCCGAGAGCCCACGGTGGGCATGTGTCCTCAATCCACGTCCTGCGATGTCATGTTGATGGCTGAAGTCAGGCCCAGTGCCAGGATATACACCTTGGAAACTGGCAGATGTTACCTTGCAGGGCTTTTCTCCATCCCTCTTCTGCAGAAGGATCTGGTGTGCAAGCCTGCCCCTGGGCTTCCGTGCATGCTAGCTGACATGCTATTGTGGACTCACAAGAGAGTCTGGCTTCAAACACTGAGCTCTTAACCGACTGAACCGTGCTGGTCAGCAGGTCAAGGTTTTAGTGGCTTGCCCGCTCCTGAGCTGGAGATGGTGTCAGACTGGCACACGGAACCAGGCAGGGTGCAAGGGGCCATACCTGATGTGGAAGAGGAATGAGTGTCCCTAGTGGTCTCCAGACCTCGCCTCCCTCCACCCGCCTAGGTGGTTATGTTGCTTGCTGTTTTCAGTTTTCTCAGCACAGTCCTAACTCAAGGTTAGCGCTGTTCCCAGTGGCTGGAGTGCCTCCCACAGACAGAACAGAGCTAGCCTGTGTACTGCCTGTGCCTGTGTTCTTCCTTGATCAGTCCATCAAAGTTAATGCCCAGTAGTCTCCGTTCGTGTCCACTAGTTTACCGTCATAACCCTATCATGGAACGAAGCCGCATGAGGTCTGGACCCGTGTGAGGCTTTCAGAAGAGGCAGGAATTAAACAGGGTCCAAGTGGCAAGCTGCTCCCCGGCACCCTCCTTAGCCCTGACTTCAGAGCAGGCTGCTGGCTCAGACATTCACCTGAGAGGCAAAGGGTGCTTCTGACCCCTTGGGACCTCCCAAGTCCAAAACCATGGATCTGTTGGCCACAGCCACCTCTGCCAATCACAAATAATTGATCAAACATTTTAGAAAGGGACCTCTGATCCCAGAACTAATGACGCTGCCCATCTTGGAGGGTAAATGTGTTGGCGTTGTTTAAAGTAATTATCAGAAGGATGATTGGGACTGATTAATGTGACCTTTGGGGAAATGAATATGGAAATACCCAGTTCAGCAAGCAGTGGGAATGGACAATGAGTACTTCTGGGTATCTGTTCTTGGTCATGCCTGACAATAAATACATACACATATAACTCCATAGTCCCACAGCCCTCTTCTTTGATTGTGAAAACCTGACATTTTATCTCAGAAAAGCTCAGTTACATAGACAAGGGGAAAAGATAATTAGATCCCCTGCCATCATTACCTCTGAGGTAACAATTGAGAATTTAGTCACTTTCCCTTGACTCTGTGTGTGTGTATGTGTGTGTTTCCCTAATTGACAACTATGCATTTTATAAGCTATATTTCAGAAGACCTCACCTCTCAAGGACACCATTCCACGCTATGAAATATTTTTTAGCACAGTTGCTGTGAGGAGCTGGAGTGTTTTAACTGCTGGACCAGGGGTAGTCCTTTATTGAGCTCACCGCTGACAGCTGGATGTAAATGACATTTCCAGCTGGGGTTGCCACAGACCCACTGTGACTGAGTCTCACACTGCCCTTGTTCTCATGGTCACTAACTCCAGTTAGTGCAGCCTCACTGCTGTGGAGTCGACACCTGCATCCTCCTCACAGCCCACACTGAAGCCCAGACAGGTTCAGGTGAAGCTATGAGGTGGCACCCCATGATAGCGTCACTGCCCCACTGTGGAGGTGAAGGGACTGGAGCACCATCTGCCTAGCAGTGCAAAGACACAATGAGAAAATGGTTGTCTGTATCCAGGATGAGACCTCTTACTCTGCCCTTCTCAGTGCCAGGCCAGCAAAGGTGTTTCCTTGTGTCAGCCTCTGCAGCCCGCTTTCAGGGAGCACTTTGATGGGTTGGCACATCTCACCCGCTCCAGCTCTGAGGGGGCATGTCTGTCTGTTGGGAGGAAGAGCAGAAACTTGGTATGGGAGGTGTCAGTGAGTCCCACCTGCCTGACTACGGAGACCTCCCAGGAAAAGGCACACAGCCAGAGGCTTATGTTTGGTGCTTCCAGGATATCATGCATGAGACCTGCACAAGGAGCTTCGTTCTTGGTGATTCATAATCTACCCAAATCCAGGAAGAACTTGTTTTGACTAATTGCATCTACCAAGACCTTATTTTCAATTCAGGCCATATCTGAGGTCCAGGAGGACATGGGTGAGGGAAAACCATTCACACACACACACACACACACACACACACACACACACACACACAGCCCCCACACACATACACACTGTTGGACAGATGGCGTACACACATCGGATCAGTGTGGGAAGCATGGAGATGGGTCATACTAAGCACCTATTCTGCAGGCAAAAGCAATCATGTAGGTTTAGAAGGGACACCTGGGTCAGACATGAGATCCTCTGTGGGACTGTTTCCATGTTCCTTCTCTCTTGACACAGCCCCCTGGCCTTGTCACTTTACTATGTAAAGAGACAGTGCAGACCTCCTGGCAGAGTGCTTTCGGAGACTGGCAGCCTTTCCCCTCTGCCTGCCCTGGGCTGATAAGCATGCAGCGTGAAACTATTCCGGGCTGATGCGCTAGTCACAATAAAGCTGCTGAGAGCTCGAAACACCAATGGGTTGGGATGGGACGCCTCGTCTCTGGGGAGAGAGCGCAGGCTTGTTTATTTCCCTTCCCCATGTCACACGCATCTGCTTTTTTCCCATTCTGGGTCCCTTTGCTGAGTTGGCCCTGTGCAAGTCTAGCTGATCCACCTACGCAAATCTTTCTGTGGACACTCGCAGCTGTGGGACAAGGCCCTGTCTTCAGGGGGTGCTGGTGCCAGCTGGCCTTCAGGGGAGAGCCAGGTGTTGGGGTAGTGTCCTGTAACAGCCCACTGCGGGTACAAACGCCCTTGGTGGTCTTCAGTGCCCATTACCCCCACACACACACCTCCAGCCACTGACCCACTGCTGGGCCGCTTAAGCTCTTTCTGAGGCTGAGAGCTCACAGGAGCCTTGTGTTGCTCTAAGTGGTGGAAGCCCAGTTTCTGCCTGCCGGTGTGTACTTGCCAAGCCCACTGCAGGCTTGTGAGGGAGCAGGTTTAGTTGAGGCTCAGCTGGTCTCAGTGGGCGTGAAAAGCCCCGGGACTTCAGTCAATTTTAAAGGAGGAAAACTCAAGCAGCATGGGAGTTCTCCTCATTGGCCCGGCAGCGTTGTGCATTCAGGTTTGGGCTGGAGGAAGCAGTAGACAAATTGTGGTGATGAGAAGGGGCTTGGAACACCTGAATTAAAGAAGATGTCGGCTCTGCTGCCTTCCACTAGCTGTGTGGTGTTAGTCACTTGACCTTCTGAAGTAGAGGAATTCCTATCCCCCATGAGATTTTAGAAACACAAACCAAAGAATTTATGTAAAAATAGGCGAGATAAAGTCTGACAGGAGGTATGGAAGGTGTTTAGTCTTTTACTTGGCGCTCTGTGGCAGCAGGAGCGTTGATCTGAATACTGGCCATGGATGTTTTTATATAAGCTGCACAATAGCAATTAGTACTATGAGGGGCTGGAAGGACAGATCAGTGGTTAAGAGCAAGTACTGCTCTTGCAGGGGGCCCGGAGTTTGGTTCCTATCACCTACAAAGGGCAACTCAAAATCTCCTGTGCCTCTAGCTCCAGGGGATCTGATGCCCTCTTATGGCCTCTGTGGGCACTGCATTCATGTGCGTTTCTCTGTTTCTGTGTCTCTCTGTGTCTCTGTGTCTCTCTGTCTCTCTCTGTCACACACACACACACACACACACACACACACACACACACACACACACACACACACTTTAAAAGAGAAACAAGCACTATAATTATCTCTGTCCTGCAAGCAGGTAAGTCAGATGTTTGCTGAAGCCCAGATGGCTGCTTAGGTGCAAAGGTCAGATTCAGACTTGAGGTCCATGAGCTCAGACCCGAGTCTGCACCACCTCTCATAGTACATGCCGGAGTGATTTAGTGTCAGAGAAATCTGAGGGGATCCACAGACCACAAAATCATTTATGTAATGGTGCAGAGGATGTCCCGAGTGCTGGGGTGGAGGGATGCCCCCAGCAGAGGGTCTGTATTTGGTAGAGAGGAAGCATTAGAGTATAATAAAGGAGATGTTTACTCAAGGAGGGGGCAGGTGAGGCTCTGAGGAGTGGCATGGTAGTGGGCACAGGAGCTGAGCAATGGGGAGGGTGGGTTGGGTCGGGGGAGAAGGAGGCAACAGCTGTGGTGAACCTATTGTAAGAAGCAGTGTGGGCTTGAACCCAATCCCACTGCTTGCCGTCCTGTGGGATGAGAAAGGCTGACTGAGGAGAGGTTGGGGCCTGTGCTCGGAATGGTGGCTGGGCACTGCAAGCATGACATGCAGTAGATATGACATCTGTGTGCAAAGGTACCTGCTGATGCCCGAGGAAGGTGACAGATGCCCTGGAGCTGGAGTTACAGGAGGTTGTGAGCCACTTGACACGGATCCTGGGAACTGAATTCATGTCCTCTGCCAGAGCACACTCATGCGGTGCTATCTTTCCAGGCCCCAGACAAGTCTTTTTTGACTTAGGAAAACAGACTTTGTGTTGAAGAGGGGCCTGTGTTATAGGATGTGACCTGCTCCATGCCAGGGGCTGCTTGCTCTGTTTCTTGGACAAGCTCCTGGCCATTTCTGAATCTGCAGTGTCCTGGCTTTAAAACAGATAAGAGGGGCGCCCTCATGGTGAACTATGTACAATGATGAGTATAAAAAGTGCTCATCACACAGTAGATGATGCTGTTACTCTTGGGTCCAGGTGCAGAAGGTACAGGTGAGCGGTGATGTGGAAAAGCTGGGGCAGGGAGCATGGCCTCCACAGCATCCCTCCAAGCAGATCTTGTTTATTCCCAAACATTTTTTTTTATTATTTGCCGCTTTCCTGTTTCCTTATTTCTCTCGGTTCTTGAGAGAAACTCATTGCCTGTGAACTGAGAATTCCCACATGAGCTTGTCTTCTTCTTTTTCCTCATGTCAGGAACCCCGACTCTGTCAGAGTGTGGCTCTGCCAGAGTGTGGCTCTACCACGGTTCCTCCAGAGGCAGCTGGAGAAAGGTGTTCTGTGTAAGTCAGTGGGTTTGTCCCTGGCCCATCTCCATTCCCAGCCGAGCTCTGAGCTCCAGGGTGAGATGATGGCTCCATTGCCGTGGTTTGAGTTCAGTCCGTGAGTTGCAGATGACACGGTGACAGGGTGGTTAATCACTTCCCTTCTACTTTGGGGGAGACCACAAGCCTAGGAAGGAAAAGGAGAGGCTATACACAGCAGCTGGTCCTTGCGCCTCGGAAGCTGACCATTCAATGGCTACTGTGTCTCCATCTGTCCCTTTGGTGGGCTCTTCCAGGCCTGGCTGGTGCTTTCAGTGCCCTGTTATTTCCTGTCAAGAACGCAATCCCTAACTGTGTGTTTTGAAATCCATGCCTTTTTGAAATGAAGCTGGAGTAAGAGGAGAGCCTGCTGCATTTTCCAAAAAGGAACTGAGCCAGAAGGACCAAACCCCATCTTATAGCCCAGGTTAAAAAGAACCAGCCATGAACCACAAACACAGTTGACTTTGGCCCTGAGATCTATAGGGAAAACCAGGGAGCAAAAATAACAAGGAATCTGCGGTGCAAGCAGTATTTGCTTGGGAGCGCTCCTAGTCGTGGGCGTGGATGAGCACTACCCTAGGGGTCCTGTCCCATCTGCGCTGCGTGCCAAGGTTTGGAGTTAGAAATCTGCTCCTGAAGCTGGTTCTGCTTGGCAGGGAGGGCATGGAAACACTGTTTCTTGGGAACCTGTCACTCACCTGAGCCCCTCGTGCAGCTGGAAGCAGAATAAGCCAGGAGTGGCTGCTGAAACCCAACCAAGGGGCCCGCTCAACTCCTGAGTCCAGGGTCTAGGCTGGGGCAGGTACCCACACAGCCCTAGGAGGGGGCTGCAGGAGGCCAGGGTCTAGGCTGGGGCAGGTACCCACATAGCCCTAGGAGGGGGCTGCAGGAGTCCAGGGTCTAGGCTGGGGCAGGTACCCACACAGCCCTAGGAGGGGGCTGCAGGAGTCCAGGGTCTAGGCTGGGGCAGGTACCCACACAGCCCTAGGAGGGGGCTGCAGGAGGCCAGGGTCTAGGCTGGGGCAGGTACCCACACAGCCCTAGGAGGGGGCTGCAGGAGGCCAGGGTCTAGGCTGGGGCAGGTACCCACATAGCCCTAGGAGGGGGCTGCAGGAGGCCTTTGGTCTTCATTCATTTGTCTTTATTCACTGAGTACCTACTATGTATCACACAAACAATGGCAAGGTTTCTGTTGTCTTGGAAGTTATTCTTGGGGAAGGAGGAATATGGACAGTGTGTGTGAATGCACACACACACACACACACACACGAATAAATGAGGTTATGCCAACAAGTGTCAGGTGCCATGAGGAAAGTAGACTGAGGCCCTCAAGAAGGGTTGGGGCAACTTCAGAAGAAGGGCTCTGCAGAGGAAGGCTTAATGTGCGCGATGGTCTGACCTATGCTCTGCAGCACCCAGGGCAGAGGTCCTCAGTGATGTCAGCCTGGTCCAGTGGACACAAAATCGATATCATGGGAGCCTTGGGCACTAGAGCTAATAATGGCTGCTCCATGCCCAGTCTGCTGTCACCCTACCTGTTGTGTTCCCTTCAGAGAGCCAGCTGCTTGAGGAGGAGTAAGCAGGGCCTTTTAGGTCTGCTTTGAGGCCGGCACAGATATCATGCCTAATGGACTGCTCCTACCTCACCATCATCCTACTCTGCAGTTCAGGCTCATGCTGGCTTGCAAGTGACCCCATCATTACCTACCTACAGTCTGGTCCAGACCATCAGAATATGTACACCCACTTCACATGGTGGAGAATTCATCTCACATCCTGTACTGTATTCCTCGCACATCCGTGGACTCTTGCTACCTCTGGGCATCTTCATGCTCTAGTTGAAATGATTTCTTTTAAGAAGATTTATTTTATATGTATGAGCATTTTCTCTCCATATATATCTGTGTATCATGTATGTGCCTGGTGTCTGAGGAGGTCAGAAAAGGGTATTGGATATCCTGGAACTGGAGTTAGAGATGGCATCAGGCACACATGTGGAATTCATACATACACAGGATAAATATGCTTTACACATACAAATAAAAGAATAAGTCTTAAAATATATAAAATTTGGATATGTATATACACACATAAATGAATAAGTAATCTCCAATCTATCACCTCACACACACAGACACACAGACACACAGACATGTAGCTAGAGTTTTCCTGCCTGGCCCACACTCAGGACAAATCTCTGCCAGTCCCAGAGCCACTCAGACCCAACCAAGTAAACACAGAGACTTATATTGCTTACAAACTGTATGGCCGTGGCAGGCTTCTTGCTAACTGTTCTTTTTTTTTTTTTTAATTTTTTTTTTAAGATTTATTTATTTATTATGTATACAGCATATGTGACTGCAGGCCAGAAGAGGGCACCAGATCTCATTACAGATGGTTGTGAGCCACCATGTGGTTGCTGGGAATTGAACTCAGGACCTCTGGAAGAGCAGTCAGTGCTCTTAACCACTGAGCCATCTCTCCAGCCCCGCTAACTGTTCTTATATCTTAAATTAATCCATTTCTATAAACCTTACCACGTGGCTCATGGCTTACGGGCATCTTCACATGCTGCTTGTCATGGCAGCGGCTGGCAGTGTCCCGTCCCGTTCCCCCCCCTTCCTGTTCTCTCAATTCTCCTCTCTGTTAATCCCACCTATACTTCCTGTCTGGCCACTGGCCAATCAGTGTTTTATTTATTGACCAATCAGAGCACGTACAGACCATCCCACAGCACAGACACACACACACACCCCTCATACATCTCCCTGATACTGCCCCATGATTCCCCAGTACTCTCAGGATAAGACTCAAATCTCTGTGATGACATGGGGGGCCTTCCTCAAGCAGGTCCCAGCTTCCTGCCTGTGTTCTAAGATCTTTAGCTTTACTTTTCATTACTCTCAGACTTTCTTGCCTCCCTCTGATGTACTTGACTGACTTTGCACAGCCTCAGTGGCTCTTACCTATTCTCCTTCATACTCCCTGCTCCCCCTAACAAAGCTGTCATCGTCCTCCACACCAAGATAGCAATATGTGGCCTTCGGGTGACATGTTCCCATTAGCATGGCACTCTTGTGTACCTGTGCTGATCCCTTCCCACATTCATCCATAAGCTGCAGGTGGCAGGAACCTGTCCTGTTCCCTATTTTGTCCTCAGTGCAGGTGTGTAGAAAGTACCTCCAGCATAGTGGACACTTGGTGTCTGTGTTGTAGCAAGGAAGGAATGAATGCTGACAAAGACCTGGGTTCCTAAATGTCTCCCTTGAACACAAAACAGTAATAGGAGACTGTATTTTCTCTTCCAGTCTCCACCTATCAAGATGGTGATTGATATCAAAACTCAGGAACACACATAACAAACAGGAATCCTGGCAGAAGAACATGCCAAGGGAGCATGTCCTGCCCCCCCCACTATCAGAGCACAGCTGTTTTCTTTGGCTGCAAGGGGTTGAAGACCTTATATACACACACAAGGAGACAGATAGACCCGTGAAGTGGAGGCAGGGCCAGGGGTGAGGCTCACATAACAACCGAAGAAAGGGGTGCTATGTGAAGCCTGGGCAGGGACCCTGCCTTTCTCAGCAGCTGAGAACCTGGACTGTTCCCCCTGTGGTAGTGAGTGGTAGTGAGTGAACCAAGTTCTGTTTTATGACGTGCCTGGAAAAACCCCAGCACTGTCCTTCCTAGTTTCTGAAAAGAAGGCTTGAATTTACCGAGCACAGCTCTGTGACAGCTGCTGAGGGAAAAGAGCACTCAGAGTCTAGACAAATGTCACAGAGGTGCTTTTGGTGGTTTGTGGATGGGGGTGGGACACACGCATGGCACGGCATGCATTCAGAGGTCAGAGGACAGCTTGAGGCAGCTCACTCTTTCCTTCCACCCTGTGGGTCTTGAGGATGGGTCTCAGGCTGTTGGGCTTAGCGGCAGGTGTCTTTACCTGCTGAGACAATCTGGCAGTGTAACTTTTTCTTGAGACAACATGCTTATTTGGAGGCCCAACAGAACAAATGGATCCTTTCTCCCCTGCCCCCTGTTTCCCTGCCCACTGTGTGCAATAGAATCTTCACCACCAAGATGTCTAAAGGGCTAGAGCATCCAGTTAAGAATCTGTTCAGTGCCCAGCGGTGGTGGTGGTGGTAGTGGTGGTGGTGGTGGAGCACACCTTTAATCCCAATACTGAGGAGGCAGAGGCAGGCAGATCTCTGTGAGTTCAAGGCTAGCCTGGTCTACAGAGAGAGTTCCAGGACAGCCAGGACTACACAGAGAATCCCTATCTCAAAAAAACAAAACAAAGCAAAAAGAGGAATCCAGCAGTGGGTGTGATGGGAATCTGAGCTGAAAGAGGCTAATAAAAGACAAGGATACAAGGCCGAATGAATAAAATAGAAGTAGCATGCTGGAATCAGATACCCCACAAGCTCTCCACCTTCAGAACAAGAGTATTGGTACAGGTGAGCAAACAGGTCAAGTGAAATGAGGCAGACTCTGCCGGATGGCATCAGGGCACTCTGAGTGCCTCCCACACTCGGCATCCACCTATACCATCACTCCAGGGCACACAACATAAGCTCCATCTCTCAGCCTCTGAGCTTTCTAACAATCCTGTGAAGGTCTGCTCAGTGAATGTTCATAGTCTACATGAACAGTTAAATTGCTCCTGGCTGGCTTGCTTTATTCTCTCTTTTTCTCCTTAGCCTTCATCTCAGTTTACCTGGTTCTTTAGTTTTATTTTATCTACTGTCGATCTATTTATCTACCTACCGACTATCAACTAACTGTCGATCTATTTATCTACCTACCGACTATCAACTATCTATCTATCTGTCTGTCTATCTATCTATCTATCTATTGTATGTGGTGTGTGTGAGAGAGAGAGAGAGAGAGAGACAGAGAGAGAAAGAGAGTGATATATGCATGCATGTGTGAACATGTAGAGGTCAGGGGAGAGCATCAGAGCATCAGATGCCTTATCCTATCACTACTGCCTTATTCCTTTAAGACAGGGTCGCTCACCTCCTGTTTCTACTCCCCACAGCACTAAGATTACCAGTACTTACTGTGCCCAGCTTTTTATGTAGGTCTTGGGGATTCAAACTCAGGTCCTCAAGCCTCTGTAGTAAGCACTCTGAACCACTGAGCCATCCCCCTAGCCATATATTTGACTCATTAAAGAAATGTTGATCTAGAGATAGCTCAGCGGGTAAAGGTGCTTGCCGCAGGCCTGAGTTCAGTCTCTGGAATCCGTGTGTATCAGTCACTTTTCTGTTGCCATGATAAAACAAGTGACCGAAGGCAACTTAACGAAGAGAGAGCCTATCCTGGCTTATGGCACTAGAAGGATGAGAGTACATCATGATAGGGTGGAGGCACAGCAGCATGGCGGCATGGCGGCATGGCGGGCAGCATGGCGGTGTGGCAGGTGCAGGAAGCTGAGCGCTCGTCTTTAATGGCAAGCACAAAGTAGAAAGCCTGAACTGGAAGGAGGGCAAGGATATGCACTCTCAAAGCCTGTCCCCAGTGACACACTTCATCAAGAAGGCCATGCCTCCCAAACCTCCCCAACAGGACCACCAGCTGAGGACTAAGTGCTCAAACGCCTGAGACAACAGGGACCTTTCTCACTTAAGTCACCACACACCATGTGAGGGTGGGTGAAAAGAGCTGATCGACAGCTGTCTTCTGACCGGCACATGTCTGCCATGGCATGTGTGTACAGACGCTCACACACAGACACAGACACACACACACACACAGATACACACACACACAGATATACACACACATACCACACACACACACAGACACACACACAGATATACACACACAGATATATACACACATACCACACACACACAGACACAAACAAACACACAGATACACATACACACACAGACACACAGACATACACAGACACACACACACAGATATACACACACATACCACACACACACACAGACACACACACAGATATACACACACATACCACACACATACACACAGACACACACACAGATATACACACACATACCATACACACACAGACACACACACACAGATATACACACACATACCACACACATACACAGACACACACACAGATATACGCACACATACCATACACACACAGACACACACACACAGAAACAAACACACAGATACACATACAGACACAGACACACAGACAGACATACACAGACACACATGCACAAATATACACACACATACCACACACATGCACACACACACACACAGGCAAACAAACACACATAGACAAACAAACACATACAGACAAACACACACACACAGACACACATACAGACACAGACACATAGACATACACAGACACACACAGATATACACACATATCACACACACACAGACATACACAGACACACACACAGATATACATACACCACACACACACACACACACACACACACACACACACACACACACAGTATCTTTTCGCCTTCTGGTGGCCTTTAATTATCCTCTAGGCATCAAATCCACTGAGTTGGAGCTCTCTTCTGGAGTCTACCTCATGTGGGTTACTTCCATGACTCTGGAGCGAAGCAGCTCAGCTTGTTCACTGTAGGAAGAGTCAGACATGGTTGTGTGTCGAGGAGATGGATTACAGTCCTAAGCACGTGATTCTTGCATGCGGTTTTAACAAATGCCACCTCTTTAATTATTAACTGATCCCCGGCCACAGAGGCCATGGTTTGCTGGTGCACCTTCAGTTTCTAGACCCACAGTTCTGAACCTTAAAAACCGATCACTGTTGTCTGTACAGCAGGTAAATGTAGTCTTGGAACAGCCCCACAGTGGTCCATTATGACAATATTTAAGGACAGGGAACAGTCACTTTCTCTTCCTTTCTACTTGTCACTTTAATGAGTTTATTCTTGCATTTATTTTGTGATAGGGAAAATTATTATGATAGAAATTTATTTATTTGACCTTATTAAATTCAGAGGTAAGAAACAAGTACATTTTACTCTCTTGGGCCGTAGAAATCCTTCCGGGAGATGGGAGAACCCAGTTTGTCCAGAGGGTACATTTCAAGTAGACATGTATGATGCAGGCCAAATGTGGAGTGCAGAATGCTGACCACCTGGCTTTGCCTCCCAGATCCAGCACTGTCCAACTTTGAGAAAACCGCTCAACCTGTAAGGTTTGTTTTCCTTATTAATGAAATGGGGGACAAGTGGAAAGCTTTGTCCTTGTAGCTAAGTTAGCCAGTCAAGATTAAATGCTTCCTGTGTAAGAGTCAGCCTTCAGCACATCCCCTCCCCTTCTTCTCAGGCAATATCGAAGGCCTCTTTGTTCTATTTCGTGTGTGCACACTGTGTGTGTGCGCACTGTGTGTGTGTCCAAGTGTCTCTGCTTTCATGTACAATCTCAAACTGACTAACCACCAGCAAAGCACATCTTCTGATCCCCAAAACCTGACCACAAACTGCTTCTCCCTTGGTTTTCTGCATCTCAGCAAAGGGACCAACCTGTGCCTGGTGTGTGCCTGGTGTGTGCCAGGTGTGTGCCAGGTGTGTACCTGGCCATTCCGGTGGAAGTGCCCCACTCCCTTCCCACAGCCCTGGTCAGCTGCTAATATGTCCGAACATCATCTCTGCCTCCCTCACCTGATGTCATCACTCCAGACTGCACTAACTGCCCCTCAGGAGTGTCCCTCCCTGCTGTCACCCACTCAGGACCCTAGTAACACTTTCTCCATGGTGGAGCCAGAGTGTCGACAGGTGCATGTTGGGATATGCTCCCATCTTACTCAGAACCCTCCGGCAACTTCCTATCGGCTTCACAGTTTACTGCCCTTTAGATGGCTATCGTAGGTTGATAAGCATGCTTCCTTGGTCAAAGGCCACATAGTAAGCATGCTAGGTTCTATAGACTCCACAGGAGTCTGGCATATGGTCACCTCCATCTTCTCCACCTCTATCTCTTCCTCCTCCCAAGCTTTCAAAACTGTGAAAATGGTTCTTAACCGATGGATTAACAAAACCACATTTTGAGGACTAGATCTTGCCCAGGTCACTTGGCTGAGCCTTGCTCCTGAAAGATAGCCCCCTCCTCTCTCTTTAGCCCTCTGCCTGGCTTACCCTCCCTTCTGCCATTGGGCACTTTGACCCCTTCTTTTTAGAGCCCGTGGACTACTGCCCAGACCCCTCTTCCCCCAGGTCTCCTTGTGGCTTTCTTGCTGCCGTGGTCAAGTCTCTGCTTGCAGGCACCCTCCTCCAGCAACCCCTCCTGAGCATGCTTCCTCTCGCTCTGGCATGCTAGCCCTAGTTGGCTAGCTTGTCCTCTTAGGGATTCCCATGCCTTCGCCTGCCTGTCGCTCTGCCATTAGCAGCCCTGGCACTTCAGCTTATAGAGGACAGGTGCTTCCTTTGCCTCTGTTGTCACCGTCCCTCCCCAGCACCCAGAACAGTCCCTGACACTCAATGGTCATTGGAGAGATGCTTGTTGTCTATGCAAATTCAGTTAGCAGGATCCTGCCAGGCAGCAGGTTGATTTCAGCCCCCAGGGTGCCTCTTTACTAAAGGCCTCCTTCAGCACTGTGGGCTCTGCCTGAGTGAGGAAGACTCTGCAAGGGCAATGCCTGCAGATGGTCAGAGCTCTGCTTGACTGCTGTCCAGCCTAAAGATTTGTCCATGTGTGCATAGGGCGCTGGGAGAGAAGGCTCCAGGGAACAAGCTTTGAAGTGGGAGGGGATCTGTCCAGCTCTGAGAAAGCCGATGTCGTTGGAACATCTAAGCTGATAAGTGCTTCAGGAAGCCAGTTCCAGTATCTCTGGAAGAGGCGGCATGCTGTTTCTGGAGCCAGAGGAGTGTTGAGATAAACAGCAGTGTTTCCAGAATTGCATAGCCAACCGGCTGCAGAGCTAAGCTGGAAGGCTAGAAGGATGGTGCTTCTCAGGCCTAGGTGGGTCAGTTGGAAAAAACTGATCATTCTAGAAGCTGCTTCAGGAAGCATGGTGCCTCTAACTCCAGGCATGAATCCTGGGGAACTCCTTTTAGAGGCCTCTTGAGGGATGCATCTGGAGCAGGCAAGTATACCCTCTTCCCACCCCGCCTTCCTGTGGTTTAGAAATCCTGGGAGAAATGGGCTTAGACCAAGCCTTCCTACAGAAAATGCAAGGGTGCTTGAAGAAGATGGTTGTGTACCCCAGGAATACTTGGTACCCGACTTGCTGCAGTTCTAGCACTAGGTCAGAGGAGGAACCTCGACTCAACCATCAGGGCACAAAGGATCAGGCAGTAAGTCAGAGTCTATACTGACTCATTCCTCCAGGCATGGACTTGGACCAACCTTCGCAGCAGAGCTAGGTCAGGCCATGCAAAGGTAGACACCCCTTCTTTGGCAGGCACTCAGGCTAAGAGCATGTCTGACTCTGGGTTCAGGAAAGCTGTCTACTGTGTAGATTTAGGGCCCTAGAGCATGCATCTAGATCTGATATTAATAGACAGCTACATGATATGAGAGGAAGTAAGACAAGAGCCCAAGAGCTAAAGACAGGCAGTTTATGGTCGTGCATCAAACCTCAGCTCTTCTCTGTGACTCAGGGTCACTTAGTTGGTCTTCCCAAGCTTTGAAGTTTTCACTTTCACAGTTTCATGGGAAACCTGGACATCACCATCATCATCTTGACTTACTAGGATCAAATGAGAGGATAATGTCCTTGCAAGGCCCAGAACTCTTCATTGATGTATGGCTTGATCCCTCATCCAGTTGTATAAAGCAGAGCTGCCAATAGCAACAATAGATACCCACATACATGCCAGATACTGCCTCCCTTCTCACGAGTGTGCTTCTGCGCTCCTCTGCAGCCTCAAGAGAGGCATTGTAGAAGCCTCATGTGCAAGTGAAGCCTTGCTGAAGGACTTCCCCATGCCCTACAGCACTTGAGGGCCTCTGTCCCAGATCTACAGGCTGCCAGCCCAGCCCCTGGGCTTCCTCTGGAAGATAATAGCCCATCTGTCTAGGGCAAAGGGGAAAACAGACTCATTTCTATACTTCCCTGTAGATAGACTTGGTCCCAGACAACTACAGAGAGCCTGACTGATGTTTACCAACTTCAAGCTAAGGGATCCAACTGAAACAGTGACACATGCCCCACCCATCCCCCAATTCCAGGAACCGAGGAGATGCTAGGAAATGGGTCCCCCCTCCCCCCACATCACAGAGGGCAGGTCTGTGTGGCTTGAACTTCCCCATCTAGCTCAGGCCTCTCTCAAGGCATGTGAGGTGAGTCTGGAAAGTATTTCCTTGAGAAAACAGAAGCAGAGGCACCTGAAGGGCAAGCTGTGTTTCCTAGGTTCTGCCTCTAAGGATAAGGAATGAGAACACCAGAGACATAGCTTCCTTTCCCTGGCTGTTCTGCAGGAAAGGGCTCTTCCCCTCCTTAAACTCTGCCCTGTTTGCTCTGCTTGAATTAAGTGGATTTGGTGAGCTTGGCCAACAGAAAGTGGCAGATGAGTGCTTCTGGGCACTGGCTCATGGAAGCCTCGGGAGCCATCTCAGAGGTGGACAGAGATGGCAAAGAAAGCAGGAAGAGGTAAAGAGGAATTATTGGGGGAAAGCATGGCTTTTATTCTGACAAGAGAAGACCCAGGAAGCACGGCCACTGTCCTCAAGCATCTGAGAGCTGTCCCCATGCAGTCCAATTCTGTGGGGGCCACCAGGGGCTAGAGGAAGGAATAACAGGGACTAGATGGAGATGCATCCAAAGGGGCAGAGGGCGTGGGGTACAGGTGGGGGGATAGCAAGTAGGCAAAAGCCTGGCCGGGGAGGGGAGCTCAGAGCTCTTGCATGTTCATTGTGCTCTGAGCTGGCATGGTTTTGTGAGAGGCAGGAAAATGAGATATTGCGTTGGATGATGGTGGGAATCGTGCAATGCATGTTCAAGGCCAGGCATGGACTGTGGAACTTGGTCCCACAATTCCCATGCTGGACCTCAGGTCCTCCTGCTTGTTCTGTCTTGGCCCTCATCTGGAGTGACCAGCCTTAGCTTTTCTAACTCTGAGACTATCAGGCCTCACGATTATTCTTCCCTCCCGGAATGACTGCCAGCCTCTTCCCTGATCTTAGCAACTTCGGCCTTGCTGGTTACCTGGGACACTGGTAGATGAAGAGGCAGGTGGCTCCTTCTATACTGGTTGTGTTTCCCCTCAATGGCCCTGCCCTGGAGTACCTGCCTTAGACACAGTGTGTGTAAGAGTGTGTGTGTGTGTGTCTGTGTGTGTGTGTGTGTGTGTGTGTGTTAAAGGTAGTTTTGAAGTTTCGAACTGTCTCGTGTGGATGCTGGGGACCAAACTCAGGTTCTCTGCAAAAGCATCATGTTCTCTTAACCTCTGAGCCATCTCTCCAGCTCCAGGAACAATGGCTCTTTAGCAGGTGCTAAAATTGGCTGCTTGGCTTGTTAAAACAAATTGCTAAGACCGACCAAGTTTCTCATTCAGTAGGTATAGAATGGTGTCTAGGAATTTGCATTTGTGATAAAAGGCTGATGTTGATGCTACTGTTGGAAATCCCATTTTGAGGACCTTTGCTCGGGTAGACCTGTAGTGTCCGTGGCTGTCCTGAGGCAGGCTGGCTCTGTGTGGCCTCCACAGGGTGGAAGAAAGAACTTCAAGGACAATGTGCAGATAGGCTCCTCACACTAGGCTCCAGGCTCAGTCACACAAAGCTGCATTGAAACTCTGGCTGTGTTTATGAGCTATGTGCAGATTGGCAGTTTGCTTAACACGGCCACACTTGCAATGCTGGTACAGTCAAAAGCTAAGAGTTCCTAATTTAAAGGGTCATTATGGGATTGAGGATGGTGATTTATAGAAAGATCTTAGACCACTAAGAACACACAGAAACATTCTAGCCGTTCTTACTGTCAGGATGAGATGTGGAGAATTTTGGACACCCCAGACCGTAATACATAGGATGTGGAGTCTGAGTTGAGAGACCCACACTCTCCAGTTGTGCCTGTGTGTGAGCCCTGTCCATTGTTCACTCCCAACCTGACCCTTGTGAGAAGGGGGGGGGCAGCCGTAGTCATCTGGAGAGCCATCCTTCAAACATTGGCTTTGTGTCAGTCAGCGCTGGCCACACATTCTGAGTGACTGGCCTTTGGTGTGACTCTGCAGGAGGCTGCAGATACAAACCAGATTGTGTGTAGGACACAAGGATGGGGGGAAGGGGGTCACCGAAGGTCTGTTGTCATGGTTCTGGTGGAGTCCTATGGCCTCTTTCCCTGCTTGCTTTCTGTGGTCCCTGGATTCACAGCCATAATTGCAGAAGTGCAGGCAGATGTCTGTTGCACTCCAAACGAAGGTGACTGCAGATGGCGTCTGGTGGTTGCTCTGAAGTGGGAAGCCCTCTGGGGAAACATGTGCCAGGTTCTGTCCCTGTGGGGAACATGCCCTGATGTGAGTCTTCTAGAGTGGTACCTTAAGACTCTCTACCCCAGGGGTCCTGAGGTGACTGTAGTCCTGCCTTACCCACACATCTGTCTTCTGCGGTTTCAGCTGACCACCATCCTCTGGGTCCAGTGGTGCATGTTTGTAGTTCCACATCCATGACGCTAAGGCAGGAGGATTGTCTGCACTCACATAGCAAGTTACGAGGTCAGCCAGGGCTCCATTGCAAGACCCCATGTGAAAAAACAATTCAGTTACCATCAACTATGATCTGAAGGTATTTCATGGAGAATTATACATTTTCAGATAGAAAAATGATGCACATCCAAATAAAAGGACTTTTACTTAAGGGTCTCAGAATCCTTCCCTTCTATTATTGGCCATTGTTGTTTATTTCTTGCTGTGCCAAAGTATAACTTTAACTATCATCAATGTATGCTATAGGGAAAACGTAGCATGTATGGGGTCCAGTGCTATCTATAGTTTCAGGCATTTCCTGGGGAGCAGGGTGATAGGAATGTACTCCGTGAATAAGATGGCTACCCCATTCCCCATTTCTTCCATGGAGCCCTCTAACACTCACTCCCAGGTAGACTCCTTGGCTTCCTGCACAGTGAAGACACAGTAAGCTGCTGAATAGGCTAAGCTTTCCCCTCAACCACCTTTGAGGAACCAGGGTTAGGAGTTCATGATTTCTGAGACTCATGGCATTTGGGCTCTCCCTAATTTTTAGAACAGCCTGAGAGGTAAGAATGACCCTGCTTAGCTGGGCAGTGCTGATGCACACCTTCAGTTCCAGCACTCAGGTGGCAGAGGCAGATGGATCTCTGTGAGTCAGAGGCCAGCCTGGTCTACAGAGTGAGATCCAGGACAGCCAGGGCTACACAGAAAAACTTTGTCTCAAAAACAAACAAACAAACAAAAAATAGAATGATCCTGCTTCTGTGGCAGAGGAAACTGAGCCACAGAGAGGCTGGGGACCTTGCCCCAGGTCACACTGCTTAGGACAGGTGGGCATTGCCAAGCCTGAGGAAGAATCTGGGCCCTCTGATGGAATGTCACTATTAGTGTCAATCATTAAAGGCAATGACAGCAAAGCCACCAGACAGGGTGACAGTTTTTACTAACAAAAACCCTGCAGCTGACCACATTTGCATTGTTTATATATTGATCCCGTCCACATGGTGATGGAGGTGTGCGCTGAGGAGAGTTGGAACTTCGGGGGCTAAGAAGAAGGTCCTGCAGCCGGATGCAGCAGGAATCCAAGGGGCTCTCTTTGTAGCTGTGTGACTCTGAGAAAGCTACTCAAGTCATTGTTTTTAAGATTTATTTATTTTCATTTTATGTGTAGAAGTGGATCACATGTGTGCCTGGTGCCTATGCAGGACAGGAGACAGCATCAAATCCTCTGAAACTAGAATTACAGGTGGCTGTGAGCCACAATGTAGGGGCTGAGTTCTGAACTCAGGTCCCCTGGAAGAGCAGCAAGTGCTCTGAACCACCAGGCCATCTCTCCAGCCCTCAAGTTATTTTCTTTTAATTAATAAATTCACTTATTGATTTACTGTGTCCGTGGCAGCAAGTGTACTTACTCCCCGAGCCATCTCCTGGCCCTTGTCCAGCTTTTGGCAGCTGCTTTTCCCCTGTAAATATTTTCCCTCGAGATGCGGTCTGACTGTGTAGCCCTGGCTAGCTTGGAACTTGCTCCTAAGTGCGAGGATTAAAGGCATGCACCACCACACCGAGCCCGTAAAATGTAATTTCTCACTCTCAATTTTGCGTGTCTGTACTCAGCATTCCTGTGGCAAGATGTTAGGGGGGACAGGGGAATTTCCCAGAGGTTCACAGGCCAGCTAGCCTGGCAAACCCAGCAAGGAACAAAAGACCTTATCTAAACCAAGGCAGAAGGCCTCCAACCAACATCCAGGGTGACCCTCTGACCTCCATGTGCTGCTGAGGCACATGCATCCCTGCCTGCACACGTACACATACACACGTATCATGCACACATAAAACCATTAAAAAAAGAATAAAGAATAGTTGCCTGGGTAACCGGACCTGACAGCGCTTTGGCAAACATAAAACCAAGTTGTGGTGAGTTCTTGGTGTTCATGTTCACTGGAACGTGACTAGGAGGAAACTGTTGGGAGGCCTGAGCTGCAGAGAAGGCTGGGTTCACTCTGGGGAGCTCTTCCCTAGCTCTGATGTGGGAACTGAGGACTGCCCAGAAAGGCCCAGGCCAACCCAGCAGCAGTGACAATGACCAGCCCCGCTTCACCGGCCAGTGTGGAAGCCAGAGGCAGACAGCAGCTGCCCTGAGAGGTCTCCTTCACTAAACAATAGCCTCTGTCTGGGATTTCCAGGGTGGTCATTTGTGGACTTTCAAATAGAAAGTGATTTTGCACACGCTGTCTGGGACTGTGTCTCTTTCTTCCTGTTTACCCTCAGCTTGCATCCTGAGGCCCAGACCTGAGTGCCAGCTCCACCTGTCCCTGTAGAGGGCACCTCTCCTGCACTGGGGGAGGAAGAAACCTCAAGAGCAGGTTATATGCACTGCTGTACATGCGTGTGTGTGTGTGTGTGTGTGTGTGTGTGTGTGTGTGTGTGTGTATGTATGTGTGTGGGGTGTGTGTGTGTGTGTATATGTGTGTGAGTGCACAGGTATGTGTACATGCACATGGTTGTATATCTACCCCTGGAAGGAAAGGGTGCCGGGAAAAAACTGTAATTAGTTTATCGACTGCTGTATCCTAGGGGAGGTCTCCCACACCTCCACCAGGCATCAGTTTCTAATTCCTTTCCACTGTGTCCACCTCATTGATCAGTCACAAGCCTTTTGGGTGAGAACTCACTGTGTTCCCTACAGCCAAGGCTTGCAGGGCTGGGCTGGGCTTGTCCCCCAACAGTCCCCAGGAAGTGTTGACCACAAACAGCCCTCTGGGAGAGATGCTGTTTCTTAAACCTCCAACCCTAATCCTTAGGGACCAGACCTGGCCAAGAATGAAAGGGTAGATCCTACAGTGAGTACCAAATCCACAACTACTCCTGTGCCCCTTCTCTCCCCCAATAAACCACAGCCACAGAAAACAGAACCCAGCAACCCAGCATGCCCTGGGGGACTCCTGGAGACCTCCTTTCCATGTAGCTCTCCTGAATCATCCGATACAAACCAAGCTTGGGCTCATGGCAGTTGTGAAGTGGCGGCCTGGGGTGCTTCAGGTGGAGCCGCCCCGGCTTCGGAGCCCACACTGCCATGTCAATCTTTGTCTTTCCTTTAAGCAGCCTCCTTGGACCTTGCCTGAGCCTCTGGCCCACTGAAGTGGGCAGAGAAAGCTCAACCAAGTCCTTAAGCCACACCCCCAAAGGTCCTCACCCTGACACTTGGCTAGGTCAGAGGTAGGAGTTCCACTCCTGGCCAGTGGGGGATGGAGGCCTGGCCACACAGAGGCCCTTCAAAGGAGGGGTCAGAGGTCACCCAGAGATTGCACAACTTCAAGCCTTATCTGCCTCCTAGACGTAATGGGGGAGGAGGGTAGTGGAGGAGCCTTGAGGCCTGAGGTGTTGAATTGAGCAAATAAATACCAGGGGTACCTGGTAACTCCCAGATTGGCTGGGAAGCACACTGCCTGCTCTGGGAAGACTCGTTGGCCTCAAATAAGCCAAACCAAGCTACCTAACCTGGAGCTTCAGTCTCTGTCCCTGTCCCTCCATCCCCAGACTCTTCTGTGGGCAGCATTGCTCTGAAATCTCTAGAGACAGAAGACACAGTGCTTACCCTCCAGCCTCGCCTGTAGCCACAGTGAAAGGAAAAGAATGGGTTCTGGGTGCACGCACAGCACACTCATGAGGATGTGGGGGATTTGAAGTATCTTGCTAGGCCACCCAGGATGCCATCTTGTCCAGCACTTCCAGCCTCCCGATTCACTTGAGTTTATTTCCAGTACCTTTCTTATGATACCATAGAAGGATTTCTGTACAGGGGACCAGGTTCCTCCAGAAAACTCAGGAAATGAAATGGGGTGATCTTTAAACTTCCTTCAGGCTTACCATTTTGGACTCATTAGTCCTGTTTAACTGTGCCAAGGGCAAACTAGGTACTCGTGTGTGCACTGGGATAAGATAGAGAACTTGTTGCTAGGCAATGTATCACCCAGAAGTGATGGGGTCAACACTGGTGTTCATCCCAGGAACAACAATGAAGGGTACCTGCCCCGTCCACAAGACAACTACTGTACAGACCATGGAAGGACAAAGGAAGTATTGAGGATGGCACAGGACGGATGGATAGTTCCAATGGGGAGAAGGACCTGAAGAATTTCACCAACCAAGTTAACTTTGCTCTGGGTCTGAAAGGTCATCACTATACCACTAGGCAGGGCGGTGACTGGCTGGAAGGGACATGGTCACTCAGGCTGAGGGAAAGCCCAAACAGTTTCATGGACACACAAGAACACGCAGCCTGCTTTGGAAGAGAAAGCAGTCCAGGGGCATCAGAAGAGTGTGGGAAACACTGGCCACCTCCAATCTCCCCATCATTGCCTAACTTTCCACTGCTGGCAGGAAAAGAGGGTCTGGGTTGGGTGGCAAGCAGGAAATGACATCACCAGCTCTGCTGAGGAGCATGCTAGGTGGTGGCATTTAACGTGTGTGCTGGAGAGAAGCTTTCATATTAACTTCATCTCAAGAGACAGGCAGAGAGCTGAGGCAGGAGAGTTCCTTGCTGGCACAGTTTATTTATAGGGAGGTGTCATTTATTTGTGGGCCTGTCAGGGTGGCATTCTGTCTGCTCTCCTGAAAGCTTTGAACGTTGCTCTCAAACACTGCCTGTCCTACAGCCTCAGCAGTCCCCATGTCCTCAGGCTGACCTTTTGAAATGAGACACATGTCCCTCAAAGGCTGGTGGAGGGGGAGAAAGCATCCCCTGTGCTCTTGGCCCTCCTTGTCCCCAGGCTGCAGATAAGAGTCCTCCTTCAGGGAGAATCCGAACTTTTTCTTCCAGATGACTCTGGTTCTGAAAGCTGTCAGGCTTCATACTTCCATAAGGCTTCTATTTTCATTCTTATACATTTTCTTCCATGGATATACGGTATCACTCTGTAGCTCAGACTGGGGTGGAAGTTACCATGTAGCCCAGGCTAGCTTCTAACTCTTTGGCAATTGTCCTGCATCAGCCTTTCAAGTGTTGGGATTACATGTGTGAGCTACCATACTCAGTTACCTTCTCTTTCATTCCAAGATCTTGACCCTTCTCCACATGGGAAGGCTGGCTGACTCTTTAATCCACTTGTGGAAATACCTGCACACAAGTTACCTTCATTGTCTCTGGGAGGGCATGTCCTTTCCTGACTGTAATATGGTAGTCACATAGAGGTAGGATACTGGACAGGCAGTCCCTCATTACACTCATTTTTTGTTTTGTTTTAATGGTTTTTTGATACAAATAGGGCTTCCCCATGTAACCCTGAATGTTCTGGTACTTGCTCTATAGACCAGGCTGGCCTCAAACTCACAGAGATTCACCTGCCTCTGTCTCCTGAGAGCAGGGATTAAAGGCTTATGGCTACCACCACCTGGTTCACAGTTTTAAAGAGTTTATAAGCTGAGGGAGGAGAGTCAATCTCTCCCTCTGTGAACCTCAGTCTACAAAATCCTTCTTAGCATTGCTGTGTTGAGTCTCTGTATCTTACTTAGCAGCCACAGATGTCCAGGATGTCCACTGGCAGAGGGTGCAAGCATTTCTGGGTTTTTCCTGTTCAAGTCCAGCCACCCCAGGATGGGAGACAATCTCCTTGCATCATGCCACCGGGCTTATTTCCTCCTCCTTCTTGGATGAGCTCATCAATTCTGTTTCTTCTGAAGTCGTTCTAGACCACATAAAAGATGGCATCCCCCAGCCAGCTTTAGGAGTGACCACAAGTGTATTTGTAACAATCTGAAGAGGCTCCCCAAGCCACCCCTACCTACCCTGTCTGCTCTGTTCCCCATCAGTCACTGCTCTGGCTGAAGGAGTGGGAGACCTCTGTTAAACTGAAGCACGCCTCTGGGAAACACATTAAGCTATTGACAGCTGGACACAAATTAGTTTATCAGGCACAGAGTTGAGGCGCTAGAACGAAGGTGTATCACTTTAGGGTAGAAGAGAGGCAAGCAACTCCACAGATGGGCCTCTCTCCTAAGGAGGGAGCAATGGTATCTTCTGGGGTGCCAGGCCACCAACTGTTTCACTCCTGGCCTTCCTTGTCCCTCTTCCCTGCCTCGAGGATCAAGAGCCCCCAACCCTGCCTCACTCCAGAGTTAATCGTTAGAAGAGCTGGGTAGATGGGCAAATTCAGAGTGAACAGGAGAGAATCAGTGAGTGTTGAGTGATATCGGATGGAAAGGTCTAGAACACAGCACAGAAAAAGCAGGCCCAGGCTCTGAGTCTGCAGGAGTGCAGAGTGACCAGACTGTGCACTGTCATCACAAGAGTTCAGGAGAGGCCAAGCTGGGGGCGGGGAGTGTCACAGCCTGTCAGGGTCAGCACCGAGTTGACAGGCCCAGGGGATGGGTCAGGAGGCCAGGACTGGAAAAGAGGCCACCAGCTGGGAGGAAGTAGAGCACTGTCCCATGTCGTCCAAACAGGCTAATCTCCTCCAGTTTACATCAAAGGCCATGGCTGAGGACTACGGAAGTGAGAGGCAGCTAGCTTGGTGGATGTTGAATCACTCCCCAAGGCAAGGTGTGTCTGCAAATCTGCAGAGACTTGACACCTGCTGGGGTAAACTCACAGCTGTCGCCCTCAGGAGCCACCCGTGGCACACAGCAAGCAGCTGGTCTTGGCCGCACACGTCTTCCATTTAGGTACTCATGCCTTGTCCCCTCATTTCAACTGTCCTCTCCCTCTCTGCAGCCTCCGCCATTTCAAACGTGTCCCATTACTACAAAGGTCTGCCCCAGACAGGAATTTGGACACAGTGCTCTTAGTTTGTGGATTAAAAAAGGGTGACACCCCTCCTTTGCAGGGACCTCACTGGCCTCAGCCAAGTGATGACCCTAACTCCTGCCATCCAGTGGTCTTCATTGTGGCTGCTCCACCCCTGCCATGCCACTTGGTCCCTGCACCTCCTGGTGTGGGTGTCCCCAGATGCCTCTCTGTTTCCCTAGGTAAAGTGTGTCACTTGCGAGCGCTTCTCTGCAGGCTGTGCATGCCTTCTTCCTTGTGGACCAGTTGTCCAGTGTGTGTGCTTGCTTTCCTCCCAGTCACACACCAGACAGGCAATTTTCCTACTTCTCAGTACCCCACCCAAGGCTAGGAATGCACTACACCAGAGGGGCTCAAGAGCCAGCACATCTATCTGCTGTGAATGAGTGTGGAAGGACAAGTCCCCACGTTAGTCCCTGTGTAGAAACCCAGGCAAGTGCGTTTAGTGTCTCCTCTGTTCTCCTTCTTTCTTGCATCATGAACAATTTTTCTGTTTCTGACCAGCAAAGCCTGCATTTGGGACTCTGCAGTGACTTCCTGGAGGACTGTCTCTGTTAGTGTTGCAGCTCTCCTAGGAAGTGTCATGAGCCCACAGCAGCTTCCCCGGTGAATGCATGGGCCCCTGGGCTGGTAGCATCTACAGAGACTCTCTGACTTCTAGTCTTCCTCCCCAGACCATGGGCCCCTAGATAAAATATAAAACAGCAATAGACAGCCTCTGCTTTGCTGTCTTGGCCAATAAGATTTTTGTCAAGCTTTAGTTCTGGAAAATAAAGATATTTTAAGATTTGGCTTCTGACTATATGTCTATTTTAATACAAAACATGCATTTGCAAATGTGTGTGTGGTGTGCTGTCCCCTCCAGGCTGTACCCCTACCCTTGAGCCGCAGAGACCTGGTAACTTCCACCCTGGAGCACATACCATGGCAAGCGCTAGGGGTGGGCAGACACTGGAGGGGGTCACAATAGTTAGGGCTGCAACCTGTCTAGTGGGAAGAGGTAGAAAAGTACAAGTTCACAGAGTTAGCGGTGAGCCCAGCAGTGAGGCGACACCACTGGCAGAAGAGAGGAGTGTGGGGGCGGGGGAGAAAGTCGCTGCATTTACAGAGTCAAAGAAAAGTCCTTCGGAGCAGGTGAGCCTAGAGAGGAGACCCCAGGTGAGTTTAGGGGGACAGTGTTCCAAGGGAAGGAACTGTCAGATGCGAGATGGGGAGGGCCTTGATATACAGTCGCTGGAGCATGGAAAGTCAGGGACGGAGGGTGGAAGGGCAGGGAGCTAAGCCAAAGAAATTAAATTTAAATTAAATTAATTAGTTAACTAATTATATTAATTACATTGATTTAATTAAAATTTTACTTATTTATTATTAACAACGAGAGAAGTCAAATCCTGAAGGATGGAAGTTATAGGGAGACATTTTCATTTGCTTGGTCTGTTTTAAAAATCATTTTTCAAAAGGTTGGGACCCGTCTTCTCACTTCCTCTCATTGTGAACTTTTGGCTGCTGAAAAGAACATATAACACGAAATAACATATAATAGGTTAGTTCCAAGAATCTTAGCTCAACTCTGTCAGTTTGGGGGAGGCAACATTGCTTTCCTCAACTGCTACTGCTGTCCAAGCCAGACTAGGCTTGAGGTCCGGGTGACCAGGGTCGTCTGGGGGAGGAGTGCCAATGCCCAGAGTTTCAGAGAAAGAAAAGCCTAACCCAGCCTGCAGCAGGTAGAGGACACTGGGAAGGAAACAAAGCGTGGAAATGTGTCCTCGCCTGTCCCCTACTCCCCTGGCAGGCTACGGATGTCCTTTCTCCTGCAGCTGCCAGGTGTGTTTGAAAACATCCAAGCTCCATCCTTCACAGAGCAGGAAATAAATATCTCCAGGGGTGTGGACGTGTGTGTGTGTGTGTGTGTGTGTGTGTGTGTGTGTGTGTGTGTGTGTGTGTGTGTTCACGAGCGCGCGCGCAGGCGCTCGCGTGCACACACCTCCCTGCGTGCCTGCGTCTATCATACAACCACAACCCAGATTCCAGCTGCCTCGGGGTGCCAGTGGCTACTATGGGACAATTTGGGTGAGTTTGATGCAGAAAGTGAGATGGAGCTGAGCACATGTTGGGGGAAATACAAGCTGGTGTCCTGGTTAAGAACCAGAATGGTCCTGGAAGCCACAGCCCCCTCTCGGGATCGCAGCCCGCCCTCCTGCCCAAGGCTGTCCCGCCTACCCTCGCCCTCTTCGCAGGAGTTAAGGACCTCCCCGCTGGGCTGGCTGCTCTCCGGTTCCCCCTGCACCGGGCCCTGCGACAGTGGCCGGTGGCCCCCCTCCACCACGCGGAGCCCCAGGGGCCCCAGCGTCTGCGCGCTGGTGCACAGAGGGAGTTAATTGGATCGCGCGGAGGGAGCACCGCACTCCACAAGTGTGGGCGCAGGGCTACTCTTCCCGCCTTGGGTTCCCCCAGGGCTGGGCGAAGTGACCTCCGTAGCCTACCAGGGATGCCCCAAGGGGCTGCAGAAGAGTGGACGACCTGGCGCCGGAGCCAGACCAGGGACTTGGCCGGCAGGTGCTTCGGCTCCTTTTTTCTTCTCCCTTCCTCTTTCCCCTCCCTCCTCACCCTGAAGTAAGATGAGCGTGATGCTGTGGCGCTGGGAACAGAATAATTCCACCATGAAGCTGGTAAGGGCACACGGCAGACTCGCAAGCTCCACTTTGCTCTTTTCCCTGACAGCCTGAATTGTTACTGAAGTGGAAAATCCCCGATTCCACAGTTGGTATTTCTCTTTTTGTTTCGAAGGTAGGTTTCAGTGTGTGTGTGTGTGTGTGTGTGTGTGTGTGTGTGTGTGTGTGTGTGTGTGTGTGTGTGTGTGTGTGTGAAGGGAGCAGAGCTGAGATAGTTATCTCCCCATTCCTTCCACCTCTGTCTCTGTGCCTTGCACCACCTCCAGGGTCATCTCCTTGGTGCAAAGCCGCATTCTCCCAGGCGGCTGTTGGGTCAGCCTGGTCTGCCTCCTGGACCCCTGGCCAGCATTGTGTTGTAGTCCTTTAGAATGCACGTGGCTACTGCTCCCCTGTGGGCTGGCTCATTTGGGGTTGGGGTGGGAATATGTGCCCCCCCCCCCCTTCTTATCCTCCCTCACAGTGTTCTGGTAGTTCTCCTTAAAGCTTGCAAGAAGCCTCCAGGCTTCAGGTACTTTTCCCCTCAGTTTTCAAAAGTAACCGCCGCCGCTTCCCCGGAGAGGTGAGGCCAGTAGTGCTTTCCTTGAGGCTCGGGGAAGTTTGAATTGTTTTCCCATCCCAAGCAGGAAACGTGATCCAATCCAAAGGCTCTTCTCCTGGCTTTGGCTTTGTGAGGTTTTTTTGTTTTTTATCAGATGGTTTCAGCTGACAGGGATAGTGATTCCCCCACTGAAGTTAGAGTGATTCCCCCACTGACTAGAGTGCTACGATCTAGTCAGTGTCCTTAGCATGCAGTGGACAAAGGTTCCCACTTTGCAGATCTAGTACGGAGCTTGGTGTATAATAAAAGCTCAATAAAGAATAGGATGGACAAGCTGGAATTCATACTTTTGGGGGTGAGCTCATTAAAGATGCTGTTTTGAAACAACCCCAGCAAAATAATGGGCACAGAGCCTGAGAGTCTTCACCTAATGAAGTGTGTGTTGGAAAAGCACACCTCAGTGTTCACACTGTGTGTGTGTTATGATTGGCCTGTGTAACCTGAAGCTACGGTTTTACAGCTTGGTTTAAGGTGCAGTAACATTAGCAGACATTCCGCGCCTTTGCTGCTCCAGGTCAGGATGGCAGCTCCTTGCTCCTTTCCTGCAGCCTTCTCCCAGCTTGCTGCAGGAGAGCCAGCGCTCACCTTGCCTCTTCCCCAAGCCGTGCCTGAGCTGCCACCCCGCTATTCAGCACAGGAGGGTCGGGGCCCAGTCTGAATGGCAAAGGTTGCCAGACCTAAGGCTTTTAGGAAGAAAACTGTATGAAGAAAATTCTGTACCAGGCAGGGAAACCATAAAACTGCCCCAGTAGATGGCATCTGGGGACTGGTGACAGGTGCCTGAGGTCAGAACTGGGACGTCCTCGCTGTCTCTTTAGCTATAGAGAGGGCTTTCTTTTGCAGAGGTCAGGGGTCAGTCTTTATTGGGTCTGTCTGAGTCTTTAGACTTGTCTCATTTTCAAATGAACTGTGAGGACCACCTAAGGTGGCTGCACCCCTTTCCCCAAACAGGCAGAGGAGGGGCGGAGGAGCTCAGACAACCTGCTAGCATGCACAAGGCAGTAGTTACTATCCCGAATACCCACAGCCCAGAGCCCAGTCAGGAAAATGCATGGCCGGGTCTTGACATTCAGAGAGAGCCTCGTGTGTCCCCTAAGTGGGCCTCAGCCCTTCCACAGAGTCTGAGAAGCAGCAAATACATTACAAATCAATGTATCAAGCGACCAGCCATCTGCTGGAACTTGCTCTGCCGGGAACGTGACCTTAGTGGACACACCAGCTGCATCACTGAGGGCCTTTTCTCACACCGACTCTGGGTTTTAATTCTAACCTTGCCATTCACTAAATCTGAACCCATTTCCCTTTCTGAAAGACAGGGTTTTGCAGTTCTCTGCCCTTGTGCAAAGATGATACAGGGTGGTCTAGGAACAGGCTCCAGACCAGAGTCTGAAACACTGGTGTGGATTAAGTGGGAAAGCCAATATTCTTGTCACTGTCGTTTTCTTTAGCTATCTGTGTCTCACTTTGCCTGTGATGCTGGGGGAATGGCTTGGAGAAAGCAAACCTTTCTTATCTTTGAATCATTACTGGCTCTCAGCAGGTGGGAGTTCCCTGAGACCGCCTTAGAAGTCAATTGTGTGTGAATAACCGCCCACAATGGGGCCTGGGGCCAGAGGTGGGCGCCTCAACTTTTATCATCGATGCAGTTCAATAAACATGAAGTCGGCTAACCCACAGCTTGAGAATTCATTGTTCTAGTTGAATAGTGGAGCAGAGGTTTTACTTCATGTTTTATTTTGAAGCTAATTGGATTTCAAAAAAAATAAGGTCAAGAATCATTAGAGACAAAGTTTGAATCTCTCTGTGTTATCTCTGCAGGGGAATGTCAGAAATGCACCTGCCCACCTTGGAGAGAAGGCAGTGACTGGTAGATCTTCAATGAAACAAAGTGAGAGGAGGTGACTGCTCAGGCCTGATGCTCCTGCTGGGAGTGGATAAGCTTAGGCACAGCCAGGAGCATACTGTGGGTGACTGGGACATCCTTGTCATCCCTCAGCTCCCTTCTCTTAGATTCTTTGGTGTTAGGCAGGGCATGGAGAGACAAGGAGGTGATGCTGGAGCAGCTGGTATCACAGGAGACGTGGTAGCATCCAACCGACAGAGTGGTGGGAGAAAAGATACCCAGAGAAGCACTGGTCCCCCCCCCCCCCACACTTGCAGTCTGTTCTAGCGCAGAGCCCAGGCTCTGGTCATGTGACTTCTAGACCTTGGCTTCCAGGTCTGAAACCAGGGACCAGAGCATCTCTCAAGACTGCTGTGAAAATTAGGGAGAAGATGCTTGGGGCGGGTAATTAGTTGATGGGAGGTGAAGAGCAGCCATCTGACTAGGAGGTGATCTAGGAGTGTGTGTGTGTGCATGTCTCTGCACACAGAGAAGGGAGCAGTGCCCCTCATGGCCAGCCATGCCAAGCTTGAGGAAATATCACTCAAGACTCTTTCTGTCCAACTTTTCCTTATATCTCAAATCTTACACAGTGACCATACATTTGTGGTCAAGAAGAGATAAAAAGAGTTGCTAAAATAATCTTAATAGCCTGTGTGTAGGGAGACTTTATTTTGCAGATTACATGGATTCTATTTCATCTTCCCACAACTCCAAGAACCAGAAACTATTTGATAATAACCCCTGCTTGTCCAGATGAGGACAAGGAGGCTCAGAGTTCCGTGACTTGCCTCTGGTTTTTCAGTGGCAATGACGGGGCATCACACTGCTCGCTTCCGAGACCTGTGTGCCTCCTAGAGACCAGCAGGGCTGGGGCACAGATAGAGCTGCAAGAGTGTGTGACCTGACCACGCCCTCTGCAGTGTTTCTCTTTGTGGGCCTCTTTGTGAGCTGCTCTGGCCTATTGCCCTGCTTTCACTGGGGGCTGCTGGGAACAAGGTGCAGAGGAAAGTCAGGGTGGGTGAGTAGTCCTGAAAACAAACAAACAAACAAACAAAAACAAAAATCAAAACACTTACAGGGCCCTCCCTCAAAATGATGGAGAAAGCAGCCCTGAATGGGGAATAATGAAAAATAATGATGCTGAATGTGCCACTAACCTTTGACCTTTCCCCAGAGGCACTGGTCAGTCTGCTCCCCACCCCCCACCCCCACCCCCGAGTGCACCCTCCGCCTGCCCTTAGCTAGGCTCATAGGGAAATTAGAAGGAGTCAGGGGCTGTGGCCTCTGTGTGCCTCCTACAGTTGTTCTCCTTAGATTCAAAGCCCAGGAGGCACCAGTACTGCGGAGCCTGCTGCAGTCCCTCAGGTGCCGTCTTCAGAACACGAGCGTGCTTGCTCACTTTGGCAGCACATACAGAGAAGATTAGCATGGTCCCCGTGCAAGGAGGACACTCAAATCTGTGAAGCATTCCGTATTCTTAATATATGAGAGAAAACAACAGTAACAACAACAAACCCAAAAGACGAGGGTGCATCTTGGGGGATGGGTCAGTGGGTAAGGTGATTGCTGAGCCAGCTGGAACCTGAGTTCAGATCCCCAGCAGTCATAAAAATAGCTGAGTGGGGTGGCCTGTGCCTGTAGCCATACCCACTGGGGAGGCGGAGAGAGCAAATCCCAGAGGCGTGCTGAGCAGCTAGCTAGTCTCGCTGAAATGGTGGACTCCAGGCTCAGTGAGAGACTGTGTCTAAAGAAAGAAGATGGGGAGTGGTAGAGGAAGGCACTCAAGTTGACCTCTGGCCTCCACAACATGCATGTGGGCGGGCACATCTGCCCACACACATACACCATGCACGAACAACACACGTGCCTCTTCGGGGTTTTCTTTTTCCAGCTTAGCTTGAAATATAATTGCCACGTAAAGAAAGAAAGAAATATTTAAGGTGCTCCGTGCAATGGTTTTGACGTATGTTCGCACAGTGAAATGATCACTACCATGACACTAACGCACACATCCCTTGCCGCAGTGAGCTCTTCCTCACCTCTACCTGAATAGGCTGTTTCTCATTTCATCAGCTACATTTTTTTTTTCAGAATAAAGTTCACTGGCACTCATTAGAAGTTACTCCCGTCTTTCACTGGGAAATATCAGTTATTTCTGCTCTTGGACATTGTAAGGTTTTTCTCTGCTTTCCACTAATTGTAACTGGCACAGACTTTTCCATCTGCTGGCTACTGGACTCTATCTGTTTTCTGTTAGTCCCTTAATGCTCAAGGGCAAGAAATTCCACCCTTTCTTCAAGAAGCCAGGTTGGGGTAGACAGGAATGCTTCCATATGAATCTCTACTGTGCGTAATAAGCCTTGCTTTCATTTCAGAATCAAAACTGTCGCATATGCAGAAGGTTTAGCTTTGGTTAATTACTGGGGAAGTAAAGACTGGAATATTGAAGAAGAAAGCAAAACCCCTGAAATTAGCAAGTAACTTCTTTGGATGACATTTGGGGCAGTTACCCATTTTCCTTCATTTTTGTGTTAATAGAGGCATAGAGATTTATAATTAGTCCCTCTGGTGACCCAGCTGTGCCTATGTTACCGACATAATTGTTTTTGTATGGAGTTAGTACAAAACAGTTTTCGGTTTCTATTTCTGACCTCTACTATATAATGCCACCCACCCAGAAGACATGTGGCTAACTAAGCTCTTCCTTAGGGTCTCTAATCTATCTAGGACATGTAGGCTGCTGTCATCCCAGCCAGCCACCAGCCCAGGGCTCGTCCCAAGGGTTGTCCTTGTGATTTTCATGTCATTGCAGATGTGCTGGCTGTGATGTGATAAGGGCTACAGGCTGAGAGGTGGTAAGACAGCCAGAGAGCCAAGCCAGCCACCCAGGATGCTGTGGGGCAGGGGGGCAGGATGAGGTGATGCGGGTCTGCTCAGACACGGCAACTAGACATGTGTGCTGGAGAGACTTGGAAAGGCTGGGAGGTGGGAGAGGCTTGTCCTTGCTGCTGAAACTGTTAACTCCATCCTGTCGTGAAACTGTGAGGTGAGACACAGATGCTGTCACCCAGGTGAAGTTTCAGGATTCTGGACTCACAGACAATGGTGCCATCCCGAGTCAGAAGTCTTCAGTGCAGCTGAGCTTGTAAAGGACGAAGTCCCGAATGTCCGTGGCATTCAAGGCCTTCTGTGTGGTTGTGTTTTAGCCGTCTGTCTCTACTTGTCTGTGCTGCTTCCAGGTAGGAGCTGTTCATTCCAGCGGGCAGAGCCAGCAGAGGTCTTCTGTACTCAGGCTTTTTAGTTTTTAACTTGTCTGTATACTTGTCTATTTTCTCTTTTAACATTCATTGGTATTGTTTATGTGTATATATGATGTATATGCAAGTGTGTGCAGAACAGAGGACAATTTTGGGGTGTCAGCTTTCTCCTTGTTGAGGCAGGAGCTGTCTTGTTATTGCTGATCACCCTACTCCAGGCAATTCTCCTGTCTCGGTTTCCTATCTCACAGTAGGAATGCTGGGATTACAGATGGGTGCTACCATCAGGCTTTTGTCTTCCCTCTTCCTCCCAGAGCCGAAGACTGAACTTGGGGCCTGGTGTTTGCTAGGCAAGTGCTCTACTCCTGAACTAAATCCTCACCCCCATAATTTACTTATTTTTAATTTATATGCCTTGATGTTTTGCCTGCATGTATGTCTGTGTAAGGGTGTCAGAGCTAATACACAATCAAGTTAAATCCTGAATCCCACTACCTTAAGCATTGTGACCTTGGACAGGTCATGTATCCTCCACACCTCCTCTGTTATAAGCATCATGGGGATTCTGTAAGAGTTAAATGAGCTATTGCAAACCAAGTCTCAATCCAGGGCCTGAGTTATAAAGTCATCAAGCCGAGGTGAGGAATTGTCCTCTCTGAGCCTGGTGAGGCACTGAGGATAGGCATGTTATTGTTTGGGTTGGAACTTAAGCTGAGCAGTAGACTCAGGAGATGCGCTTATTTGATCTGTCAGTTTCCCCATATGGTCTTGTGGAGGGTAAGAATCACCATGCTTGCATGCTGGACTCAAACTCCATTTGACTGACTTTGAGCTAAGCAGCCACAGCCAGAATGGACAGCAGAGTCCAGGACTGAGAATCCTGGAATGTCATGACTGTCAGACAGGGAGTCCCAGCCATGCACTTCAGAGAGGGACCAGCCTAGGGCTTCTTGTTTATGACCCCTCACCACACACCTGCCATTACTCACCCTTTGAGTCTCTCTAACAGAGGCGCAAAAAGAAGAGCCAGGGCTTAGAACTGCGCCTGGAAAAGCCATGTTTCTTTGGCAATGGGCTGCAGATGACGTAACCCTGTGGTATCTCGTTACCCAGTTCTTGGCTAATCTTTGTATAAAACTTGTTTAGGTGAAATTTGAGTCTGGAGAAGCCAGTTAAAGTACATTACTTTCTCGCTGTTGAATGCCTCCTGTACTTGGGATAACATTTAATCTAAAGAGTAAAGTGATATTTCCTGAGATAGCAATGAGTTCATGTTTGGAAATTAAACCAACTGAGTTTATTGCATCATTTTTTTTTAAAGTGCAAACTGTGGTAGTAGATGTTCTCTCTACCAAGTAATGTCTAGCCTGGCCGCTGCACTGGGAGTGTGGGGAGCCATAGACATAGCAGTTTTCAACTCTTAGAAGCAGACCCACTGCCTCTCTGGCTGTGTATTATTCCAGCTTGAGCCATATTTTGGTCTAAGGGGGCTATTATTTGAATATGTAGTTTTCAGGTCCAGGGAAACTCGGCAGCCAGGCCTGTTTTAGATCATGCTTCCTGACTTTGTGCAACTTGTTCCCTGCCCTTTTACCCTTTGCAAGATGCTTCACCCTCTGTGAAGGATGAATGAGCAGCCACCTTATGTCTGAGAAGGAGACTGCTGCTCGTGGGCACGTGTGGATGGCAAGCTAGCCAAAGAGAGGAAAGAGTGAATGTGGGAAATCAGAGGATGAAACATCTCCCTGTCCCTTTTTTCCCCAAGTTGTGTATATTATAGACATGTGAGGATCCATTATGATTGACCTAAACTCCTAAAAGGCACTTGACAAAGATTGTCTACAGTTCCATCCCATGACATTTAAACTGCAAAATCCTGGGGCTGGAGAGATGGCTCAGTGGTTAAGAGCACTGGCTACCCTTCCAGACGACACAAGTTTGGTTCCCAGCACCCACATGGTGCCTCACAATGTAGAACTGTGAGCCTCACATGGTGCCTCACATGGAGTCACATCTGTAACTCCAGTCCCAGGGGATCAGACACGCCAGGCATGCATGCAACACAGATACACATACAAGCAAAACACCAAACATGTAAAATAAAAATGAAACTGCCAAGTCCTATTGACTGGATCTACATGGGTGTGGATGTGGATAAAGAATGTCATCTCACATGCCTTGATTTTGACTGTGTCATCCGCATCCTTCCTAGCACATGCATTTTCACAGAAGAGCTGATACTTATCTTACTTGGAGAATATGGTTTTGGGCTGAGATCCAGAGCCAGTCACCAATCCCTTTTCATCAGAATCAATGGCAGCCACAGAGGTGCCGTCCTTTCGTTCCCTAGAAGTCACCCAGCACCTGCTACATGCCCAGTGCATAGTCACCACTTTTATTTTTCAGCAGTATGCAGAGTGATTGTATGCAATCCAGGGTTTCTTATTATAAGCCTAATAAAAACAAGTAAGTCCTTGGGGTAGCTAGTGGGAAGAGCTGAATCTCTTGTGGCTCTAAACCTCTTGGTTTTAGCTGCAGCTGGGTCCCAACCCAGCAGCGGTTCACTCCACCATCAACATTGGCTAAGCATTTCCAGGGTTCTGCAGTAACATGTTATGTCCTAGATGTTTGAGGGCAGCTCCAATAATCTTCTGGCATGGCTCCTGGGTAAACCCCAACACACTGGGTCTGGGGAAAATGGAGAATGTAGACATCTACCTTGCACCTGTCATTTGGATGCCGCCTCATATGTGTCCTGCAGGCTTCTTCCCACACCTTTCCTCCTTGGAGAATGTGATCCTGGACTGAGACTGGGGCAAGACACCAGGCCCTTTACATCAGAAGCAAGTTATCACAAGGCCCCGTTACTTCTGGGTTTTACCGTGTGTTCCCAAGAAGGACCCAGTAGGTTCTGGGTCTCAACTTAGTGGATGTAGAGTTAATTAACCTGTTGTATATAATAACAGGCTATCTGATGAAGACATTTAATTCTGATACTTGCAGTCACATTTGGAAGATGGGTTGAGCCTCCTTGAATTTCTGTGGCATCAGACTGTCCATTGGAGTGGTGGCTCTCTAGTTGCTCTGGGTCTTAAATGCTTTGCATGCACCAAATGCTGTGTCCAGTCCAGGAAATAGGAAGGTGAGGAAGATCCCGCTCCCTCCCCCCCCCCCAGCATTTGTGCTCTGGAGGGCTTCTCTTGTAAGCGTGAGCTGGATGCTGGTGTTGCAGGAAAGGCATCCGCTGGTGAGCGTGCCTCTCAGTAGGCTCACAGGCAGGGCTTGCCAACTGGTTGTCAGTGGCAAGCGGAGACAAGGAGAGTTTGAAGAGTCCTGAGGCTTTTAGCCTGGGAAATGCGTACTGCAGTCCTGAGAGATCCGTAAGGCAAGAGGGAGTTGCAGCAGAGAGTAGCCAGCTAGACATGATGGATTGGTTTTGGCAGTACCACGTTGGAAGTTATTCATAGCATTTTTCAAGTTCTGTTGAATATTTATCTACACTGTGGTCCAAATGGTACAAGTGGAATGTGAATCAACGTAAGCAATGCCTGTGCCCCCATCCCTCCTCTCCTCCTGGGGACAGAACCCGTGGCCTTCACTAAGCTGCCTTGTTAGCTCCCTAGCTCCAGGACAGTTGATAAATTGCAGAGACTCTGACTGAATCCAAAGGCAAGCTGCCTTCTTACCTCGCCTGCTTGAGTCCACAGGGTCAGCCTAACCTGTCTCACCCCAGGCTCTAAGGAATGAGGAGAAAGAGGGCCAGAGGTGCCTCTCCTGAGAGTAAAAAGGACTTCATGGAGCCTTGTGCCTGGCTTTAAACACAGCAACACTACCTACTGGTGACCTGGGGTCCCAAGGCATCCTTTGGTATCCAGGTAGAACTGGTACCCAGACTCCTGCCAATAGCACAAGCTGTGATGCTCAGGTACCTGTGTAAAATGGTGTTTTCATATGACCTACACACACCTTTCTGTGTTCTTTAACTCATCTGTGCATCACTTACAGAACTTAATAATTGAATGGCATGTAATTAGTTATTACACACATTGTTTAGGTCTGGACACGTTCAGCAGAAATGCAGTTTTTAAAAAAGATTTTTGATCTGTTTGCTGATGGAATTGCAGATTAGGAATCTGTGGACACACAGAGGGTGCCCTACACTGACCTGTGCCAAGCCAGATTAGGCACAACTCCTCTTGTGGGAAGAGCAACCTGGTTATAGAGAAAATGCCAAATAAATGAGTAGAGAGTCATTTTCCTGGGAACCTAAGTGGGAACTTGGGACAAAGGGCAAAGGGGAAAAGTTCCATTTCTTTCCATGAATGTGGTTGCTTGCTGCCAAGCTTTCCACAGAGAAACTGGGGCAAGCAGACTCATGTGGACAGAACACTTCTACACACTACTCAGCATGAACCTAGAGCTGCCATTTGTGTGTGTGTGTGTGTGTGTGTGTGTGTAAACAGCATGCCAGATGGATGACTGGCTTCTCAGCAGGACATAGAACCCCTGCCCCTCCCCGAGGTGGCTACTGAAGCTGAGGAGGGAGTCTGTGATGCACTGACATTAGCAACAGCATAACTTGGTCCAGATCATCATGATCTTGGACCAATGACAATTCGTCTGGACTTCAGAGTCTCTGGTGGGAACCCTGGAAGATTAGCTGAGTCTTTTCTCATGGGGAGTCAGCACTAGTGCTCAGTAGATGGTAGATGGAGTTAAGAGGGTTCTGGGAATGGCTCAGTGGTTAAGAATACTTAGTCCTCTGGCAAAGGACTCAAGTTCATAGCCCAGCACCCATGTCAGGTGGGCCACAGCCACCTGTAACTTCAGCTCTTGGGAGGTTCAGTGTCTCCCTCTAGCCCTCATGGGCTCTATATGCATGTGCATGCACACATACCCACACACCTCTAATTAAAAATAGTATTTTTTTTTTATTTAAAAAAGGTTCTAGAAATTCGGACTTGTCTGCAGGCTAAGGGACCTTTAGAAAACTTCCCGAAGCTGGGACTTGAGGGCCAGCTGGAGGGAGGTGGGGTGAGAAAGGGGAGATTGCAGGTGGGGTGAATGGTAAGGGGAAAGGCACGGATTTTCGTGACTTTATGAAATCTTTGTGCAGCTAGCAGGAGAGCGACTCGTGCGTCCTAGGTGTTCCTGGCTCAGAGGACTAGGATTGACTCTCTTCTTAGAGAGCCTACATGCCAACCCTGACGTTTACTTGCTCCATTCCAAGCAGTGTGGTGCCAAGGATAATTTAGCGTGAATATTTCAAGGGTAATACGTTCCAGATGTAGTGCTAAATAACGCCCCCATCAGCCCCCCACCTTTGCTCTTTCTACTCCTGCAAGCCAGGGTTTCTCGGCCCATCTCCTGGTTGACATCTGCTTGACAGACAAGTCCCTGAAGCCTGTCCCACAGGTTACAGGATGTCCAGTAGTGCCCTTAGCACCTGCCTTTTGTGATGTATTTGGTGCCAATTCCGTCATCTCAGCTTTTGGGAGGTAAAAGCATAAAGATTGGGAATTCAAGGGTAACCTGGGCTACAGAAGATAATGTCTCAAAAAAAAAAAAGGCATTGTTAAGCCCCTGAAATACTAAGGTCAACTGGGTATGGTGGTGCACAACCTTAGTCCCAGCACTCAGGAGATAGAGGCAGTTGGATCTCTAAGCTTGAGGCCAGTCTGGTCTACAGAGTGAGTTCTAGGACAGCCAAGGCTACACAGAGAAACTCTGCCTCAAAAAATGGAAAGAAGAGAGGGAGAGAGAGAAAGAGAGAGAGAGAGAGAGAGAGAGAGAGAGAGAGAGAGAGAGAGAGAAGGGAAGAGGGAGGGAAGAAACAAAGAAAGGAAGAAAGAAAGAAATTCCAAGGTCCATTCCTTGATGTTCTCAAACCTTTGGTATAGGGAGGTTTGACCTGCCCTCCCCGAGCCCCAAGTAGAAGACATGGATGTGTTTGCAGGCCTCACTGTTACTGGAACTGGTATGAGGTTGGTAGCTTAGCAATGCACAGAGCCTTGGGTTTCATCCCCAGCATGCATAAAACTGGGTGTGACGGTGCATGCCTATAATCCTACACCTAAGAAAGGAGGCAGGAGAATCTGAAGTTCAGGGTCATCCTCCATTACATAGTGAGTTTGAGGCCAGCTTGGGATACACAAGACTCTTTCTCAAAAGCAAGCAAACAGCAAGAATGGGGACAGCCTAAAATGGCTTACTGTTGGGCCCTTTGTGAATATCAGCTAGGCATAGACTGGAATCAAATCAAAGAGAATCATGCAAGTTGGTATAAGAGAAGTGAACCCAGGTCTCATCTTAGAAATGAATCGGTCAGGTCTCGATTAAAGACAGAATCACTCATGCCCTCTGAGTATGGACTGTCCAATGGTGAGATGAAGAATTGGTTGGACAGGATAGACTATAATTGGGCTAAGCATCTTGGCACACTGTTTTGCACATTGCTAGTTGTCTTGCAGTAGCGCTGGGGCCTCTCTGCCCCTCCCTGGAACAGAGCCCCAGCTGTATGAAGCATGGAGAAGTCATGAAGATTCTTTACATTCTCAGACTACTTTCTGGGAATCTTGCAAAGCCCCGACTTCTTCTCTGATTACTCTTCTCATGGCTGAGTTCAACAGCATTTTGCAAACCTGGACTTTGAATCTGGGAAAATGCTTTATGACCATTTTTATGACCTCAAAGCAACCCACAAAGGCAACTAACTTCCTTCTCTCTGCCAAAGGGGAAAAACCAAGGGCCTGGTAAGTTGCCCAGGATCTCCCCGGCTCTGCCGTTCATTGTATGCAGCACTCGTGTACCCAGAAGGGCCATGGCTTGCTCCGGGAAGGAGCCTGTCAGCAGCCTTGGCCCACATTCTTACGGCCCTCATGGTCTTCCCCGGGAAGGAGGATGGCCCAGTTCAGAGAGCCATATACGGTCAGGGCTGTATGTTTTCAATGCGGAGTTCCAGTGCAAACCCATTCTTTTATACTTGAGCCAGCTGACATCCAGAGAGGGAAAGGGATTTGCTTAAGGTCACAGACCAACAACCCTGACTACAGCCCAATGCAGTTTTTACTCTCGGGTGCCCCAGGAGCCATTTTTCCTTCATAGAGGCAGAATAGTCTGATGAGTACATCCAGGGCTTCTCAGGGTGCAAGGTAGTCTAAGAAACAGAACAAGGCTGCTGGAGTCTGGTTTCCTCAGTCCCTGTCCAGCACAGCTACTCACCTGTGCAACCATCCAGACCTCAAATTTTCTCATCTGTGTGGGGGATAACCGTGGTCCCTCTTCTCCTGGGATCTGTGGAAGACTGTGGAGGGCTCATGGCAGTACCTGTCACAGCACAGTATTACTGCTATTCTGGCTATTGTATGAGTTCTCAGCTGCTGCTCACTGGCTCTGTGACCCCAAGAAAGTGATCTAGCATCTCTGAGCCTTGGGTATCCTTTCTGTAGTGATAATTCTGGTGTAGTATGGTAGCTGATCCAAAATCAGAACATGTCCGTTTGGAAGATTCAAGTATACTCACATCTCTCATCCCAAGACGTGAGGATGCCATGGAGGAGTCAGCTATAGCTTTGACTTGGCTCAGCCCCACACAGTTGCTTGGGTCTCTCCTTTCCCAAGAGTTGGACTCAGGGGAGCATCTGCTGACTCTTCGGCATCAGTGACTTGACCACTTAAAGAGAAGACTGCTGTATTTTTCAGGCACAAGGGAGATGGCTCCATCAGTAAAATATTTGCTGAGCAAGGGTGAGGACCTGAGTTGAGTCCTGTCATTTATGAAAAGCCAGGCACTGAGGCATATGTGTGTAATCTCAGCACAGGAGGTTTCTTCTGGCTCCTGGGTCAGTCATTCTTGCTGTATCAGTGAGCTTCAGGTGGAGTGGGAGATTCTATGGAACAATAAGGTGGAGGGTGACAGAAGAAGACACCAGCTATCAAACACACACAGAGAGAGAGAGAGAGAGAGAGAGAGAGAGAGAGAGAGAGAGAGAGAGAGAGAGAGAGAGAGAAAGTACTACCTGCATTTTCAAATTCAAGTCACAGTGATGGGGCACTTGCTGCATAGGCAGAACTGTTCTATCGCCTTACATGGATTATCTCATTTATCTGCACAACAGCCTTGTGGCTTATGTACTATTAGTGTTCCCCTTTGATAGATAGTGAAACCAAGTCTCAAAAGATAGCTGGCCCAAAGTTATAGACTTAGTGAAAAGGAGAACCACAATTTTGAGCTCAGATCAATCTGGCTTAAAGAATCTATACCCATAAGCCCTCATTAGAAACTATGCCTAGCCCCAACTGCAGTCAAGTCTCATATCGAGCAGACATCACTCACAGTAAGAATGCCAAGAAACAGTGGCACTTGGTCCCAGGTTAACCATTACCACCTCACCAGCTGCTGGATGGCAGGAGGACAAGCCTTCCCCTGCCCCACCCACCCTGCACTTCACATCTGCTGGGGCCTGTGAGCAGCCAGCCTGCAGAGCGCCTTTCCTTTTGCCGGGAGCATAGGCTAACAGATCTGTAGGAAGCTGGGCCTGGGAACTGTTCAGAGGAGCTCCTGGCTCCCCAGGAAAGCTCCAGCCCATTGCTGTTGGTGAATTCATATGGCAAAGCGGTTGGGGTGCTGTAGAGTCTTTCTCCCCCACAAAACAGTTCCCAAGGGAGGATATCAACAACGGTTACTTTTCTTAAGCTAGGTAGGAGCTTGGGATGGGCAAGTGGTTGGTTAGTAGGGAGGGCTGTGACCATCCACGTGGCAGCCACCCAGTCTCCCCAAGGAAGACCTGGCCAGGGGAGAGGTAGAAGCAGGTGGAGGTGTTGGAAAAGTTGTAGGACTTGGGACTGACTCCTCCAAACGTCAGCATTATCATCACTGGCTCCATGTTCTGGGCTTCACTTGTGCCTCCTCTATATGGAGATGGTCACCTGTTTCTATCTCATAAGACTGGAGGGAGGGGTAGCAAACATTGAACAGCGGTGCTAATGGGTTGCCCAGCTGCTGTGGACATTTCTCCTGCCCTCTCTGCTCAGCACAGCACTGGGCCTCCAGAGGGAGGGGCCAGAGAGTGCTTACTCCGCATATGTGTGGCAGAGAGGAAACCCATTCTGAGACCTAATGGAGAATGTCTCTGCCTGTTTTCCCAGACACATATGCCTAGGCCAGGTCACAGGCCTCAAAAGTGTCTGTGCCGGGGGCACTTGCTAAAGTTCTGTGGCTATTTCCTCTCCCCACAAAATCCCAGCAGTCAAAACTCTCACTGCCAAAGTGCATGAGTCTCAGCAGTTGGTACATGGCCCCTACTCCTACCCAGAGCAGGACTTGGCTAGTGTCTTGGCTTCTCAGGCCTGGCTGCCCCCTAGGCTGCAGCAAGGGAGACTTTTGGACTCACTATAGAGCCGTGTTCTAGCTGTCTGGATGCCATTGGCACATGAGGCTTGTGGGGGAGCAGAGCTCTGGGCCTATGGGCCTCTGCTGTTCTTTGAGGCAGCTGGAGGCAAAGGCCTTCTCTGGAAATTTCCCAGCAGTTAGGGAGCCCACTGGGCAGGCCTCGCTGCATGCCTGGTTTATGTGTCCCTTCTGAACAGCCCTTCTGCCTTATTTGAGACTTCCGGCTACATTGATTGATAGGTGCCCTTGATACTCCTATCTGGACATGCTTTCTAGGCTCACTGAAGCATAATGCCGTAGCACATTCTTCCTTAGAAGTTACATTTGGTATGTTCTGAGGAGGTTTTGGGTGCTTAACTTTAAAACTGCAGAGTAAGAATTTTGAGAATTGGAGTTGTGAGGAATGGAGGAAGCTGGTGGAAGCCAGGGAGCACCCCACAACTCCGTCTGAGTGGGTCTTTTTCTATAGGACTGTTGGAATGGGTGCCCTGCATTGTCCTGGGTGCAAACATTAAATTTGAAGATGTCTGGTTTTGGATTAGAGCTTTTTGGTGTGTGTCTAATCAGTTCCTCCTTTTATGGTAACTGAATTTAGAAAAGTCAATCAAAGCAGCTGAAATTCCAGCAAAGTTGCAATAGAATGTATTCATGAAGCTTCGTTTCAGATCTCCCTAGAGTATTCGCTCCCCTTCAAAGGCTCTCTTCTCTCCCTCCCCTCGCTGTCACCATCCTCCAGCCTCTTGTACCTGTGGCCTGACCTCCCCGCTTCCTCTCGTGACCCCACCTCTCAGGTTGACCTCCTGAGAACGGAAATGACATTGCGTTGCACACTATTGAAGCCTCTCTGTGGCTGTCCCCTGCATGTAGAAGAGACTCCATCTCACCTCACCCTGGAAGTGGCGGCCTGGGAGATCCTCTGTCATCTTTCCTCTGCTTGCCTCCTATCACCTCCTATTAGTCCCTGGAGAGGATGGATGGCATGCTGAGGTAAGATGTTGTTGCTATTGTGGTTAGATTGCAAAGTTAGGTATCTTTTTTAATCTTTGTGTGATCTAGTTTGTGGCCTACACTTCTGATTGTTTTAACCTCCTAAGGACTGCTGGGGAGGAACTCAGCTCATTTGCCTAACAAAACAGGCAGGACCTCACCCTACAGAAAGCTGGGACCTTATATGCCGCTGTTGCTGGCAATGGATATAACAGCCATTTTCCCAGAAGATGGTTCCTTTATCGAGTACGGTCTAGAATATTCTTTGTGACATCTTGCTAAAACTGGCTATGGCAGGTCTACCAGGGATTTGGCCAAATTTGGCCCCATGAGCAATGAATTACTTTCTTGCCATTGCTGCTGACCTGTGCTCCCCTTAGGACAAGTGTGTACGTTTACAGGCCGGCTGGAGAGAAGATACCAGCCACCTTTCCCTCCTGTGATTGTGAACTTGCACCTAGCGATTTCTTAGTTCTTCCACTTAGGTCTGTGCCCTTTCCCACTTCCCGCTCACGTATTTGGATAATTAATTACAAATTACCCCCTCCTGTAACTCTGCCCTAGTTTCATTCTTAGGGGAGGGAAGGGTTTGCTTGGTTTACACTTCCGGGTCACTGTCCATTGAGGGAAGTCAAGGCAGGATGCTGTAGCAGCAACCACGGAGGAATGCTCCTTGCTCACCTGTCCTCTCCCTCCCTCCCAAGGGCACAGGTAGCTAACTTCCTTTATAGCCCAGGACCACCTCCCCTGGGATGGTGCTGCACACAATAGGCTAGGTCTTCCCGAGTCAGTAATCCTGACAATTCCCCAAAGACAGACTAACCTGGCGAAATTACTCAGTTGAGATTCCTTTCAGGTAATTCTAGGCTGTGTCAAGTTGACAGTTAATGCAAACTAGGGCAAACTGAGATTCTATATGTTGAAAACTGAATTCAAAGAGAATTTTAAATGGGGTGATCATTGAAGTCAGCGGTTTAACTTCAAAGCCATGGGTGCCCTACTTAGTGTCCTGTGATGTGGGCACCACACTAGCTCCTGTCCCCAGCTCCCGACGGAGACCAAACACCCTGCCCAGTGCCCCAGGCTATGCCAGGCTTCTGGCCTGACTCTGGTGGGCCATTTCCCTGTAACCAAATTATTCCCAAGAGCTCACAAAGTGGGGCAGTAAGTTATTTCCAATGAATTGTGAACGTTCTCAGAGACGTCTCATGCTGTTTTGATAAGTCCAATAGATTAGATATTTTAAATTCTCCAGTAAATATATTTGTAATGTTTGACTTAGCACCTTGTCACCAAGTATAGTCATTCTTATATGAGATTTGCCATTTTTGCCTGACTTGTCTACAGCTTGTGTCACTTACTTATTTCCTGTTCTCTTCACATTGACTACTTAATCTGAATAACTTTATGTAAAGAGAAAACTGTTTAACTGCTCTAACTTTTTATACTGCTGGGGATCAAACTCACGGCCTTATGTATGCTCAGCATGCGCTCTGCCACTAGCCCTGCCCACTCTCCAAGCTATCGGTGACCAGTGAGAAATAAAGAGACCTAAGGGGAGGCTCCCATGATGGTCAGGATGTTTTGGTGGGGAACGTAGACACCAGTGAAAAAGCTGATTCACAAGGAGAGTGAAAGTCACCTCCAGGACAGGATTGCTTTTGGCCTTTGCCATAGGACAAATGTGGGCAGTCGCTTCTTTTCCTGGCATAAGACTTTGTAGGTGTTGCAGCCCTCCTTGGCTCTGGGCAGGGCTGGCTGGGCAATGCTCTCCTCTGTCAGTTCCTCAGATGGCGGTGCTGGTGAAAGACCCTGTGAGAAGGTGTCCACTTGAGTTCAGCTGGCTTCGAGGATGGAAATAAATCTGTTCCCCAGTGGTCTTGTGTGGTGAGCAGCTCCTAAGAGCGGGGCTGGACACTGAACTGCACATAGATGGCGGGGGTGGGGGTGGGTGGGATGGAGGTGGAGGGGGTATGAGCCTTAGGAACTGGAGTGCAACTGGAGAACTCATTATTTGGGGTTAGTCTGGAAACTAGCAACGAGGTAACACCAGCAGAAAGAGACATGAACGGGGCGCTCACAGAACTCCCAGTGAACAGAATTCAGACCTTCCCGCAGCTACTTTCCCTTTCCATCACCTCTAGACCTCTAGTATTGTAACCCTGAAACCAAGACTCCAACCACACCTGCCTGACTTCTGTTCTTCCAACAAGAAAGGTGGTCTCCATCTCATTCCTGCCTACCAGAAACGCAAGGCGATCTGGGACTTGTGTTGGTTTCCTGGTTTCTGCAATAGGTAGGAGCGGTTGAAAGAAAGCCTGGGCCCAGGCCAAAGTGGAGTGTCAACAGACAATAAAACTACTAGGAGATGAGGCGGAGATGCAGGGTGAGTGCAGAACCTATGTACATGGTACCAGCCGCGTCAAGGAAGGAGAGTGGAGGGTGGGCTTGACCTGGGCCCTGCGGAATTCTGTCAGGGTATGTGAAAGGCTGTGGTAGGGAGGTTCACGGTGTGGGGAAGTCAGAGGTGAACTTGCAGTGCTAGCTAGCCCTGCCGGCCTGAGGGCTTGAAAAGCCCCAGCTCCCTTTGTCCTCGGCCTTCTCTAGTCCTCACGTCTGTGCTCTTGCTTTATCTGCAGTAGTTTAGCCTCAGAAAGCCTAGTAACACACGGAAGGCCACCCTAGGGTTAGGCATCGGAGCCATGATGCTAAACACCAGCAGGGCTGCGCCTGGAGCTGGCATGCCCACCCCCAAAGCAACACTGCCGTGGTGTGGGTCGAAGGGAGGCAGGCAGGAGGGGAAGAGAAGCCACGTAGCAACGAGGTCTGCATGCAAGGCCACGAATTCTGGGCTCTGCCTTCCACCATAGAAAGGGTCCCAGGAGAGCAGGAGAGGAAGTGTGCAGGCGAGTGCAGCCGGGGATGTGGGCTTGGTTATCACATGGAAAAGGCCGGCCAGAGGCAGGGAGCAAGAGGAGGCAAGGCCAGGAGGCCCCTGTGCGTTCAGTGCTTGTCCTCCTCCTAGGTGGCTTTTCCAAGAGCACAACCTCCTCCCTAACAAAGCCTGAACCTTAGGGAGTGTGAGGCTTTCAGTGTGGGCAATGAAGCAGCACCTTCTGAAAAGCGTGTTTCCTTCACTCAACAGTGGTTTTGATCTTTAAGGTCAAGGGTCAGCTTTCACACACACCACTCCTTCTCCCTTTTTCTCTTCTGTAGGGCTTTTCAATGCCTTGATAGTGACATAAGCAATCTGATCCACACTTCCTCCTTCCCTCCCCCTCTCTCTCTCACCTGAGTTTCCTCCTCCCCCTCCTTACCTTCCTTCTCTTCTTTCTCCTCCTCTGCCACTCTCCCCCCTTCCCCCTCCTCCCCCTCCCCTTCCTGTGCCCCCTTTTCCTGTCTCATGTAGCCAAAGCTGATCGCAAACTCGCTGTGTACCTCAAGGCTGGCCTTGAACTTGTGAACTTCCTGTCTGAGCCTCCCGAGTGCAGTGGTTTACCTTTCCAGCTAATCTACTCTGGTCATGGTGGTGAGTGGGAACAGGTCAGCCCCTGTGTAAACAGACACTGGGAGCTGATGCTTCTGGTGGAAGAGAGCCAGTCCTTGAATTCAGAAATCCCCGCTTCAGCACCATAGCCTGCCACTTTGGGGGCAGGGGCCCCTAGAACTCGGGAACTTAGTGTCCCTGAGCACCTACCTGTCTCCCCCTCTGAGCGACCGAGATAACAGTGACCCTTATCATGTGTTTCGTAATAAGTTGGTGAAGTCAGCAGGGCAAAGCATCGTGGTGGATACGCACAGGCTAGGAGTTCTAGAAATACCTGTCACCTTCTCTTTCAGCCGTGAGCATGTGGGAGTGTGGGGGCTGAAGTCAGCTTGTGTGGCCTTCCTCCTAATGAGTTAGCCTCCAGGGCCTGCATGGCCTGATGGTCCTGGTCCCATCCTCTGCTTCCTGGCACTGTGGACATCAGACATCGACAGATGCATTTCTTCCCACACTTGAAGATGGTTCCCTGAGCTCAGCAGGGTCACGGCTTCCCTGAAGTGACTACTGCACCACAGCCTCACCAGCTGCCGGTCTGTTAGCAGATGCACTGAACCTGCTAACTTGGCTTTGTCACAGCATCTCTTCTGTAATAGACCCCCTCCCGCACCGCCCCCTCAGAGCTCCCTTCCCAGCATTCAGGGAGCTGCGAGCCTGTTGACCACCCAGATGCTGCCACCACCAATGCAGGGCGAGAAGCTTTCGCAAGACTCCAGGCATCTGGCTCATCTTATCCAGATAGCTCTTGGAATGTTAATCTTCCCGTTGTGGGTTTCCATAAATCTGGGTTGGAACTGTCACCCCCAATCTCCTCTGCTGTGGGAAGATGGCTTTGAAAAGCTGTGCGGAGGCAGTGGAGCAGGCCTAAGTGTGGCCAACCAGCAAGGATGCTCTTGGGTTGTTAGAAAGGGGCCACCAGCAGGGAGTCCCCAGGCTTTTTGCTGGACAGCCGGCTCTTTGATTTCACTACTATGGGAGCCCAAATTGGGACTTGGTGATTCAGAGGTAACATTTGCCAAACACTGTGCTCGGTTCAGTTATCTCCTACCTCCCCTGACATATCCATTTTACAGACAAAAACAAACAAACAAACAAACAAACAAACAAAAAAAAAAAAAAAAAAAAAAAAAAAACCAAGGTTCCCAGAGGGCACCTTGCCTAAAACTGCAAGGCAGATGATGGAGGAGACTTATAAATCTCTAACTGGCATCAAAGCCTATAGATTTCCAAGCATGTCTGACTCTGTGTTGGTTAATGTATGGACTCTTGGAGGCAGAAATCCTCAGAACTCCAGCTCTGAGTTGCTGGACTTGCCTAACTGAGCTGTTTTAACCCCTCTAGCACCATTCTGTCCACTCGATGCTGTGCTCTGCAGGATCTCATTGCAAGGGTTTAAGCAGGGTTGGCATGGAAGCACATTAGCACTTCCTGGAGACTGGCCCTGTGACACATGTGCCCATCATTCTCCTCCTCTGGTTGGTTATCAGCATTATTGTGTCTGAGAGAATTCCCAGAGACCCTGTTGCTTTACCTTAGTGACCCAAGGAGACTCCAGGTCACAGGCGGAAGACTAGCAGCATAGGTCATTGATGGGATTTGAGAAGGCGAGAAGAGGGAGGGGACCATGAGAGGGCATAGTTCTTCACTGAGTTAATTCTACAAACACCTGATGTCCCCACTGTCCACACTGGTGAGCAGCCACCACCCCAGTGAACAGAGAGAAACATACAGTAGCTCTTCCTGTGGATACTTTTAGCCTGTGACTTGGCACTAGTTGCTCTGTGTGATAAGTCTGGTAAACGTGGGAGCTGGCCTGCACCTGTCCAGGACTCCTGCCTGGCCAACTGAGGAGAGAATGCTACCTCAGGGAGATGCTTTTGGAGCTCAGAAAGCCTGCCGCCCGCCTCTGACAGCTTTTCCCACAGAGCATCCGCAAACTTAACACATTAAGAGGGAGGTCATCGAGTCCCAAGTGTAGTGACCATGGTTGGAGCAACTGGCTTTCTGAATGCCTTGCCTTCCTTTCTTGGTCTCCTACTAGACTGTGCTTTGAGTGGACTCAAGTGGCTTTCAGTGACTGGAACATTTCTTTTCTCAAGACTGACTGGATGGAGACAGTGTTTTAGCCTACAAGTTTCAGCCCAGGGCCTCAATGTAGCATAGGGTGGCATATCTTGCAGCTTCTTGGAGCCGGAGGAAACCACTGACATTGTAGTGAGTGGATGCACTTGGACGGAGGCAACTTTAACGTTAGTCATGGCTTCCGTGTTTCTCCAAGTCACCCCATGTGCCCTCCTCACCGAGCTTCTGTTCTCTCCCCAGCTAGATGACAGACAGTTCTTATCCCAGGGTGCCGCCCCCTCCTCACTGGCAGTTCAGTGTAGAGAATCTGACAGGGGCTACCTCTGGCCAGCCTTGGGTGTGGTTGGTCCTGTGGACATTTGAGCTCCTGGGGAGAGAGCCCACAATCTCACTGAAGAAGAGAGAGGAACCCCAGCTGGCCTCCAGGAGCTCAGGCAAGGTTGCCCCCATTCTGTGCACATCTACAGGCCCCATTGAGTTCTCAGGTGTCCAGGATTTGAGGAGCAGGAATGACTCCCATTGTCTCTAACACATCATGTGGATCAATTCTTCCCATTGCTAGGTAGATGCCCGGAGACCTGCCTGGAAAATCTACTCTCAACCAAATTGTTTCACTCTGAGAATCCAGATCTGAAACCAACTTGTCCTGAAATGTGAGCTTAGTGAAACTGTGGCTGATAGCTTTGCCATGCTGTGTCCTTTAAAAGAAAGAGGGAAGTGGAGAGAGAGAACGTGTATGTGTGTGTGTGCGCGCGCACACACTTGTTTCTCTGTGTGTATATGTATGTGTCTATGCGTGTGTGTGTCTTTGTATATGTATCTGTGTTTGTATGTTTCTCTCTCTCTCTCTCTCTCTCTCTCTCTCTCTCTCTCTCTCTCTCTCTCTCTCTGTGTGTGTGTGTGTGTGTGTGTGTGTGTGTGTGTGTGTGTGTGTGTTGTGATCCCCATGTGCCACGATTGCATCATGGGTGAGTATAGAACAAAGTAGGACTGTCTGAACACCTGGGACCCCAGTCTGTTCTTAAGCTCCCAGCTTCAGAAAATTTCCCCATAGGAGACGACGTGAGCCAAATGAGCATTAGGGCCTTACCCCAGAACCCAAGCGTGTACTTTAATTAATGTCTGATAATTTTCTTCATGGGTTATTAGGATGGAACATTTCAGAGCACAAAAGATGACTTTGTTTATGGGGAGGTTTTGTTTTTAACCCCTGAAGTAACCCGATAGTTTATTTTTCTGTCTGATCACAATCTTCCCAACTGCTGACAGTTTGCCTTTGAAATGAGTCAGCTTTGATCAGGGATATGGCAGCCAGACAGGTCCTTTGTACTGTCTGTGACTTAGCCCAACCAGTTTGGCAACAGTAAGCTGCATCTCAGGGTGGTGAGTGGAGTATGGTGAGCACTGAGGCAGCCTGTGACAATGTAGCCTCTCTTGGCTGAAGCCAGCAGGCTGGCGCTTCTCCCCCCTGCTCTCAGTGGGCCAGCCATGGGGTGTCTTTCTTTGCTATGTGGGGATGGGCATAGTGCTGTCTCACTTGAGCCTCCTCTTTGGCTGTGCACCCCCCAACACACACGCTACTGCATGTCAAAACCTTCATCTTTATGGCCTTCCTTCTGCTTTGCTTTTCCTGATCCCCCTCTAAGGCTTTTCCCTTCCCCAGACAGACCCTGGGTGGCTGGCCAGGATCTTCGACTTCTTGGTCTTGTGGGGCAGTTTGGGACTCCATCCGTGAAAACACAAGTTCAACACAGGGACCTCCGAGTCCCATGTGTCAAGTGGCAGGGTAGCCACATTGGAGACCACTATAGGAGGATGTGGGGGAGCTGCTGGCTTATGCCCACCTTCTGAAGATAGAGTGGTGATTGTGATGAGAACTGAGGGTTCTTGCTTTTGTTTTAGCCATTGCCTTCAGAGTCAGGCATTGGGGAGCACACCTGAAATCCTAGCACTTGGGAAGCAGAGGCAAGAGGGTTCAGAGTTCAGAACCAACCTGGACTACATAGTGGGACTCTGCTTCAATCAATAAGTGAGTGAATGAATGAATGAATGAATGAATGAATGAACAAATGAATAGATAAATAAAGCAAAACAACCTTCAGCCTTATCCAACATCACTCTCTATTGGAGGCACAGGGGTCTTCACAGGCTCCTGAAATGCCTGTGAAGTGCCTGTACCACAGGCTGATATGGACTCATGACAGAGGCAGCTTGCCACCAGTACACTGAGATCCAAACTCAAGTCAACAGGAGGAAGCTGACCAGCAGGAGCATCAGGCAGCTTATGCACTAGCAAGATTCTTCATGCTTGGGAGAACTTGGCATGGAGCTCAGGCTCGGGATTCTATGACAAAATAAAAAAAAATGGCAGCACTGGGTCTGGGGGCTTGAGAAGCCCCTTCCGAGCTCCAGGGCTTTCTGATCCTGGGTTCAGAGAGGTGCTGTGATGGTCGTCATATGGGAAAGGTCACCTAGCACATTTTGCCACACTGGCACAGAGACTTACGTCATTGCGAGGCCTCCTCTGACCCTGTGGTCAGTGGACTGGCCTTCTGTTGCCACATCTTTTAAAAAAGATGGTGTTCATCTTGGCTTCTTATGAATGATGAATTCAGAAAGCCCAACAAAGCAGTTAGACCTCATCATAGTGATGCTGGGTAGGAGCAGGACGGAGCAGTGTTTGTTCCTCCTGAGAAACGGCTTTGGGCGACAAGGCACCGTTACTGGGGACAGGCCACTGGCAGAATCTTTGCCACACAAACCAGGCTTCAAGAGAAGCCTCAAAGGCATAAATTTAGGATGTCTCCCCATCCTGAGACTCCATTAACCCTAACTGGAGAGCACAGACAGATGTGGCCAGGGGCTTCCTGTCTGCTATAAGCAGCTCTTTAGATCACAGAGACAGGCCATCGCTCTCAAGGCTCACCGTGCCCCCATGCACTGGGCTCTTTTTCCTCCAGCAATGCAGACACTTCTCTTCACTCACAAGATTTCATTAAAGCTCCTCCAGGGAGTTACTGTGGCGGGAGATTGCCAAGGTCAATACTGCTGCAGGGCTTTCCCTTCTGCTCATTCTTGGCACCAAACTATTCCCAGGTGGGCAGATTATGCTGGTGTCATACATCAAAACTATAGAACAGGTTCACTGGGCATCTGCTGAACTCAGATGCAGCCTCTGATTGCAATGTGTGCAGCATTGACCTTGAGGGTACGAGCAGAGCAGGAACTGCCTCCTGGCAAGTGCCAGCTCCCCGGTTAGCCGAGGCAGCCGAGGCCTGCCCTGTCTAGGACCAGGGTACGGGCCAAGAGAAAGATGAACCATGTAAAGCTCTTCCAGGCTCTCTGCTATGCTGGTGGGAGCAAAGCTTCATGATGACTACATGTATGAGTATGGGTCCTCCTTTGTGGTTTATAAGTCACTTATTTATCCCGAGTACCAGTGTCCTCGCTGTGAAATGGGACAGTGGTCTTTTCCTCACAGGATACCGTGAAGTTTCCCTGAGGTGCCACATGTGGTAAACCTAAATCGATCAGAGTTCCGGAGCATGCTGGGAGTGGCCAGACACACAGGAGGCCACTCTCCCACAAGTGAAGGATAACACTGGGGCTGAGAAGGCTCTCACTCTCCTGCTTGGCAGTGGAGAAACTCTCTGAACAACAGAACCAGTTCTACCTGCAAGCATGAAGGAGCCAAGTGAAAAATAACAGCAGCCCAACTGGTTTGGCATGCGCTTTCTCTGCCTTGCCCAATTTGTGGCTTAAAGGATTGGGAAATGGCCAAAAAAACATGGGCCTTGTTTAGGAATGTTTGGCCAGGGTGAAGGGAAACATGGGGGTGCACTAGGATTAAGGCTGAGGTGGTGGTGGATGTAATGTGGTCCATAGCCAGTTGGCTTGGTGACTTTTCCTAGCCACATCCTAAATTCAAGTGTGCTTATTGGGTCAGAGTGGGAGGAGCCAGGCTTCTTTCAATTAGGGGAGGGCATGCCTCCTCTCTGTCTCTACTGATCTGTAGCTTCCTCTGATTGAAAACTTACAGTCTAGTTTATTCATCTAGTTTCATACAACTTCACCAAAGAAGACAATTACAATGAAAAAAGTAGTCATTTTCATTTGTGGTCTCCCCAACACATGCCCAGTTATACTCTTGGAATCTTCCATGGGCACTCAGGAAGCCATCCCTCTTGCCCACTGTGGTGCAATGGTAGCCATGGTTCCCATGCCTCTCTTACAAGACAACATAATTCTTGATGAAACATCAACAAAAGATGATCTTGTTTCACCCTTTTGAAGTGCAAGGTTGATTTTATCCTGAGGTCAGTTATCAGGGATCAGATCTGCAGGTGGTGGTCAGGAGGGTACAATATAAAACAGAGTGCTGTGGTAGCCAGGGCAGTCCATTATCAGCTGTGTTGAACAACAGATAACAGAGTGGATAGTTTTTCCCCTGGCTGGTTTCTTTTTGATTCATCATCCATTCTTCCTTTTTGTCCTTCAGTCCTTCCTTCCTTCCTTCCTTCCTTCCTTCCTTCCTTCCTTCCTTCCTTCCTTCCTTCCTTCCATCCATCCATCTATCCATCCTTCCATCTACCCATCCATCCAGTACTTACTGTTACTTGTGGAGACAATTTCTAAGAAACTAATAGCAATAGTGACTGTGGATCTTAACCTCAGAGACCTTAACGGGTACAATAAGAGTCAAGAAATATGAATATTTTGATGAAAAGTACAGGATTATTTTTTTGGTGGGGCAAAGGAGTACTGTTTTAATCTAGGTCTCTTTGAGAAACCCAGATGACCTCTAATTTGTGAGGCCTGTGCATTCCAGTCATAGAAGTTGGTGCCAGGGGGCTGGAAGAGGCCACTCTCTGAGGAACTGCAGACACCTCACTGAGCTAATGAGGAGGGAAGGAGCAGGAGAAGATCAGGGCACTTGCTAACAGTGTGGGTCTTGAACAAGTCAAGAGCTGGGACTCACATGTACAGGAGCTTGGAAATGCTCTCATGGCAGGTGTGGTCCCCAGAAGACTTTCTGAACTTCATTGGAATCTGGATACATATTCAATTTCCCAGGTTCCATTTCAGCCCAGAGTTGGGGCAGTCTTGGTGAGGGCTGGCGGCTGAGTCCAGGAAGCAAGGCACATGTAGTTCTACCCACTCTCTAGTAGTTCCTGTTTTCACGTACCATGCTTCCCTTGTCTCAGTCATTCCTTTAAGACTGACTTTCCAGCCTCAACACTCCATGTTCTAGGAATATGGGAGCTTGGGGATGGGGGTTCAGCCTCCATGGCCTCTTCTATCTTTGGAATCTCTCCCTTGGCTATAAATAAGGCTGTTGCCTAGTGCCAGGATTGGTGGTATTTGCAGCTGTCCTCTGGGAGATGGACTCAGACGAATAACCCATTTTCAAGAGGACATGGCCATTAGGCAACAGCTATTTATGGTTCCTATTGACCAGAGCCAAACCTGAATTGTCACTGTCATTAAAGTTTCATGGGCTGGGAGCCCCCTTGTCTTATCTGGCTGTCTCTTTCCATTTATTTGAACTATCTGCCATGTTTATCTCAGTTCCTCACTAGGTAGCTACACTGGGTAGCTGTGTAGTCCAGTCGCTTGAGTGTCACTGAATGGACCCCCAGACCCCCGACAGCTCTCTGAACTAGGGTCTGCCTAGCTCCTCCTCACACAGGGGAACACCGAGGGTCAAAAGGTTAACCCCTTTGCCTAGACTCACCCGGTTAAGTGACAGAGGCAGAAGTCAGCCTGAGTTCTGCCGGGAATCAAAGCCTGGGTAATTTCCGTGAAACCATGCGTGTCTGATGTCTGGACCTGGAAGGCCACCTTAGAGGTTTTTATTTATTTATTTTGCCTGATGACAGTTTAGTCACTTGGCATTAATTCATTGATGGAACATGCAATGTTTAACAGCTTGTCCATGCCAACCTCCTGTGTTAGGAGCTGCATTGTCCCATCTTCAGAATTTCTTTTCCATTTCCATCTATGACAATAAATAAAATGCCGGGCCACATTCTTTGTGGCCCTGTAGCCCAATGCATTTTATAGATGACTGAGTCCTTCCAGGAGACTTTTCATCTACCAGATATTCTTCTTTGGTAAGATGTGTTACATCATAAGTGATAATGGTTTTTAGCAGCCTCAACATTGACAGTCTAAGCAGGAAATAGTCCTGCACCAGACACTTCCTCTGTTATCACATCCCTTTCGTCTCTGGTACCTGCACTTCCTCTATTTAAAATGTGCAACATGATCAGGCCTGAGGCCAGAGAGAGAGGACCCCTTGCTCTCTCCCTTCCATGTTGCCTCAGAGGAGGAAGGTGTGCAGTTGAGAACTCGATGTAAGACCTTCCTTGTTTCTTCTTCACTCTTGGACCATCTCTGAATTTCATTTATCTTATTTCAAAGGGGAGGTTTATTTCTGGGGAGGGAGTGGGGGTGTTATTTCAGCGTCCTTATGTTGATGCTGCTGATACTTCACAGGTTAAGAAAAAACAATATTTAAACCATATGTGGTAGCAAATCTCAGCACTTGGGAGGTTAAGGCTAGAGGTTCAAGGAATGGAGGCTAGCCTGGGCTACATGGTACACTCAGCTTGGGCAACACAGTCAGACCTTGTCTAAAAGATAGAAAGAGAAGGTAAATAGAGTAGGAGAGAGGAAGGAAGGGGAGTGGAAGGGAGCTTAGATCCTCTTTGATGGGACACCCTTGAACCATACTGACTCATTCACCCTGTAACAATGTTGTTTGTTTGATATTAAGAAATACCAGTGGGGTTGGGACTATAGCTTAGTTAGTAGAGAGCTTGCCTCGCATTTGTGAAGACCTTAGTGTGGTGCCCAGTGCCACCTAACCAGATGTGGTAGTGCACATCTGTAATCCCAGCACTCTGGAAATGGAGACAGGAGGATCAAGGTCATCCTTGGCTATGTGGTGAATCTGAGGCCATCCTGGGTTACAGGAGATCCTGTCTGAAATAAGAATAAGGAAAAAGGAAGCACCAAGGCTGGGACGGTAGCTCGGTTGGTAACAGCACTCACATAAAAAAGCCGGGTCAGCGGTGACGTGCTCACTTCTAATTCTAGGCCAGGGGGGTAGAGGCAGTGGGATCCCTGGGGCAAGTGGCTCTGATGCCACTGAAATGGACCTTTTTTCTTCTTCCAGAGATAATTAGCCAATGTCTCTATGTAGAATGAGATTGGTAACTGACGTTGCCGCCCATCTGCATTCTCTAGGGAACTTTAGAAAGGAAAAGCAGATGGCTGGGTCATCTAAACCTTACCAATGACCTCACGCTTCCAGCTTGGGCTGAGGCATCTGATGTGCAAGGGGAAGGAGAATGGGGACCAGGAAGTCCCAAGGGTAGTATGGGGTGGCGCACAAGCCCACAGGCTGTGCCTGCTGTGGGATGAAGGCTCTAGCAGCAGTCCGATGACTTTTCTCTTCGTTCATTGGCTAGAATATCCTTCCCTGGAACTAGGGTCAGAACCTGCAGAGGGAAGGAAGATGGGAGCAGTGAGCCTTCTCCCCCTGTCCCCATGGGGGCTGCAGAGAGAGAAAGGCATGTCCTTGGATTATGCTCACTAGAGCTGGTTTTCTGCTCTACCGGAAGCCAGCTATTTCTCTTGATGTAGCCCAGCTCATCTCTCTCTACAGACAAACTTTCCCCCCTATCCCACCGTGAGGGCATTAGCCAATTGCATCCTGTCAGAGTATCCTGGCATTACCCCTGAAGCCATCAGCCATGGTACTCTATCTCCCTCCAGATGCTCGGGACAGGAGTCAGCCCCTAGCACACAGCATCTCTGAGTACAAGAACATTGCTCTCAGCTGTCAGTGGGCAAAGGGTGTGAGGGCAACCCAGTGTTCTGCAGCGAGACGGCCCTTCCCACACTCCTACCTCTTTCCGTGCCTCTATTGCACTTGTGAGGGCAGGAAAAAGCTGTGGGATTCTCCCTCCTGTGTTTGTGGAATGCTGGTTTGCCCCTTTGCCCCATTCTTCAGTCAGTGATACAAGTTGTATGGGTGCTTCAGGTTTAAGCCAACACTCAGACACACCCACTCTGGGATGCTGAGTTTCTTTCATAGTGGCCGATGGTTGCCGAGCCAGACAGTATGGCGCTGGCATAGAATAGGGACCCTTGGTAGATGCCAAACTGAACTTCAGAGTCCCTGTAAGCCAGACAAGACCAGTCACAGAAACTAACTCTAAGATCGGGAGGGTGAGACATGACAAATGCGTACACCTGCTTTAGTGGGTGGCATCTAGGAAGTGCTCCACAGTACCCATCATGCAGTTCAGTTCTGCTAAAGGTCCAGCTATCTTAGCTGCCCTCCTGCAGACTTTATTCACCGGTGGACAGCCAGCTGGAGAGGGGCGGCATCACCATCCCATGTGTCACCCTCCTCCGGCTGAGCAACTCCCTTGTCTGGAAGTCACCAGGGAGATGGTCCCATTGAGAACTAGAACAAAAGCAGAGTAGGAACGCTAACTGAATCAAGCAAGTTACCCGGCAGCAGAAGACGCAGTTCAGTTTGCAGCCACGAAGCAGATGGCCCACACGAGATGATTTCATTAGTTTTATCATGTCGGGGGAAATTAATTTGCCACTTTATTATCTTTTCTTTTGTTTATGAAGCAAGAAAAGAGATGTGATTTTGTTATCTTTGGCGAAAGCAATTTGTAGAAAGAGCCCCCACCTTAATGGAAAACAAAGATACGGCAGGGATTTAAAAAATAATCGTCTTCCAATTGCCTGTTAAGAGTTGGCATAGCCCAGAGAATGAAGTGCTGCCTCCTGGTGTTGGTAAGACTGGCTGTTTCCTCCTTCCATACAAAGCTTATATGGTTAGAGGGGGGTGGGGTCTTTATATGGGGAATCTTTAAATCTTTAGACAATGGGCTGTTGGATGGTTCACTCATTTCAGTGACTTTCACAGCACAGATATCCCTAGGTTCTTGTGTCTGGCAGTATACATTTTTCATTCCAATGTCTAGCATTGAGTTGTGGCCTGGTAAATGTTAGGGAATTCCAGACATCTTGATTTCTGTCTTTTAAAGGTGAGAAAGAACTAAATGCAGATTCTTGACCTAAGAACAAATAAAATCTTTTGAATTTCAGGTTCAGGGCTGTTAACTGGGAGATTCCCCATACTTATTCTTCGGGCACAAATAGTTCTTTCATGGCCCTTTTGAATGGATCAAAGTTAAACCTGGAGTTCTGAATGGCTTCTTTTTTGTTAGTTTCTTTTTATCTTCCTGAACAGTTACTAATGAGCATTCTGGGAAATTCACCCCTGTGGGTGGAGTCTCTGGTACATAATGACCAGGGGGTGTAAACCTGTTTGCATAGACTCATGCACATTGTGTGTTTGTGTGTATACTAACATGAGGCTTTTCTGAAACCCTGTGATCTCAAATCAGACACCCAGCTAGCACTGCACCTTGAAATAACTAAATCCCTTTGCTAATCTTGCTAATGAAGAACTAGGTTTCAAATCTGACTGTACATCATAGCCAATATGGAACTTTGAAGTTTTTTTTTTTAACCTTTTTGTTGTTGTTTTGTTTTGCTTGCTTGTTAGTTTGAAATAGAATCTCGCTGTATAGCTCAGATCTCAACTTGCAGTAGTATTCCTCAGCTGCCTGAGTTCTGGGATTACAGGCATGCACCACCATACCCAGGCCACATTTTAGTTTAAGAATAGATTTAGCTTTTTTGTTGCTATTTTTCTCTGTAATGGATTTTTGAGACAGAGGTTCTCTGTAGCTTTGGAACCTGCCTTGGAACTCACTCTCTACACCAGAGTGGCCTGGAACTCACAGAGATCCACCTGTCTCTGCCTCCTGAGTTCTGGGATTAAAAGCATGTGCCACCACTGCCCAGCCTTTGTTGCCATTTTATTGTTGTTGTTATGATTTTGAGACATAGTATTACTGTGCAGCCCCGACTGCTGGAACTCACTTTGCAAACCAGATGGACTTCGAATTTCAGTCGGTCCTATTTCAGCTTCTCTTGAGTGCTGAAATTTAAGGCATGGACTACCATGCAGAGCTAAATTAACTTGTAAGAATAGATTTGGGGGGGCTGGAGTGGTGGCTTGGCCAGTTATGAATGTTTACAGCTCTTGCAGAGGATGTGAGTTTGGCTCCCAGTATCCTTATCAGGTGGCCCACAACTACCAATAACTCCAGCTTCATAGGATCTGACGCCCTCTTCTGGCCTCCACAGGCACCTATATTCACATGTGCACACCCCCACAACTCCACTCACACACATAGTTAAAAAGAATAGATTTACCTCTATAGAATGGTTGTGAATATGGAACAGAAAACAGAACATGATATAGACCTTACAAATTAATAGTACATTACACTTTTTTAAAAAAATAATTTTCCTGGTTCTAATCTAATGCCCTTTGTCTACTCAGGACTCTCTCCTGGGATACCATGTTAAATTTAGTAGCTAGGTGTTCTTAGGCTCTTTTGGGCTTTGGCAGTTACTTAGACTTCTTTTGGATTTGATAACCTTGATAATGTTTAAGAATATTATGGTTTTTTTGTTTTTGGGTTTTTTTTTTTTTTTTAGTTTAGTTTGTTTGATTCTTATGTAGGATCTCATGTAGCTCAGGCTGGTGTTGACTCCTGATCCTCTTGTCTCCACCTTTGGAGTGAATGCTGGGATTGGAGGCATTCACCACCACCCCATACCCCCCCACCAGATATTCTGTAGAGCAGTGGTTCTCAGCCTTTCTAGTGCTGTGACCCTTTAATACAGCTCCTCATGTTATGGTGACCCCAACCATAAAATTATTTTTGTCAGTCGCTACTTCATACCTGTAATTTTGCTATTGTCATGAATCTTAATGTAAACATCTGTGTTTTCCAGTGGTCTTAGGTACCCTTGTGAACGGGTCATTCGCCCTCCAAAGGGTTTTCATGCCCCACATGTTGAGAACCACTGCTGTAGAGTGCCATCTCCTGCCAACTGTCAACTCGGATATACTAGATTTTCTCATAGTTAGATGAAGGTCATGGGTTTGGGATAAGAAAGCCTCAATCAAAGTGCCCTATGTTCTCACAGAGTGGGGGACATTCTGTTATCTTGACTTGGTGCCTGTGCTGGCCTGGATCACCTGGCTAGGTGGTATTTTGATATTTCCCATAGAAGGTTCTCTTTGTCTTCTTTCCCATGTCATACTCTGTGTAGCCCACATTCATCCTTGACAAAGAATGCTGATTTCCACTAATTTGGAATTCTTCTTACATGAGGTGTTTTCCTGTTCCCATTTATTTGTTTACCCATTTGTAACCCTTGACATAGTATGAACCCTTGACTATTCATTTCTTACTGTACTTTATAATCTCATGCTGCTTTCTTCTTCTAGGAGGTGTGCTGATCGGGCTAGCTCTAACCATTATGAGCTTGCTCATCTGACTTCTGACCCCTGTGGCATGATATGACCCTTCTCTGTGTTTTGGGGTGGAGATAACAGTGTTACCTTTGGGGGTTAAAACAAACCCGAGCTTTTTATGAAAATATCTTGTCCCAGTGTGGGAAATCATCCAAAATTTGCAAGAAGTTCTGATTCCCTCTCTCAGAGCATGGTGTTAGAAACCAAAGTCTGGGTGCTAAAATAGACACATGTTGCTACTGGGATGTCACTGTGTTTAGATCCCTTGAGGTGACAGACAAGGACGTGTGTGTGTGTGTGTGTGTGTGTGTGTGTGTGTGTGTGTGTGTATGTGTGTGTGTGTGTGTCTTCCCTGGGTAAAGACATATATCTATAAATATCTGTATTAAATAAACATTAACTTATAGTGATATACTATGCAGTTCTTACTAACAAACTCTACTATGGTTTAGTTTAGAAATTTATTTTATAGTTTTATGTCTCCAGCTCTAACCCATTGCCTCACAGGTCCCCCAGCTTCTACCTCTGTGTGCTGGTAGCCTCCCACTCTGTGATGGTAACATCCTATGAGGCTTATCAGTACCCCTGAATTTGATGCAGAGGCCCCCTGGGGCTTGGAAGTCTGAATTTTAGAAAGTTCTAGACAGGTCCAGGTCTCCCAGCATAGGCTCTCATGGCACTAAGTACTTCACATTCATAGTCTTTGTCAAGATTGTCCTTGAACGTCTTTCTATAATTTCCATGTTTGACCTCCCTGTTTAATATCTGTCACTCCCTCAAAACAACAAGCTGCCTGTCACCTTTGCATATCATCCTGTCCCCAGTGAAGGTGAAAAGCAAGCATCTAATGAATAAATAAGTATTTCTTGACTGAGTAGAATTACACACAGCAATCAAGAGGAAGAAGAGGAGAAAATAAATGATATTTCTAATTCTTCCTACACACCAATTTTTTTTTAATTGCTTGCAAGATGTCATTCATCCCAACACTTTTAATTGAGACTGGCTGGCCTCAGAATCCATGTCCTTTGTGTTTTAGGGGTCCTTCGGAAGTTTCTCTCTTTCTGCTCTTTACGTTGGGTGGAGACATGTGGGTGGCGCTGGTGGAGGCCAGGGGGCAGAGACGGCAGCACCCATTTAAAGTGTCACTCTGGCCCCATCAGGAAATTGGCTCCAATTTGGCCTGGGGAGGGTAGGTGTTTGTTCTGTCTTTCCTGATCACAATGAAGGCGATGTTGATTTACAAGTCACTGGGTTGGGCCAGGGAAGATTGCTTCCATGAGTGGAAAAGATTAATTAAATGATTATCCCAGCTGCCACACGCTAATGCCTTTCTCATTGGGTTTCAGGACTAGGAAGCAGAAGGCCAACACATTTAGCCTTTTACAGGGAATCTAATTGACAACTTTGAGATGCCAAGTTTTATTAGATTGGGAATAGTCAGTGTTAGCGGCTGGCAGCTTCTCATATTAAAGAGAACTTTCCTCTGGCCACCTGGAATTCTAAATGACATCATTCTCTCTTCCTTTTTTGGTGCCTATGCTGAAGTTTTAAGAATACCATATTTTCACAATTATTATCTTTTGGCGATTTTTATCTGGGCTTGTGAGGACTGGGGCTTCCAGCCTGGCAGACAGGCAAGAAAATGCATTGAATTCCTAGTATATGCTAGGTCCTGGGCTAGTGGCCAGGGACAGCAGAGTTATGTTGTCTGTGGAATTCTCCATCTAGAATGCTCTTCTCACAGCTTAGCTCTTCCCACACACTAGTGCTTAAGAACCACCTGTCTATATCCAGGCTGTGTCCACCCCCTCCCCAGAGTTCTTGATTTAGCAGGCCTGGGATGCTAAAACTTTGCATTTCCAACATGTTGTCAAGCCACACTGCTCTGCTGGCTCCAGAAAAACCACTGCCCAGTCTTGGCATAGTTGTCTCCTTCCTGTTAATCAAATGTCACCTCCATGGAGAAGCTATTCTTTTTCCCCCCTTTTAAAAAAGTTTTAATTTTTAATGTGCATGGATGTGTTTGCCCGCATGAATGTCTGTACCACTTGAGTGCCTGGTACCTAGAAAGGTGCATCGGACCCCCTAGGATTGAAGTTACAAGTGGTTGTGAGCTGCTGTGTGGATTCTGGGAATCAACCCTGGATCTACTGGAAGAACAGCATGTGCTCTTAATCACTGAGCCATCTCTTCATCCCTCTGTTTTTTGGGTTCTTTTTACATTTATTTATTTTTAGTGTGTGTGTATGTGTGTGTATATACCTGCATGAGTTTACATGTACCATATGCATGCAGTTACCTGCAGAGGCCAGAAGGCAGTTGTAAGCCACCTGGAACTGGAGTTATGGGTGGTTGTGAGCCACCTGGTTTAGGTGCTAAGATCCAAACCCAGGTCTTCTGCAAAAGCAATATTTGTTCTTAACCTCTGAGCCATCTCTTGGGCCCTGAATGTATCCCACCACGTCAGCTCTTCGCTCATCACCTTGTACTCTCTATTACATTTCCTTCGTAGCACTGACTCTCTGATACTAGTTTGTGTATTTGCTCTTTGTCGTTTTATTGCTCTTGTACCGATAACACCTTGGGGAAACTCTTTCTTACTCATTATTGATCCTCTAATTGAAGAGGACCTGAGTCTATGCAGGAGGGGTCTAAAGGTGCCCTGGAGAATTACAAGGAGGGCTAAGGCAAGCAAAGACTGCATTGTGCCCGACTTAGTATAGGTTCTGGATGTGGCCTCCATGCCCATCTTAAACATCACAAGTTAGTGGTTTTGTCTACAAGGTATTTGTGTGGAGGTCATAAGAGGCCACTCTAGATTGATGTAATTTTTCCATGTTCTTGTCTACATTGAAACAAAGCCATTTCAAGGAGACCAGCATCCTACTCAGCACAGACTAGGTCAGCAAGCTGCCATGCCCCTGTCTTGGAGTTTGACAGGGTCTGAGAGCTGAAAATACCTGCTTCTGCTGAGTCTCCTCCTGGCGTCTGCTTTTGTCCATTGCTTAAACCTGTGGGGCCAGCACCCATGCTAAGGCTCCCATAGCTTTATCAAAATCCCTGCGAAGACTGAGCCAAGGTGAACTCCCTCTCTTTGCAGGATTGAAGCATGCAGCTGCTTCTCCCCGTGGGCAGTAGAAAGCAATGAAATGAAGGGCAAGGAACAGGGTGCTAGGCAAAAGGGTGAGAGGCGTGGGGGCACCCTGTGATTTGGGAGGGCTTGGAAACCTCCATGCAGGAGCCAGAAGCCTGTAGACTTCAGTGAAGTTTGCTCGGCCTGAGCTTCCAAGGTAGTCTTTGCCAAGCCCGGGCCGAGGGGGAGGGGCTTCCCAGGTTTGTTTGCTTGGTGCAGTCAAAGAAACCGTGATGTATTTCCCCTGAATGTGTCAAGAAAATGTAAGCACAGAGAGCTGGATTATTTTAGAGGGTGAAGAGAATCCGGTGGGGGTAATGGAGGTACAGGAACCGCAGCAGCGAGGAGCCAGGGCAGGGGGCCAGGAGGCCGCCCATGGGTTGGGGTAACATAAGCTGCGGCTGTTCAGGAGGTGGCCCGTGTAAGGAAATCTGACCACAGCTAAAATTAACCTCTGAGGCTTCACACGCCTCCACACTGCTTTGAACTAAACACCCCCAGAGAGGGCACCGGCCGCTGACTACTGAGGATCACACTACTGCCTGCCAGCAGGGGTCCAGTTATGCCTATAAGCATCAACGTATGGGTCCCTGCCCGGGACCAAAGTCGTGACTCCTGTGACCATTATAAAGGGGTGAGCAAGTGAGGGACATTGGCAGGGGCTCTGGGGAGAGCTGGTAAAGCTTGTTTGAATTGAGCTTTTGTTTAGAGATGGTTCTGGTTTATTGTCCATCCTGTGTGAGGCTGTGAGTTCTCTGAGATCTCCCTCTCCCTGCTGCTTCCTGTGTCGTACGTCCTGGTGGCAGGAAGGTTAGGTGTGTATTTTTAGAGCAGATGGAGAAGGGTCTGTCTGGAAGTTATTGGTGGTCAGGGGATGCCGGAGACCAGATGAGCAGGGTCGCCATGGCAGCAGGTGTAGCCATTTCCATCTGGCTTCTTAATGGGGCCTCAGCAGGTGCAAAGGGGAGAAAGATGAGCTTGTGTCAAGGTTTGGAAGTGTCGGGTAGTCCAGAGGGCTTCAGCTGTGGGAAGAATTTGAGGGGGAGCTGGAAGGAGTTCCTGCATCTTCAGACCCTGGCCCTCCTCTCTCTCTCTCTCTCTCTCTCTCTCTCTCTCTCTCTCTCTCTCTCTCTCTCTCTCTCTCTCTCCCCCCCCCCGCCCCCCCCACCTTCCAGGCTTCTCTGTGTAACCCTGGCTGTCCTGGACCTTGCTCTGTAGCCCAGGCTGGCCTCGAACTCAGATCCTCCTGGCTCTGCCTCTTGAGTGCAGGGATTAAAGGCATGCGCCACCACACCTGCCCAGCTGTGATTCTGCTGGGCATATTTCATAAGGGTACTACAACCTCTCCTGCCCCTGGCCAGGACAACCTAGCCTCGCACTTGTGAAGAATCCACATGGGAGTGTGTGTTCACAGAGCAAAGAGGCGAGGTGCACTTTTTTTCTTCAGTACCTCCTTAGCATTCAGATGATTCATGTCACCTAGGGGCTAATGGCCGTCCTGGACACTGGAAGCATGGGAGTGTGATCTAACAATCGGAGTGGTCACTTTGGTATGGTCTGAGAGAGTGGTCACAGGCTCATAGCCTCATGCCTGGGAGCTCCTCCTTAGCTTATTCTTTAGAAGTAATGTAGTGTACTCCTCCGCAAGCTTCTCTTCCCCCCTCCCCATTGAGCCTGTAGTCCAACTTCTGGGGCAGCATTAGCATCCCAAGGTGGCAAGCCTTGTTTGGGGAAGAGTGCTCTTCCTGTGTGCTTAGTGATTACTGTATCTATCTGGACTTACAATGGTGGACTGTGAAATGTTTAACCCCTACAGCGTCTGCCTAGTGAGCAGACACTGTGTTGCAGGAATACGAATGATGTAAGGGAAAACCCCTGTGTAATGATACCTTTGACACAGGTTTGGGACAACCTGCTGTGCTGAGTGGGGGTGGGGGTGGGGCACCCCCACCTCTTCTCATAGAAAACCTCCGTGGAGTCAGCGTCTCTTCTGCCTGTGTGTCTTCCAGGGATTGAACTCCCATCACCAGACTTGCACAGGAAGTGCCTCTACTGGCTAAGGCATCTTGCCAGCCCTTTTCCATCCTGATGTGCTAACTCATCAAAGCAACAAGGTTGCCAGGGAGCTGGGAACAAGTTTCCTTGACTTTAAATGTCTAACGCTGTGTAGGCCCGGCAGTAAACGTCATCTTGGGTTATATTTGTTAACTCCTGAGCTCCAGACTCCTTGCCCTGTGGAATGGATTTCTTTTGAGGTAGAGTTTTAAAAATAGACTTCACAAGGAGGAGGCTATTAATGTGTTTTGAGCCTTGACAAACACAACTAGGGTGCATGGGTGGGGATTTTCATCCCCTGCTGAGCCTGGATAGGCACAAGAGTCAATTTCCCCTTTCTTAGGAACTGCATACTTCCTTAAGTTTCTTCTAGAAAGTTCTCTCTGAGGTCTTGGCTATCAGAATGAAGCAAGCTGACTTCTGTAACTCCCTTGTGATGTGATGGTGTATGGACCAAATTAGAAGACTTAGCCTGTGGTGCTGATGCTGATCTGTGCTGGCACCAGTGGCCTTATATATTCCATGGGACATACACAGGCTTCCCAACTCTGTCTTCCAACCTGGCTAAGGGTAGGTTGTGTGAGTCGTGTAGATGGGAGGCAGACACATCTTTGATGTGAGGACGACATTATTCTTCTTGAGATGACACCATCAGGGCTTCCTTCCAGGACTCTAGAATAAAGAGTAACCTTGTGCAAACTGTCCTTTTGTGTCCAGGCCACACTGTCCACTGGGTAGGGGACAGCCCTTCTTCCTGGTAAAAACCTATTATGAAAACACAAAACATAGCAACCTGGGACGTCCTCCTAGGCCTGGGAGCTCTGACATCTGGCTGGAGAATGGCCCAGGGCACTAGGCACAATGGTCACTTCTATGGAGGCCAAGTCTTTTAGCTGTGGAGTTGCTGAGAAAGGAATGAGGCTCCCATGTGGGGAAGGAGAGTGGAATGTGTTCCTAGGGTAGGGCAGTGCCAGTCACTGCTGGGAACTGCCAGCAGTCCAGCGTTTTTAAAGTTACTTCCACACAACTTTCCCACCCACAGCACAGAAGTATGGCTGTCAGGCAAGTCCTGATTCTCTTCCACAAGTGACATGTGGTGCTTGGGCCCCTTAGGACAGCGTCAGACCTGGAGTCTGGCAGTGCCTTCCTGAGAGGCATGCCCGTCCTTCACTAACCGCCTGCCAGGGGCCATGCTTAGGTGTTGACTTCCAATGCTGTTCGTACCTGTGCTTCAGGAGGAGGCAGAAGGGTGTGTGTGACTTACCTGGCCTGAGTGTATGAAGGGGCTGAAGCCAGGACTTGACTCCAGGTTTCACTTCACACTTCACCTATAGAATTCCCTGCAGATCACTCACACATGCTTGAGAGTTTGTGAATTTCAGAATAACTTCATCATACAATGCTGGCTCTCCTAACCAAATGCCTTGGGGCTGAAACATCTGTACCTGAGCATCTCAAAGTCAATGCTTCATGAATGGCTATTAATGGTTGATACATCACTTGAAGTAAAATGATATGAATCTGTGTGTGTGCCCATACTTAGATATAATGCATATGTATGCATACCATATTCCTGGGCTCTGAGCAATCTAGCTCCTACTTTTTTGTGGGTGCAACCATAGGAGGGCCCTACTAGCTTGCCTTTGCCTTGTGTCCCCGCATCTCTCTGGACTTGCTTTACCTGCAGCAGTCTGGGTGCATCAATCTTTCTTTAAACCACCAGCCACCACTCAGGTTTTTTTCTAAACATGGTTTAGACTGGCTGTTGGAAATTTTAATCAGCTCTGTACACTTGCCTTGTGTCTGTGCGCTCCTTAAAAAACAGTTCCGGGTCTGGAGAAGTGGCTCATCAGATAAGAGCACTGGCTGCTCTTCAGAGGACCTGGGTTTGATTCCCCCCGGACCCACATGGCAGCTCACAACCCCTGCAACTCCAGGTCCAGGGGATCCGATGCACTTTCCTGGCTTCCACACCAAGCACACACATGGTCACAGACACACATTCAACATGAACATCCAAACACACAAGATAATTTTAAAAACTTAAACAACAACAACAACAAACCCCTTTTACAAGACAAAAACTACTCCTGGCAGGCTTTCCAGATCTAATGCATAGATACATCCTCCCTCCCATCCACCCTCCCAACCACCCTCCCAAAGCTAAAGCCCAGACTGAGCTGGAAATGTAAATGCCACTTGGGGAGAGTGACTCATTCTCTTCAATGAGAGAACTCTGTGGCTCCTAAGACCTCTCAGCCCTGATGGAAAGGAACAAGGGTCAGGTGAGTTTGGGTCACCCAGGACAGGCAGAGACAGAGCCAAGGCCAACGGAGGGGATGGGGAGCACCTGAGGAGGTCACTTAGTTGGCAGTGAGTGGCAGTGGGTGCCTCAGTGGGCGGCAGTCAGTTCAGGGGGCAGGGAGAGCAAAGGAGGCCAGTTCCGAGATTGAGACTTGAGAAGCATCAGCCAGGAGGGATTCCTCCCTGAGCCGGGCACAGTGGAGCTGCAGAGGGTTGTTGCAAGCTCACTGTGAACCCAGTGCATCATAGGACCTGAACCAGAAATAACCTAACCACAGCTTTGGCTTGTCCTTTCCAGTCCCTTTACACACTGGGAAGCAGAACTTGACATCTGTCTTTTTCTTCCTGAATCCTCTACTTGCCCTAGAAACCCAGGGAAGATACACAGATTTCATGGAAGATTTTCCAGGAGTGGGAAGATTGGACAGGACTTGACTGATGGGGTGCCCTCCACTTTGCCCCACCCACACAGCCTCCCCTTTCTGCTGGCAGTCCAAAATCCCACCTGCCTCCCCAAATTCTCATGCAAAACTCTTTCTTGTAGTTTCTCCTCCCTTGTATTTGCATATTCATGCTCTTCCTTCTACAAAACAAATCTCCCTCTTGGGACGGGAGGAGGGGGAGCAATAACTCATCCTTCCTTTCCTCTCCCACCTGCGTTCACTCGCGACGGTCCACACCTGGCTTCCTGGGAAATCGCCTGGCAGGCAGCACTTGCCGGGCTCCCTTGGGGTGAATCCTCCCACCCAGCCAGAAGAAAAGCAACTGCTGCTTACCCCAGGAGCTTCAGAAACAGTAAGTTGTGGTGAAATAATTAGGAGACGATGAGTTCCGAGTATTCATTACCACTTTACAATGTAATTTGATTGTAAGCGTTCATGATTTTTAGCATAATGTCTAAGTGAGCCAGTTCCCTAAGTTCTCAGAAAAAATTTTTACAGTCACCTCCGTCTGTCACTGTCCTTTTTAAACTGTGCTTTTGACATCTGTGGTCAGGTGGGTCCTGCAAGCATGAAAAGTGCCTCTCAGCAAAGTGCGCCTTCCAGGCACCTCTTCTGTGACTGGTTTAAGGTACATGAAATAACTTGTTTTCATGGGCTTTAAGATTTAGAAAGTGAAGGGCAACGGAGTCTTCTAACTCACCCATTCATCCAGATCCCCAGTCCACTGATGTCTTTTTCCCACACTCGGATACACCTGCGCATTCCCCAGTGTTCCTCTGCACCCTTTGCACGTCCACCCCCCCACCCCCCCACCCCACCCCCCCCACCCCCCCCCCCCCCCCGCCTCCCCAGCCCCTCACCCTACCCCCACCCTCTTAAGTCACTATGGTTTGCCTGTGGGTTCCGTGGTGCACTGGTCTTTCAGATGCAGATTTGCTTTTTAGGATAGCCGGGCTCCGAGCCGCTGGCCATGTGAATGAAGTACAAAGTTCTCTGTCAGGAGTTGAAAATGGGCTGCTGACGGCTTTCCAGCGAGGGATTTGAGCGGGGTTTTACTCCATATATGGAGTATGCATTTGCAGGAACCGGGCTCCAGAAGGCTCCAGGGGTAGACGGCCCCCTGGACTGCAGGCTTGTTTACGGGATATGCTGGGATTTTAGAGAGAGAAGAGAAAAGGTGGCAGGCTTGCTCTCTGATGTGTTTCCCCCGGTGCAGGGATTGGGAGGGTGTTCCAGCCGAGAACACCTGCTGAGGGACACGTGGAAGGGAACAAGTGACATTTATGGGCCGAAGGATGGCAACTGAGAAGAGGAACTAGTAGTTAAAGGTCCCAGTTCTGTGTTAGGCACCTTCCAGTAGATGAAGCAGCTGTTGCTATGAGTAATTAAGACTATTATCCCACTATACAGACGGGAAGTCTGAGGTCCATGGAGTCGTGATTTACCTAAGGTTCACAAAGCCTCAGCATCAAGCCTCTCGGTTCAAAAAAGTATGTTATAACTTAAACTGAAGGGGCTAGAGAGATGGCTCGGTGGTTAAGAGCTTGCAGAGGACCCGGGTTCAGTTTCCAGAATCCACATGGTGGCTCACAACCATCTGCAGCTCCAGTTCCAAGGGATCTAATGCATTTTTCTGACCGGGACATACACACAGGGTGTGCATACAGGCATGCAGGTAAAAAATGTCTTTACACTTAAAGCGATCTCATTTTTTTTTTCTCAAAATAAGTAACTTAAAATGCAGCTTCCTAGGAAGGAGCTTACCTGAGATTACCCTTCAGAATTACTCCAAAATGGGGCTCTGGTGCAGGAGAGCGGGCCTTCAAATCCAAGGAGCAGCTGTACTGGGATAAATAGCCACCATCTATAGCAAGACAGGGTTTCTGAAGGAAGAAACAAACTCTTCAGTCCCTGGAATATCAGGAGAGACAACAGCATGACCACAGGCAGCTGTAATGCAACCTTATAGGGAAAAAGAGAGCCTTCCCTTCAAATCCACAGAACAAAGGGGGATTCTGCTGTTAGAGGTTTTCAGTATGTGTGTGTGTGGGGGGGGTGCTTAATACCACGTGATCTAGCTTGGCCTGGCCTAGGTGCCAAGGAGCATAGAGGCAGACATTAGACAGAACCATAAGTGTACCTTGCAACTACAAGGAAGAGGGCCTGCAAACCCACGACATGGCAAGCATGCTTTCTTTGTAAAAATTTCTCAAAAATTTTATTTTATGCATATGGATGTTTTATCTGCATGCACTGAGAGCCCATGCAGGCCAGAAGAGGGTGCTGGGTCCCCTGGAACTGGCGTTAAGGGTGGTTGTGAGCTGCCACGTGGGAGCTGGGAACCAAACCTGAGTCCTCTGCGAGAGCAACAAGTACTCTTAACCACTGAGCCGTCTCTAGTAGTGGTGGTCTGGTGGGCTTGGGACTTCTATCTCCTATCCCCGATGGCCTCTCCCACGTGTCTCTTCCAGGTACTTCTAAGTAAAGGGGCATATTCTTCCTGGAAGCCCATTTTGCCTAGAATTCAGCCCAAGTCAGTGTATAAAGGCTAAGGCCCTATCCTATGTAGGGGCTGAAGTGTGCCTGTGGCTGCAAAGTTCCCTAGCGGGAAGCATCGCTCTGCACCTGCTCTCCTGATGAGGAAGGAAGTCTCAGAAGCCAGTGTGAGCTGACCTAGCTGGAGTCCACTGCTGTCTCCTAGTGTTCCTTAGATCTCCTTTTTGGGGTCTCATTGGTCAGTCCCTCCCAGAGCTAGCCTCCTGCCTAACAAGGCTGGGAGCAGCCAAAGAGGTCTGCATGGTGTCTGGGTTCTCACCACCCTTAGGTGTGGCTGCCCTGCCAGATGGGTCCATTGATGTTTGTTGTTAAAGGGAGGATTATGCTGCTGTCTACAGCTGCCCTAGCCACCTGCTGGGAGGACTTGATCCCACCCTTCACATCACAATAGGGGATGAGAAAGAATCTTCCTAACACCTCCGTACCCTGTGGATGTAGGAGGAGAGAGCCGGTACTTGGGAAGTTCTATTTGGTACCAACACCGGCTCTCTTGGAGCTGCTGGAATTTGTTGTTCATATCTGCATCCTAAGGTTGATGAGGGACCTTACTCAGAAATGTCCAGTAAGAATTCCAGTATCCATCTTCGTGGCCTTCTTTGACCTTCCCAGGAGGCCCTTGGGAGACTCAGTCTACTTTAGGACCTCCGGGGTCACCCAGAGTTTTATTTGGGATTGGCTGTGTGACTGGATTGAACGTGACCTTTCAGAGCCTGTTTGTTGTTTTCTTCGGGGTTTATACTGGTTACTTTTCCTATCACTGAGACAAAGTACCTGGCAGAAACAATTTCACAGAGAAAGCGTGTATTTGGGCTCACAATTGGAGGTCCAGCTCATTGACGGGAGCAGGAGGTAGTTGGACACATTGTATCCACAGTCAGGAAGCAGAGAGTAATTGATGCATGCTCAGCTCACAGTCTCTTTAGTATGCAGTCTAGGACCCTAGCCCATGGAATAATGCTGCTCATATTCAGAGCAGTCTTCCCTCTTCATCTAAACCATTCTGAAAACTCCTTCACAGACACACACAAAGGTGTGTTTTCACAGTGATCCCAGCCCCAGTCAAGCTGATGAAGACTGACCACCATAGATGAGATACATGAGCAGTTACTTACTCAACATCAATTTAGGGAGCTCCTGCTGTGTGCCAGGAAGCTGCTGCTGCTGCAGTGGGGAAGGTTGCCTATGAGACCACAGTCATGACCAGCACTCAGTAGACCTTGGGTAGAGGCACGTGCCACCAGCACATGGGTGGGTGGCAGTGCTCAGGTGAGTGAGTGGGGCAGAGCATCATGTGCTGTGGGAGAGCAGGGTGTAGGGAGGATGATCCTGGACATTATGTGTGGATTAGCTGGGGGTGTGGAGGAAGCAGACACCTACATGCTCATCCCTAGGATGTGGCCAGTCCCTTCCAACACCTTCAGCAGCCTGGCTTTTTTTCCCCCTTTCTTTCCAAAGGCAGGGTTTCAAAACTTCTGGCGTTGCTGTGCACACCCACCTGTAGCTTATTCATGTTCCCAGCATACAATGCCGTCATTGTGTGGCTCTGGGCTGTTCCCAGGCCCAACCCCAGCGTTCTCTGCACAGGGTCCCAAGTCAGCCTGGCCCTACAGACTGGAAGAACAAGGGGGACTTTACCCCTGAGCACAACCCTACAAAGGTGACATGTGTTACATTGGCATATTTATTTTTGTTCTCCGAATGCTGTTGTGAAATTTTGTTTGCTTGGTTCCGTGGTGACATGGGAAAGTGTCAGCGTCCCTGTGAAGGTAGGTCTGTCAGTAGCCGGTGACAAGTGTCCAGCCCCTTTCCCAGGGACGGGCGGTGGCACTGTGATGGCTATTGTGCAAACATCCCCTCTCACGGCTTTTCCCACACTGCCGTGACTTGTGACCCTCTGTGGCGCCTTGTGCATTCAGTGTGAGCCCCTCACAAATGGTGCAGTGCCCTTAGGCACCACAGCCACCACTGCCCACTTTCTTCAGCTCTGGGGAAATGCTTTGACTTCTATACTAGTAGTTTTTCTCATCAGTGAAATGAAAGACCCAGACAAAAAGCAGCGTGAAAGAAGGGTCTCTTTTGACCTGTGTTTTCATGGGATGTCGTGATGGTGGGACTGCGAGCGGCTGGTCGCATCATATCCACAGTGAGGAAGCAGAGGGTCACAGATGCAGATGCTCAGCTTGCTTTCTTCTTTCCCCCTTTTCATTTAGTCCAAAACTCCAGTCCGTAGGATGGTGTTGCTCACATTCAGGGTTAATCTTCCTTCCTCAGTTAATTCCCTCTGGAAAGACCTTCACAGGCATCTACTAGGTGATTCCAAATCAGTTGAGTTGACAATGAAGGGTCACTGCCACAAGCTCTTAGAGTCTCAGTTTGGGAGAAATGATACCTTCCTCAAAGGTGAGATGAGAACAAAGGAATCCCTTGCTTGCCCGGTGTCCATATGGTGTCGTCCACTTTCTTCCTGGTCATTATGCTCACAGAGAGCACAGTCAGCCTATACTAGGAACCAGGAACCAGTAAATGGGCTCATGACCTCATAGTAACCCAGATAGGGAGTTGACCCATTTTACTGGTGAGAAAACTCCATAATTATTATGGAGGATCACCCTGCTAGGAAGTCGTTGAGGCATATTTGAAACCTGATGGCAGTTAGCTTGCATATGGCAGTCAGAGCAGCACCCCACACAGTTTAGCGGTTCAGGAAGTGTTTGCTCAATGCACCAAGGCACACGTGCAGCGCTCAGAGGTAGAGCCCAGCTTTGGGGGGAAAGACTAGAGTTGGCATTAGTGAACAGCCATGCCACTCCAGTGCCTTGCTCGATGTGTTCCCATGCAGGTCCCTTGGGAAGTAAGGTATGTGAGGTGGTGGGTGTTGGGGAGCATAAATAAATCTGGTGGTGATGTAGGCAAGATTGCTGCAGGTGAGAAGGGAGGGAGCCAGTGGGTGGCCCCCTATACCTGCTGCCTTCTGAGTCCAGACAGGGTTCCATGCCCATGCTATTTGCTGGCTTGATTCAGAGTGTATCCCAGGAGCAGCGGCTGGCAGTAGGGTGCACCTGTGCTCACATCAGGGGGTACAGAGAACCCAGTCACATCTCAGGGCTTCTGCAGTCCAGCTTTCTGGTAGTGTCCTCTCGCTGGAGGAGCCAAGTCTTTCTAACTTGAAATCAGCACAAAGGTCCAGAAGGTCCCCCCACACCTATGTGTTTTCCTTGAGGCTAAGTCATGTCAAGACATTGAACAATCCCTGCCCTTTTTTTTTGAGATAGGCCACGATATAGCCCAGGCTAGCCTCAAATTGTCTTCTGCTTCTGCCTTCCCACTGCTGGGGTGCTAGGTCTCTACTTACCAGGCTGCTAGAGATGCATGGTGTTCAAAAATCTTTAAAGGAGAGTCCATCTGATGTAGTGGCCCTAGGGGCATCCCTGGGTACATCACAACAGCCTTGTGTTCATAGTGATGCCCTGGGCGGCCAAGAAAAGAGGAAGTTGTAGCAATGAAAAGCAGGCTCTGTTATAGTAATCTCCTTGGAAAGATTGCCAATTGAATAACTTAAAAATGCAAGGCTCTGAAAAGAGTGGCCTCTTTCTGCCACCAGAAATGACATTTCCTCTAAAGCTTGGTGTTTAACTTGAGTATTAACAACAGTTTTATTTTAGTACATTGTGCCAGACACTGACACTGTGTGATCTCATCTCGTATTTAAGGCACCTGTGTGCCAGCTGAACTGTGAGGGACACTGAGGCCCACAGGAGACAAGATCCACTAAACGTAGCTCGGCCTGGTCCACATGTAGACATGAGGCTGCAGGCGTTCCCTTTGAGACTAGAGTGATGTATCCCATGCCAAAGATGGGAGTAGAGATTGGCCATAGGGAACTCTGAGGACCCTGGGCAGAAGCGAACTCTAATGAACAACCGAGGTGCAGAGCTCGTGTTCGGGCCCAGCTCCACTGTGCTGTTCAGCCCCAAACAGAAGATTTTGCTTCTCTGTGCTCAGCCCCTTTCACTGTTTGGCTGGCGATGCAGAAATGCATATGCCACCCTTATCTGGGATAACAAATGTGCATTTTTATCCCCTTCAAGCTGGCATTCACTGAGGAAGCTCTGACCTTGCTATAGTCAAAAACAGTGAGAACACCCCATCAGCTGGTATGGTGTCATTTTTGTAGCACTGGGTAATCAGAGCCAAGACATTTGACTACACAGTGCTCGGGATGTTATCTTGATGGCATGACCCAAGTCTTGACTCAAAGCCAGACGGTAGCATCTCCTTTACAATGAACACAGGAAGCAGCTGCAGATGCCAAATGACTGCTTCATCCCATCACCAATCTCAGTGTTGGCATTTCCTTCCAAGACACCTCTTACCCTAGTTCCCCAGGAATGGCTCTTTTGGTACCCTGCCTTCTGTCTGATGCCCCAGCCTGTATTTCTAGCCTGCTTTCTATGCCTCCATTCTAGCTCTTCTGGGGCAGTTTTTCCCCCCTGTGGGAGTCCTCATTACAGAATGGCCTCCTCTCATTTGAGAGCAAATTGCAGTCCAAACTTGGAGACATTATTAACTCCCCCCCACTTGGTTCAGCACAGTGTCGGTGTTGTCTGGTAATCAGATCCTTACTTCACTGATTGTCAAAAACCTCCCTCCCCTTTGGGTTTCAACTCCAGTGACGGGGAATGATATGGAGCGAGAGGCAACTGAACTTGGCACTCTGGAATCTTGCCAGGGTCTGTAGAAAGCCCCCATTTGCTGCCTGGGCCTTCTTCTTCCCCTTCCCCTCCTATTTACTTTAACAGCGGCTTCTCTAGGAACATCACGTGTGCACACAGAAGCTTTGGGTATAGGGGTCGGGGAAAATGGAGGTCAGTGACACGGGGGAGTGATGCGGGTTCGGGGTGAGACTGTCCTGGAGCCATTTTTACCTTGGACTGGTTTGGTGATTTGAAATCTAACTGGGAATGGTGGTTTTGTCCTTTCTCCATTAAAATTGTGCTGTGTTGAAAACTCACAGTTACCCTCTTGGGGCAAAACAAGGATCATTGAGTGTCTACACAAAGCAGCAGTGGTCTCCAAGTCCCCATAATTGGGAGAATGAGAGCCTTGGAGTCATGCTTTAACTACCCAAGCCTTAGGCTCTCACCCTGCCTTGAAAACTTCCAAAGACACCTTAAACCACCGTTGCAGAATTGCTGAAGCTGAAGAGTGGATCAAGGATGAATGGTTAGGGTCTCTACTGCTATGATTAAACACCGTTACCAAAGGCAAGTTGTGGGGGGAAGGGTTTATTACACTGTCACCCCGACATCACTGTTCATTGAAGGAAGTCAGGGCCAGAACTCAAAGGTCAAAGCCGTGGAGGAGGGGTGTCCCAATCCACAATGCTGGACCTCTCACATCCATCACTAATTAAGAGAATGCTCTAAAGGCTTGCCTGATTTTTGTTTTGTTTTTGAGACAGGGTTTCTCTATGTAGGTCTGGCTGTTCTGGAACTCACTCTGTAGACCAGGCAGGCCTCGAACTCACAGAGATGCCTGCCTTTGCCTCCCTGAGTGCTGGGATTAAAGGCATGCACCACCACGGCCCGACTACAGCCAGATCTTATGGAAGCATTTTGTCAGTTGAGGTCCCCTCCTCTCAGATGACTCTAGCTGTGTCTAGTTGACATAGAAACTAGTGAGCACAGTGTCCCTTGGAAGCCTGTGTCATTTATGTGATTGACAGAGACATCAAGTAAAGGAGATGGGGCTGAGTTTATGGCCACACTTAGCATGGCCTACAGCAGCTGACTTTAAAAATAAATCTGAGTGGTTCGTGTCTTCCAAAGCCAAGAGCTAGGAATGGGAGAGGAAGGGAAATTCCAAATTATCAAGGATCCGTGTTAGATTGTCCTGATGGTTAAGCTTGAATGGGATAGTTAATTTTCCTACTCTATTAGTCAGGGTTCTCTAGAGAAACAGAACTGATAGAATAAATGAAGGAGAACCCCACACAGCGGGGGCTTCCTTCTGGACCCCAGATTAGGCACAAATACACCTTATCACCTGTTTTCACAAACAGATCCTTTATTAAGTAGGGAGGAAAAGTTAAAGTGGCTGCTTTCTGACTCAGGCAGAAAAACAACAGCAAATGACCTCGCAGGTGTACTTTTTTTAAGAGGGGGAGAAGGGGAGGTCTGTGTTAGAATAGGCTGGGGTGCTGTGGTATAGGGGAAGGGGCAAGAGAAAGTAGGAAGGGGTATTTGTCCTAGAGGGCAAAGGACTGCCTCTGGATACAGGGAAGACAGATGTGGCCCATAGGCAAATGGTGGTTTATAAAGGTAAAGGAGGAAACCCTGTGTTAGGATGAGGTGTTTAATTTTAATTGGGCATGTTAATTAGGTGAACCAAAGGGGGTGGGGTGGCGCTTTTGATTGTTGGACTTTGGTAAAGTCAGCCTCAGGAGGAGGAAGGAACCAAGTAAGAGAATAGACCTTAGTGACTATCTTTAGGAATGTAATCTAATGTTTTTAGCAAGGCAGAGGGAATGGGGAGAAGAGCAAGGCCTGCCAGAGCCACATGCTCAAGTGGGCCAGTGTCCCTTCAATAAATCTATCTTTATCTATCTATCTATCTATCTATCTATCTATCTATCTATCTATCTATCTATCTATCTATCTATCTATCTACCCACTCATCCATCTATCTATCTATCTATCTATCTATCTATCTATCTATCTATCTATCTATCTATCTATCATGTATCATCTATCTATACATACAATTTATTTGAGTAGCTTACAGGATATGGCTCAACTATTCCAACAATGGCTGTCTCCTGATAGAAAGTCCAAGAATCACGCAGTTGTTCACTCCAGGAGGAAGGGTGTGCTGGGATCCCAAAGACTAAAAAATAGGCTCTAATGCCACTGATGGAAGGGACTTGCCTGGTGAGTGAGGACAAGCAGGCAAAGAGCAAAGGCATCCTTCTTCCTTGCCCTTATATAGGCTGTCACCAGGAGGTGTGGCCCAAATCAAAGGTGATCTTGTCACCTCAAAAGATTCAGATTTGGGATAGGACTTGCCACTTTAAGTGATTCAATCAAGGAAAATCCCTCACAGGTGTACCCAGCTACTTGGGTTTTGGTCAATTCCAGATGTAGTAAAGTTGACAACCAAGAAAAACCATTATACCCGCTCTCTTCTTTAAAAAAAACAACATTTTTTAATGTTCCTGTGTGCTTTGCCTACATGTATATATATGCACTATTTGCATGCAGAGCCTGCAAAGGCCAGAAGAGAGGACTGGATTCCCTGGAACTGGAGTTGAGTAGCAGATGGTTGTAAGTCACTATGTGGGTGTTGGGAATTGAATGCCCCCTACCCCACTCCATCCTCTGGAAGAGCAGCCAGTGCTCTTAATCTCTGAGCCATCTTTCCAGCCCCCTTATCTCTTTTTAATTTATAAAGAAATTCTGGTTTGAAGACTCACCAAGAACCCTTATCCTTCGTTTTCATGGGTAATCATCTTCCCAAGGCCTGCTCTTTTTCATTCCATTCAGCTTGACCCAGCAGGCACATAATGGCCTCCTGCCATGTGCCAACTTCTCTGAGAGCCTCTGCCAGACATGCGAAGATGGGCCAGATATGGTGGTTGCCCACATCTGGTGCTGGGAACTTGAGGGTTGGATCGGGAAACGAAAAGCGATTTTATGGAAGGGCAGGCCCTGGAGTTGAGCCAGGGAGCCCCCGAGTGGGGGGAAGCAGCAGCAGAGTGGAGGCAGGAGAGCTGATGAGTTTTCCTGGGGCGGATGGCAGTGATTGCCGCTGACCACCTCCTCAGTGCAGGCATGTCAGCTCACTGGCTTGTGGGAGCACAGACTGGCAGACTATTAGGAAGAGTCAGATGCAAATATTTGAGGGTTTGCGGGCCAGAGATCTCTGTCACAACTGCTCAGCATTGCTTTAGTGCCATGAAAGCAGCCAGAGACCACAAAAGGATGTGGCTATGTCCCATGAATTTACTAACAGAAACAGGTGCCCAGCTAGCATTAGTCTGGACCACGACTTGCCAATACCACCTTATAGTATATTTGATATAGTCCCCATTTTATGGGTGACGAAGCTGAGTGTGGTGGTTTGTGTGAGAATAGCCCCCATGGGCTCATATATTTGAATGCTTGGCCCCTAATTGGTAAAACTGTAAACTTTTGGGAAGGATTAGGAGGTGTGTCACTGGGGGTGGGCTTTGAGGTTTCAGAAATGCGGGCCAAGCCTAGTCTCTCTACTTCCACCTGTGGATCAGATGTAAGCCCTCAGCTGCTGCTTCTGTGCCTTACCTGCCTGCCTGCTGCCCTGCCCCTCGTCATGATGGTCATGGGCTTACCCTCTGAAACTGTAAGCAAGCCTCCCATTAAATAAGTTGCCTTGGTCATGGTGTCTCTTTACAGCAATAGGAAAATAACTCAGACACCAAGGAATGAAAGATTATTAGGAATTAACTTGCCTTGAGCCAGACGCAACTTGGTCAGATCCCAAGGGTCTGTATTGTACCTTTCCACACGTACACTGTCCCCCCTTCCTCTTGGAGGGTTGAGGGCGTTCTGGGGAGAGTGGGCGCATGAAATGTCTTGAGTGATAATGTGGAAAGTTTACTTTTGCTGGGAAGTGGGGAGCTGCTTTGAGCAGGCTGGGGTGAACCCAGCACAGCACTGTACTGCCAGGGAGGTTAAAGCTCCCAGGAGAGCTTTGGGTTTGGTTTTACAGGGTTGAGGATCAAAGCCAGGGCTTTACACCTGCTAGGTAAGCGCTCTCCCACTGAACCGTCCCTCTGCCAACCCTTGATATTTTTTTTTTCTTTTTGAGTCAGGGGCTCACTATGCAGCTTGTGTTGGTTAGTTGTTGTTGAGTGAGGTTTTTGTTTGTTGTTTGTTTTTGTTTTTTGCATTGCCTTTTTTCCCATCAATGTGACCCAAGCTAGTGCCACCTGAGAAGAGGGAACTGTAATTGAGAAAGTACTTCCATCAGATTGACCTGTAGGCAAGTTTGGGGGACATAGTCTTGATTAATGATTGATGTGGAAGGGCCCCACCCATGGGGAGCAGTGCTGCCCTGGGTATGTAGTCGTGGATGGTATAAGAGAGCAGGCTAAGCAAGCCATGAGGAGCAAGCCGGTGAGCATCATTTCTCTGTGGTCTCTGCTTCAGTTCCTACCTCCAGATTCCTGCCCTGGCTTCCCTGATGATGATGGACTATGACCCATAAGCTTAAAAAACCCCTTCCTTCCCAAGTTGCTTTTGGTTAATGTTTTTATCACAATAACAGACTAGGACACTGGCCTTGAACTTGCTATGTAGCCCAGACTGGCCTCAAACCCACAGCCTTACTAGGACTTCTGGGATTATATGAGTGGTAAGAATTCTTATTTTGGAGTAGGGAGGGTCATTTTTGTTCACTTTGCCTATTGAAAGGTTCTGTTTACCTGATACCTGCATAGTCTCTCTATGTCTCCACCCTGTGTATGCATGCATGTACATATGCATGTATGTGTGCACATATGTATATACACTCCTGGAAAGAAGGTGGCCTGACCCTGTCTTCCCACTGGAATGTGTGGAGTCACACAAGGGCTTGGCTTTCTAAACAGCATGCCTACTTTGAAGAACTGTAGCCACCTAGGGAGGGACACAGGTGGGCTTCTCACTCAGCTGCATCCTGGGGCACATGACTTTAAATTTCTGTATTTTACAGTGGTCTCTCTCACATGGCTGGCGAGATGCCTCTGAGTTTTGAGAGATTCCTGAAGGTACTGACCTTCTTGGCTGGCAAATGTGCCCATCATCTTTCCATCACTGTGACAAAATGCCTGAGAAAAGTCAACATAAGGAAGGGTTTACCTTGGATCCAGTTCAAGGTTTCAGTTTTGGTAAATAAATGGAAGCTCAGAAAGGTTGGGTGACTTACTCCATGGCATTCAGGTAGCAAGGCAAAGAGCCAGCCTTGGGTCTTGACTTGGTTTTGAATTTGAACTCTTTCGGGGTAACTGACTAGAGGAATGAGCTTATGGGGTGTCATGGGATGAATGACCTCACATAGACTACTCAGTGAAGCAATGTTGACGAATGTGTAGGGGAGGCTAGGACAACTCAGTGTGGGTCCCCTCCTGGCCCTGCCACCTATGATGACCTTAACAAAGTATTTTACCTTTCTACACTTCGGTTTTCTCCACTGACAAGTGGCTCCTGCAATCATGTCGACACCACAGAATGTAGACAATGTAGAGACTTGGCTGAGTTCGTATATGGAGCATGGTTAGGGGAGGCTTCAAGTGTAGCAGGCACTGCGTTGTCTTGGTTGAGATTTGTTAAGCTCCAATTTTTTGGAAAAGAACTTGTCTTCAGCGGGTTCTCATGGTGCACACCTTTAATCCCAGCACTTGAGAGGCAGAGGCAGAGGCAGGCAGATCTCTGTGAAGTCAAGGCCAGCCTGGTCTACAGAGTGAGTTCCAGGACATCCAGGGCTATGTAGAGAGACCCTGTCTTCAAACAAAAAAAACAGAACTTGCCTTCAAATGCATTGATTGGTTGGTTTAGTAGCCACCATAGCCAGGAAGCACAGTACTGGTCTCATCTCACAGACAAGCAAACTTCTCAGATGGGTTTGGTGGCTCCCTGCGGTCATCCTGCTATCCAGCGTTCTGTCTGCCCTGTGCTGTTGTTCTGACTTGTGGAGCATCACTGAATTCAACAGACCCAGGTCTCTTCCTTAGAGTTGTCTTCATAACTGGGACTGGAACCCAGGTCCGTCTCCTTTCCTTTTCATGTTTTTCTTCGTCTCTCCCTCTGAATAATTTCATTTATTAACTGCTCAAATTTTAGTCTGCCCATTTTAACTGCCACTGTGGTATTTCAATCCCTTAGTTTTCTCTGAATTTATTGAATTGAATTATATGAATTGAAGATGAACCTGGAAATGTAGCTCAATTGGTAGACTGCTTGTCTAGCATGTATGAAGTCCTGGGTTTGCTGCCCAGAACTGTATAACAGCATGTATGGTGATGCACACTTGCCATCATACCACTGAGCAGGAGGATTAGAAGTTCCAGGTCATCCTTGGCTACATAGACAGTTTGAGTCCAGCCTTAGCTACGTAAGAGCTAACTGAAAACAAAACAAAAACCAAGAAAGTGAAAGGTCTCCTTCTTTACCAGCTCTCTCTCTGGTCTTGGATAATTTAGCAGTCTGGGGAAAAGTCAAACATGGATGTAAGAGCTGGTACCCAAGCTGTTAAATAGAATGTTCCTGTGAGCCTCTCTCTGTTCTGCATATGGTTCTCCTAATGGAAGATGGAATGTCTAGTGAGCAGTAGAGAAAGAAATGGCTTCTCTCACCTTGAACCAGACTGAGCAGTCTTGTTGCTTCTTGGGACAAGGGTCTCACTGTCTGGGGTTCAGCAGCTGGAGATGCTGCCTCTCCACAAAGGCTGTACCTCAGTTTTCCCCAGAAACCTTAAGGACAGCACCCCCAACAAAGTGAGGCTTCCTTAGGTCAAAGATGGGGGTCAGAGGCCGGGGCCAGTCGAGGTCCTACCCTATAAGCTTTTTGAACTCTTGGTCAGGTCCACTGGTGGAGGGAGAAAGCATCAGACCAGTTGGGAGGGTGTTGTCCTTTCTTTTGGGTAGTCATTCATGTCACCGAGAAAGATGGGGGATCTGCAAGAGCTTGTGTGTCCATCCCCTCCCCACATTCCCATACAAGCTCAGAAATAACCATAGCTCTCTAAATCATTGGGGTAATGGTTGGGGGGTCTTTTCTGGCTTTGGATGAGTTTTCTTTACTTCCCCACTTAGAAGATAATATTCTTTTGCTCTGATGAGTCTGTGACATAGAAAAGCAGGTGTTCTGAGCTCCCCAAGAGATCTGCTTTCCCATGGGTCACCCAGCTTCTGCTTTCTGGACCCCTGTGCACATTGATGTATTTAAAGATGTTGTAGAGTGCTCCCCTGAGCATAACAGCTCTCATCTCTTGGGAGCAGCCTGTGTTACTCACAGGAGCCCCATAAGATCGACTCGACTGTGCTGACATTCGTCTATAGAAGGAGTGGGTAGAGAGAATCTTTGGACCCTCCACTGAGATTCCAGCTGCTCCCCGTCTTATACCTCCTGGCCAGTTGTATATAATTCTGCCATGATTGCCTATGACTCCCAGGCCAAGGGAGGTGCTAAAATGTATAATCTGCAGAAAAGTTAATGCAAGGAGAGATGGCATCTTTGCAGTCATGGAGAAGTGGTCATCATGCTGCGATGAGTCTTATCACACTTGTGACTGCTTTGAGGTCACCAGTGTTCTGTAAGCAAGCCCAATAAATTTGCTGCTTCTCCAAGTTAGAATTGGTACACTCATACTTTTGTGGCTGGTCCTTTGTAAAGTTTGACATTATCTCTCCAGGGAGAAAAGCCCCACAGCAGGTATTGGAATTAGTTGGGTTTTATTTACAGAATCATGACAGTAAAAATGATGGCTGGCTTTTAATTGACCTGGTTAAATCTTCAGTGATGGTGAGGCCATAATTAGCTCCACTTCCACGTGTGTGATGGTAGGACTCTGTGTTTCCCTCTTGGCTGCTTTACAAGGGAGCTAGGCTCCTGAGAACTCTGCTTACTCAATAGCCCTCCTTGCCCTAAAATGGCCCGTTCAGAGATGCCCATTGGGTGGTAACCTCCCCATACGTTTTCTCTATAAAGTGAAAAGTTGAGAAGGGGTGGGAGAGGCCCCACTTGTGTCTCAAAGCCGTCTGGAGCAAACTGTTGGTTCCTTGTCCCCTGGCCTATTCAGGTCTCGGCATGTTTTGACACCCTCTTTAGCTTTTCCCCGGGCCCTGACACAGCTTTCTCAATAGACGAGGACTGTTGCAGCTAGCTGAATGCCTCGCCAGCACAATGCACTGAATGTTAATGGCTCTGGCGACTCTGAAGTTCTCCAGCTCGACAGTGCCAGCAGGACAGTGACTGTGGCACCCAAGCATGGGTCCCAGAAGCTGCCTCAGACCCTGCAGTGGGCTCTGCCCAGATTCCTGACGTTGTCTGTGTGCTTTTTTTTGCAGATCTACACCGATTGGGCCAATCATTACCTCGCCAAATCTGGCCACAAACGCCTCATCAAGGACCTCCAGCAAGATGTGACTGATGGCGTGCTCCTGGCCCAGATCATCCAGGTTGTAGGTAAGTTCATATTTCCCTTTGAGGGCCAGTCCAGAAAGGTCCAGTGGGCTGAGGAAATGGAAACCCTGACCTCTCTGCCCCTGCATGTTGACCATGCCCTTGGTTTTCTTTTGATTCTGATTGTGTGGAGCCCAGCTTGCTGTTTCTTTTCAAACGCAGGGCTAGGGGCATAGCTCATTTGGTAGAATACTCGACTAGCATGCAAGCCCTGGGTTCCATCCCTAGCACTGCATGAACCCAGTGTGGTGATGCATGCCAGTTTGGTGATGCATGCCAGTTTGGTGATGCATGCCAGTATGCCAGTTTGGTGATGCATGCCAGTATGCCAGTTTGGTGATCTAGCACATAGAGGCAGGATCAGACATTCAAGCCCATTCTTGCTACGTAGGAAGTTTTAGGCCAGCCTGTGCTTTCAAAAGAAGAAAACTCACACAGGATCACCTTATCATCTCAGAAAAGAATGCCCAGGGTCAGAGGGGAAAGCTGGGGCTTTGAAAGGGGCACTCTACCTGTTTTTTGCCTCCTGTTTGGCTCTCTTTCCTCAACTCACATGTTCATTTTTGGAAAACTTTGGACATACTTCAAAAAGGAAAAGAAAATACAGTGCTGTTTAATCCTGCCAACTCTAACTAAGGCTGAGAAATCAAAGACTAAAACTCAAGATGGTTAGTGGTCTCTGGTTTTTTAATACTAGGGCAAAGGAGCTTAAGCATTGGAATGTTCACGCCTTGGACCTGAGCTGGTAGGGGCAGGCATATCAGTGGGTGGATGCCGGCCATGGCACTGCCTTGGGCCTCCAGTCCTGCCTGAGAGTCGGAGCTGTGGAGGTCTGTTAGCGAGAATTACTGGTTGATGGTCAGGGAGATCCACAGAAACACAGGCAGTGGGCCTAGGCTGGAAGTGTGGACTGCCACTGACAGAGAAGGGGGGTCCCCTCTGCCTTTGCATTAATTTCTGTGATTGGCTTCTCCTTTCCCCTCTCATTCCTGGACTACTTTTCTCTTGCTGTTTATAGCCAGTCATCACAAAGGCAGCCATTTAAAATGTGTCTAAGCCAGCAGCGGTGGCACATGCTTTAATCCCCAGTGTTCAGGAGGCAGAGGCAAGCAGATCTGAGTTTGAGGCCAGCCTGGACTAAAGAGAGAGTTCCAAGGCATCCAGGACTACACAGAGAAACCCTGTCTTGAAAAATCAATCAAACAAACTACACACCACCACCACCACCACCACCACCACCACCACCACCACCACCACCACCACCACCACCACCACCACCACCAAAACAAGACTAAAACCATGTCTTTATTGTCTCACGGCTTCCATGCATCATTACCTAGGTCCGGCTATGGTCACAGTGTGTTCAGGGCCACATCCTCACGCAGGGACTGGCTGGGAAAGGGTTTGCTTTCAAGCTTACTTGAATTACTGATGGCACTCATTTCCTTGTGACTGTGGGACTCTGGGTCCTGGCTTCTTGCTGACTACCAGCTGGCGATCACCCTCACCTCTAGCAGCTGCTCTTATAGCTTCTTACCACACAGGAGTCTCGCTCCTTCAGTGGTAGCAAGGGAGCCAGTCTCCGGAGCAATTGTCCCAGCGGGATGGACTCTCTTCCATAATGTTGGAGTTACAGGTCCTGCCTGTATGGCTACCACAGCATGCACTGTGGGAGAACACCTAAACTGTGGTGCACTACATTCTTCCAATCCCTCCTCTTCCTCCTGCTCTCCATTATTGCACACACCAAATTCTTTAAGATGATTTTCTCGTGTAGATTCCTCTGCCCCTAGGAAGTAGGTAATAGATTTCCCATTTTACAGATGGGGAAATGGGGGCTCCGTGAGGAGTGGAGCCTGTGTGAGACTTTTTACCTGGTGCAGCCACTGCCTTCACTTCAGTTCACCTCAGCGCACCTCACTGCCTCCCTGGGGGTGGAGATGGATTCCAGGGCTCGCATCACTGGGGGCGCTGGTACCACCTTGTCTGTATCTTTGCTGAAGTTGTGATCTGGGGTTTGAGGTCAGCAGGACTGTGGCTGGCACCTGGCCTCCTTTAGGTCTGTCTAGGGGTGGTGGTGCTGTGTGATTGTGTGCTGTGGGCTGCTGGGAGCCCTCCCAGCTGTCAGCTGTCAGCAAGAGAGAAAATGGAGAAAGGATAATACTGGGGGTCTTTCTCTGCCTTAGTCGGTGCCTCACAGCTGTGGGAACTTACTCTGCTTCTGTTGCCTCTGCTTCCCCCCTTCCCCCTCTCAGTTGTTTTGGCATATACATTTGTTAGCATTGGGTATGTAAATGTGTGCATGAGGTAGGTGTACATGTGTATGTACATGTGTGTGGAGGCTAGAGGTCGATGTAGGGTACCTTACTTACTCACTCTCCACCTTCATTGAAGGTTTATTTTATTTGTGTGTGTGTGTGTGTGTGTGTGTGTGTGTGTGTGTGTAGTTGTAAGCCAACTGACATGATGCTGGGAACCAAACAACTCAGGTCTTCTGTAAGAGCAGCAAGTACTCTTAACCATGGTGATATTGCTCCTGCCTCCTCCACTTCTGTTGTTTTGTTTGTTTCTTTCTTTTTGAGTCAGGGTCATTAATTCAGCTAGATTGGCTGGCCAATGGACTTCAGGGACCCACCTGTCTCTGCCTCTGCAGCGCTGGGGTTGTAGGCATGCACCACTATGCCTGCCTGGCTTTTTTTGTGGGTTCCGGGGATCTGAACTCAGGTCCTCATGTCTGCACAGCAGTTACTTTACTGCCTGAGCCGTCTCCCCAGCTCTGGCTTGAAAGTGGGTCAGCCACCCTTGCTTTCTGTTCTTTGTGGGTGTCTCATGAAATGCAACATAGAGATCAAATAAGAAATATGTGAAATTGATGTGCTCCGGGATAGCACTCGGTAGCAGCTGTCTAGAACAGCAGGCAAAGGAAAGAGGATGTCGAGTGTCAGAGTTGATTAGTCATGCCTACCACAGACTCCAAAGACGCTCATGCTAGGACATGGACTGTCAGTTTGCTAAACACTGCTACGAAGGTGAGCGATCAGTTTTATCATTGCTCAGGAGCATCAGAGGCTTCCCTGAGTTACTCAGATGAATGGCTCATTTGGAACTGGGCTGCTGATCTGTGGTTCTGGAGGCTCAGGTTAGTACCGATAAGGTATCTCATATCCCAAGGCTTGGGTTTACATCTGTTTGGGATTTCCGATTTTTGGACTTTGTTATATTTCCATGTACATGTGATATGTTGGAAATGTTTTAAGTCTAAGCAAGACATCTTATGTTTCATAGGCACTTTGTATATATATACAATGCTTGAAGATAACTTAGTGTTTTAGATAACTTTGTATGTGAAACAAAAGGTTAATAGTGTGGAACTTTCTACATGCAGCATCAGGTTGATGCTTGAAAAGTTTCAGATTTTGGAGCAATTTGGATTTCAGATTCTCAGATGAGGGATGCTCATCACGTAACAGCAGCCTTTGGGGCACCTCAGGCTCCAGAAGAGGGCAGCTCTGCCTGGGAGGCTTCCCAAGGAAGGCCAGGTGCTGGCACACTGCTGCTTCCCTGACTGCTTCATGCCTGGGCTGACTTCTGTGCTCTGCGCATGCACAGAGGTCCACAAGATGGGAACTGGGAAGGCAGCGCCTCTCCGCCAGTGTTAGCAACTCTTAGAACAGTCGGTCTTTGTGACTTTCTCGTTGTCATGATAAAACACTTGACGGAGGCCCCTGAAAGGAGAAGCAGCTTATGTTGGCTTTCAGTTGCAGAAAGATACAGTCCATCATGTCAAGGAAGGTGTGGTGGCAGGAGCAGGAGGCTGGCTGCCCACACTGCAACCATACTTGGGAAGAAAAGGAAAACAGAAGAGCTCAAGTCCCTCCCCCCAGCGACCCTTTCTCCAACAAGGCTCACCTCCTAAGAGTTCTACAACCCTTCCTAACAATGTCCCATCTGGGGACCAAGTGTTCAGACACATGAACCTGTGGGGGAAACTCTTTTTTGTTTTGTTTTGTATGTTGAGACAGGGTCTTACTGTGTAGCACTGGTTGGCCTGGAACTTACTATATAGACCAGGCTGGCCTGAGACTCACAAGAGATCCCCCTGCCTCTGCCTCCAGAGTGCTAGGATTAAAAGTGTACTATCACAGGCTAACATTTCATATGTAAACCACACCACTATCCAATGGTGGCTCTCCTGATGAAGGAGGAGTAACACTTTCTGATCTTGATGTGCACTATCCAGCATCCCTCCTCTTGAATTCTGAATTCAGTGGTCCCCCCCTTTATATGCTCATTATGAGAAAATGTAGAGTGTATTTGTATGTGGACACCAGTGCATTCAAATGTATATCCACACAGCAGTCTTCCAGAATTAGAGTCCTACTGGCCATGCTTGTAATGTGCTGGACTTCAGTAGCTACCCTTGGGCTCTTGTTCATGCTCCAGAGTCCAGTTTTTTCTGATACTTCCCTGGCTGCCCAGCCACACTAGAGGGATCTCCATCACTCCAGCTCCTGTGGTCTTGGGCTTTGTCCTCTCTAGATCTGGAGCTGGCACATAGTGAGGTTCAGAAAAACTGAGAGGAGCAGGGGTAGGAATTTTACTCCCTGCAAGCCTGGCATGGTGGAAGGGTTGGTGGGGGTGAGAAGTCTCTCTGGAGCCTCTCTTTTCAGGGTCTCTCTTATGCCATTCATGAAGGCTTTGTCCTCATGACTAAATCACCCCACATCAGCCCCACTTCCACATACAACCACATGGGAAATTAAGTTTCTGCCTCTGGATTTGGACTCCAGGGATACATGTGTTCACACAGAAGTCCTTTCATTGAACAGAATCTCTCCTTACTGTCTCCTTCCTTCCTTCCTTCCTTCCTTCCTTCCTTCCTTCCTTCCTTCCTTCCTTCCTTCCTTCCTTCCTCTCTCTCTCTCTTTCTCTCTCTCTCTCTCTCTTTTTTTTTTTTTTTTGGTTTTTTGAGACAGGCTTTCTCTGTGTAGCTTTGTACCTTTTCTGGATCTCACTCAGTAAACCAGGCTGGCCTCGAACTCACAAAGATCCGCCTGCCTCTGCCTCCTGAGTGCTGGGATCAAAGGCGTGAGCCACCACCACCCGGCTCCTTACTGTTTCTTAAGGCCCAGTTCTGGTCTCCAGGGATGTAAAGAACAGTCAAATCTAGGGTGTTGGAATGAATTGAGGACACTAGTGAATCTAACAATGGAGTAAAATACGGACTGTACTGATAATAAGTAGGAAATTTAACTATAAGCCCAGCAGTGGAGAAGAGGGGGCTGGACTGTACAGGAGAACTCTGCCTCTGATAAACACTGCTGCATCTTCCTGGTGTCATCCTCGGTGTGGACTGAAGCTGGAGAAGGCTTGGTGAGGGTGGGGCCGGCATCTCTCTCCTCTGCAGCACCTAGATTTTATCTTATAAGGAGCATGCAAACTGAGGATGCATGCAAGATGAACCCTAGTTGCTATGGAGGGGTTATCAGCCCATATCATGGCCACATGATCAGGACTGCAGCCCTGGTGAGGGGTAGATGGGAGTCCTGGCCTTCTGATGTGGTACCCTGGGAAAAAAAGGGTATACCTTTCTTCAGTTCTGTTCCAGTTTGGGATGGAGCACGTGAAACTAATCACAAGAAGTCACAGACAAACCCAAGTTGTGGAACATTCTGTTAAAAAAATAAATAGATATTAAAACAAAACAGGCCTGTGTTTCCCAAAAACATCAACACCTTGACAGACAGAGTGGGAACCGATGCCAGGAAGAAGGAGACTAAGGAGGCGCAACAATGAGGTGGGCTGTGTGGTCTCGGCCTGCAGCCCCCAAAGGGGGATAAAATGCCCTCTCAGACATTTTTCAGTCCGTTGACAAAATTGGAGTGCTGGCATTGTGTCAACGCTAAATTTTCCGAGTTTTGTAATTATACCATGGAAGATGATATCCATGTTCTTTGGAAATCCATACCGAAGTACAAGGGGCTCCAGATGTGATCTGTGTTGCTTACTCTAAAATGATTCAAGCCAGGTGTGTCGGGACGCCTCTGCAATCCCAGCTATGATGGGCTAAGATGTGGAGACTGGCTGAGCCCAGGAGTTCAAGACCACCTAAGCAACCTAACGAGAGTCTGTCCAAAGAAATGGTGATAAAGTAAGATTTCTTTTTTAAAAATGTGCTCCTGTGTAGAGAAAATGAGGCTAGGAGGAGGGAGAGAAAAACGGACCTCAACTTAGGTAGGGGGAGGGTGGTGGCAAGAAGCAGGCGGGAGTGCTGGGCAGTGGTGGTGCATATCCCAGCACTCAGGAGGCAGAGGCAGGCGGGTCTCTGAGTTCGAGGCCAGCCTGGTCTACGGAGCGAGTTCCAGGACAGCCAGGGCTACACAGAGAAACCTTGTCTCAAAAAACCAAAAAAAGAAAGAAAAAGAAAGAAGAGAAGAGAAGAGAAGAGAAGAGAAGAGAAGAGAAGAGAAGAGAAGAGAAGAGAAGAGAAGAGAAGAGAAGAGAAGAGAAGGAAGGAAGGAAGGAAGGAAGGAAGGAAGGAAGGAAGGAAGGAAGGAAGGAAGGAAGGAAATGAGAAGAGAAGCCAGGCAGTCCCGGAGGAGGAACCCATGAGGAAAGGCTGAGGGTGGAGTCAGCAGGGCAGTATCAGGCAAGAACCCCAGATAGGGCACCAGGCATGCTGAGCTTCAGCCTGAGAACCAGTTCATTTCTGAAGCGGCGGCGTTAGATGTGTGACCTCAAGAGGAACCTTCACACTTTCTCCTTGTGTTTCTCAGTCTTTATCTGTCCCAGACACCCCGCCCACCTCGTCTCTCTCTCTCTCTCTCTCTCTCTCTCACACACACACACACACACACACACACACACACACTGAATGCTAGGTTGTCTGTGACCCTTGCTTCCCTGGGTTGCCTTCCGTACAGTAGGTAGAAAACACTGCTGTTGAAGACCTGGCCTTTGGGAGCAGAGAGGTGAGTCTCTATCTGTCCCAGTCTTGCTGGTATGAGCGTCTTGAGTCATGTGCTGCCTATTCCTTACATGCCATACCCGGGTACTGGGAATGGACAGGAAAGCTCTGTGAGTTGAGCGTGGGAGGGGGAGGGGGAGCGAGATTGGGTAGGCAGGCTGTGCATGTGAGCTGTCTCTGGCTGTAAATATCCCAGAGGATCACACTAGTACACATTCCTAAATACTCACACTCGGACCCCTGAGGAAAGCTTTGCCAGCCCTCTTGAGCCTCACTTGGGTAAGACTTTGCCACTGCTGTGGAACTGAGGCATTGGAGCCCTTGATATGGCTGCCTACTCCAGACTTGACTCACTCAGGGCTTCCTCTGCTCCCTCTACCCCAGAAGTTCAGGACAATGTGTAGGACTCCACCCCTTCTGTTAATGACCTGAGGTGTGACTCTGTGTAAGCCATTTGCATCCCTCCCTATTCCTGGGCCATCAGTAGCCAGGGATGTTCAGAACACCAGATCACAAGCTGTTAAAATGTACTGTGTGCTTTGAAGTGGTATAGAAAGGTTCAGAGTTTGGTGTCACTGTCCTGACTGAAGGTATGTGTTGACGCGTTCCAATCACTAACTTGTCACCCTGTGTGCAGACAGGTCACTGCATTAGTAGGGTTGAGAACGCCTTGAACTTGCTGGGATAGGTAACTGCCATAGGTTCTTAGCGATGCCAGTTTAATCATGGCTGAGCACCCTGCAGACAAATGTCTGCTTCTTTGATTATCTGATTTGGGGCTCCAACCAAAGACCCCCTGCCCTAAGTTAATATGTTTGGCTCTGAAGGCCCGACACCACCACTGCTGCTTCTAGCACTGTAAGTATTTATGACAACCATAGAAATACTTGGGGATTTAAGTCAAGAAGTATTTAAATTATATAAAAATAGAAACTAGGTGGCCCAAGACTTAGCCTTGCTCTTTTAAGAATTTGAGTTTGGATTAGCCATCTGACTTCCGTCTTTGTGTGGACTCTCTGAGTGCTGATAAGTAGGCTGCACCCTGCAGGTTTATTTTCACTGTTGTGAATGGCAGTATTAGGTCATAGGAGCTGTGATGTTTGAATTCACAGATGGAATGAGTACATTTATGTGACAGACTGCCAGTAAGAATTAGAGAAGTCGTTAGACCAAACTTGTTCGTTTCTATTGAACAGGATCCTTCCCAAGTGACTCCTTGGCAATCCCAGCTACCCATCCTGCTCTGTGGATAAGGAGCCAGCAACATGGGTCCTGATCAAACCCAGTGAGGTGGACACTGACTGATCAGGTGCATTTATCAGGACAGTGATTCACAACTCAGGCAGTTGCAAGCATGCAGTGGAGATACCTTCACCATCAATTGGCCAGGATGCTGGACGGTGGTGGCACATGCCTTTAATCCCAGCACTCGGGAGGCAGAGACAGGCAGATCTCTGTGAGTTTGAGGCCAGCCTGGTTTACTGAGTGAGATCCAGGAAAGGCACAAAGCTACACAGAGAAACCCTGTCTCGAAAAACAAAAAACAAACAAACAAAAAACAATTGACCAGGACTACACACTAACTCTAACGTAGGAAAGTTGATGGTCAGCCTCTGTGCTTGCTTGTTTCCCGTGTGTGAAGGAATGCCATCTGTTCAGAGTATTCGGTTGTTTTCCTAACTTCAGTATGTCCATCTGTATTTACTAGCAAAGAGGCAGCTGCCTCAAAACCAGCAGCAAAGCCTTGCTTCCTTGAGATGTTCGGAATACTCACTTCTTCATTCCTTTTGACAAATATTTCTTGAATGACGGCTATGCTGGGCACTGCCCGAAGCCCTGAGATTGTTGTAGGAAACAAGGCAGGCGGAAATCTCCGTTCTTGCGGCGTTTATAAGACAGCAGTCTGTTCTGGACACTTGTATCTTCTCGTGAACTAAAGAACAAATGTCATTCCGCTCCCTGACCAGCTCCTCCCCTTTCTCTCTCCCCTCCACGAGTGATTGAACCCAGTGCCTGCGTGTGCTAGGCAAGTCCTCTACTACTGAGCCACGTCTCCGGCCAACTGGGCGCCGTTAATCATCTTTCCTTGATATTCCTTCCGTCTTAGGGATTTCGAAAACTGCTTTCTCTGTGTCCTGACATTGAGTAGAGCTGAAAATCCTCAACTCCATCTCTGAAGATTGAAATTCCCCTGGTGGGTCACCACCCTGTACGGCTAATCATTTTGGCATGCATAAATCAAGCAAATCTGTATTAACCCAGCTGGCTCGTGCCCTGAGCTTGCTTTCCATCTTCGTGATTCTCTCTCAAGATAGAGCACAAGAGAAAATGTAATCATAATCTGAGCTGCTGGAGGGCCGGTATTCTGAACTCTTTGAAGGCTCTGATGCCATTATCCTTTTTAGATGGATTTTCGGCTTTCCTCTCTGTGGAAGTTGTAGCCATTAGAGTCATAATAGTCTGATGAGAAATTTGAGGGAGTGGGGAAGAAGTGGATTTGCAGACATTTTTGAGCTCGGAGGCAATGCAAGACATAGCCTTGGCATGTCTGCCAGGCTCTCAAAGCCTGGGTTGGGGAGACGAGAAGAGGGGGTGTTCCATGTGAGATCCGTAGGTTGGGGTTAGGCGGGAGAGCAGAGACCCCAGTACACGCTGCCCTTCAGTGACACACTTAGGGCCCAGGGATGAAGGCCGATTCCAATATGAAACTCTAGCCAAGTTTCTGAGCCTACCCCACATGGGGTCCTCAAGATGAGACTCTATCATACACAAAGCCCCTACTGTGTGCCGGGCACTGTGCTGTTTTACCAGTGTCCTGCCATCACGTTTTCACTGCTCCTCTTGAAGTCGGTGATATTAGCTCCTGTACATAGAGGAGGAGTATAGGGCCTGGAGAGGTTGAACAACATGGCTGAGGAACTATAGAGCTGATACAAACAAACAGCACTACTAGCTTTCTCCTGTTGCTCCCACTGACCCCTCTCCACAGATACCCTGGTTGTATTTTCCTAGGAATTCTACTTCTACGTGGCAAATTGCTTTCACCATAGGAAGCTGGATCTCTCCTCCTCATTCATGCTTGATTCCTGTTCATTCAATGCACCCCCTTTCTTTCACTTTTCCCAGAAGCAAGGTGCTTAGGCTTCAAGCATGTGTGATTTGCTGTGTGGTCTTGGTCAAGGTGCTTTGGGGTCTTACTCTCTCCATCTTCTCACTTGCCTCCCCTGCGTGATGTTAGGACAGCCAACAGCAGCACTGGTACTTCTGGACACAGCTGCTCTGAGCAGCTTTCATTGGCTTCTGTCCCCACCTGCTGAGTCCGAAGCGGGCCAATCCCCTCAGAACCATCCTGTCCTTGTGGAGAGGCTGCAGTTAAATCTGTGTCTTTGTAGCCTCCTAAGCAATCCTAGCTCACTGTTTCCCAGGTCAGACATTGGCAAGATGATTGTCAGTGCAGTTGTCTCTACTTGAAGTGATGATGACCTTGCCCCAGCTGTCCCTGGAGGATGGCAGCTTGATGAGTAAGTCTTGAAGCTTGCTAGATGCGGCTCAGCATTTCACACACAGCCTTGATCAGACGGACCCCAGTGTGGGCCCTAGGCCTTGTGGACTCAAGCGCTCTGACAATCAGTCCTGAATGTGTCTCCGTGCTATTTGTTTTGCTAACTTGTGTTTCCTTTTACAGCGAACGACAAGATTGAAGACATCAATGGCTGTCCAAAGAACAGATCGCAAATGGTGAGTGCGTCCATTGGTAATGTTTGTGTAAGGTTAGTAAGCTGGGACGCTAAAAGACCTGACCAGCTTGGAAAACATTCACACCAGAAGCTCTGCTCCATGGGGTTACTTAGGTTAATTCCCCATCAGCCACCCCCAAGTAGCTGTTCTTTCTGCTTCTGACACATTTGTTGGCATTCTTTAAGAAATGGGTGTGACATCTGTATAGACTGTCAGGCGGCAAACATCCTTTATGTTGAAAATAAATCATACAGAATGGGCACAAACACATGCATGCTTAGAGCATGGACGCTCTATGCCTCAAAGATCTGTGATCATTTCTGCCTGTGTGGGGTAGAGATTCAGATGGGGTGGTGAGATCTTACTGATCAGTGTGGGACATGTGGTCTGGTTTCCTGCGAGGATGAAAGGGACGTGAAGTTGGCACTGTGGTGGTAAGTGAGAAATGAACAGTGGCGTCCGGACTCTGCTCAGCAACCTTGACAAGTGAGATCCTCACTAGTGCGATGCATTTAAGCTTTTAAAAGGCAAACACTAATCTGTAGTTAGTTTAGTGTGTTCTCTCCTCATGTTGCCAAGTCTTTGAATTCCTATCGATCACTGCGTTGGGGGAAGGGGGCCTGTGATGTGGGAGCATTTACTGCTTCACCCAGAGAATGCATGTTGTCAGAGTCTGGTAGGAAGTTCAAAAACCTGCACATGGAGTCGCTTCCAGAAATCTAAAGAAGGGCATAAAATAGTTTTCCATCCCCACCCCACTCCCCACTGCTTGACAGGTGTCACAGAGATCCCAGAGTGCCTGGCATTTCTCAAGTTCTCTTTCATTTTCTGACAATTTTCTCTTTAATTTCCTGAAGAGTTGGACAGAAGGCAGCCTTTTTAGACAACTCTTTAAAATGCACAAGATGTATTTTTATTATAAAGCGCTAAAGTGCTGTGTGTGTGTGTGTGTGTGTGTGTGTGTGTGTGTGTGTGTGTGTGTGTCATTTTCCAGTTTACTTTTGAAGCAAGTTTCTTCTCTTGGGCGAGCCTCTGGAGGGCTTGTCTCTTCTGCTTTGATCCGCAGACCAGCCATTCCTTACGTAGGAAAATCCCCAGACAGGACTCTGGGAACTGCTCTGACTCTTGGGAAGCCTTGGCTGCTATTTTTACTAGTGCTGCTGCAGCTGTCTGGTGTATTAATAATTGAAAAATTTTGGACACTAGAAGACTTAATTTTAGTACAAGCATTTTTTATACATGGGGTATCTTCATGTAAAAGAGAGGCATTCCTTTCCTCTAGGACAGATACCAATGCATTTGTCCTAGCCCATTGTCGTGAGTATAGAGCTGACATTTGAAGGTAGGCAGCTCTCTATTTTATTTGGTACAAATGTATTTTCTGCACAGTTTATTGGAAATGCTGCTTGTTATTAAAGTCTACTTTCAAGCTTATAAAATATCACCATCTCAGACTCTTCTGTGAAAATTTATTTTTATCTGCAAATGTGTTTGTTATAAATACTATCACAACAGCAAGGCAATCCTGTGGCTTCCCCACAGCTCAGCTATGTTAGTACTTGGAGGAGGCAGTGTGGGGTGTTTTCTTTTTTAGAACAGCAATATAAAAGTCTACAATTGCCTGTGATAATTGGTTGCAGTCTGGGGTGGGGAGGCAGACAAAGTCTCATGGCATACAGAGCAGAGAAGGGTTCAGCAAAGATGATGGGAGTCCCGGAAAATGAAGAATGTGTCTGATAGCCATTCTATTCTGTTGACAATGTCGATGATGGTGATGTGTGCAACAAGGATACTGTCCTTTACAGTGACATAAATCAGTGACAGATGCATGAGGCAGAGCTACCAGGTCATGTAGGAAGTGAGATATTGCTTTGACTGACTGAATAATTATGTGTGTGCATGCATGCCTGTGTGGGGTGCATGGTGTGTGTGTAAACATCCACGCATTAAAATGTCTGTATACCTGTCAAATTGAGTTTGAGATTATGCCAGCCACCATCTCTAGATTTCTAAAAAGCTAATCTCTCTGTTAGGCATTATTATTATTATTGTTATTGTTGTTTTTGTTGCTGTTATTATTATTGTTGTTGTTATTTTGTGAGAGGTTTTTTGTTTTTTGTTTGTTTTTCAAGATGGGATTTCTCTGTGTTTCCCAGGCTGTCCCAGAACTTGCTCTGTAGACCAGGCTGGCCTCTGCCTGCCTCTGCCTCCCAAGTGCTGGCATTAAAGACAGGCACCACCACCGCCCGGCAACATTATTTGGAGTGATCAGTGATGACCCTTTGCTGTTTGAAGGAGAGCATCGTTTGGGTAGAGGGAAGGTGACACACAGTGAGATAAGAACTTGCAATGGCTGGTCCACAGGGAGGGTGAGTGCCTCTCTCAAATACGGAAAAAGGATATCCACCAGGAGCCTCTAGGAGAGGAACTCTTCCAAGCAGGGGCTAAAGCTTCAGCTGAGCAGTGAGCTTCGTAGGAAGAACAAACCTGGAAGAGAGGTCGCTTTCCCTCCCTTCCAATGCCCCGTGCACTGGCTGGCCAGGAGCTCTAGTTTCAGCCCCTGCTGTGAGCCCCACTCTCCTAGAAGCCCCATTCTTTAGAAAAGCGTGGAAAAGTGAGAACACTGGAAATGGGCTGGAATTCCAGGGGTAGAGGCACGTAGACAAGAGGGACATGATATTGCATCCTATCAGCTTGTCAGTCAGCCAACAGAGTGTCTCCGGGTGCCAAGCCCTGAGCGAAGCCAGGTGAGGAGCAAGCAGCAAGAAACGGTCTCTGCCCAAAGGACAGTCGGATGCCTGGGCAGGAGAACAGTTACAACACCAGGACTCTATAGCCCATCCCACCCCAGGGCAATCATTTCTGAGGCAGGTATCTGGGAAGGCTGCAGCTGTGAGTCCCTTCTGGCTGCCCTGCAGTATCTGCCCTCACCCTGTTGTGCCCATGATGAAAAGTGGGGCCTGGGAAAGACCGAGGTATGGCTGGCCTCACAGACATGGAGGCCTGTGTAGACCTGGAATGAACCTGCTTTTCCACCTCCAGATTGCTGCTTCTGGGACAGTTCCAGAGCAAAGCCTTCTCAAGGGTAAGATCCAAGGCCGTCGGCTTGGATGGCAGTTCAGCCATGGGATCTAGGAACTGCAAACCTGCCCAGCTGGAAGGAGTCGTCGATTGCTTATGTCAGTGTTAACATGTGGTGGTGCTGTTTGGTTATAAGCCCTTCTGTGCTAGGATATTCAGTCCTGGTTGGCTGTGGCTGCCACAGCACTGCCCTTTGCAGGGAGAGGCTTGGGTGCCAGATTGTTGAGTACTACCCCCCGGGACTCAGCCTGATGTTCATCCTTCAGCGTCCGTGACCCTCAGTGCCCAGCTCTTCAGAAAGTGAAGCTTGACATAGTTGAAAAAATGAAGGCTTCACTTATCAGAGCAAGCCTGACTTTGGCTTGTTTTTATGAAGTCTGTTAGCCTATTTCAGTCTGACTTTGAATCTTCTGGGGCCAAATCCTTGGACATAGAGCTCTAGAAACATCATTCCCTGCCCCACCTCCACTCCGTTCTCCCCTATCCAACATATTCCATTGACCCTTAAGTAAGTTTGTGTGTGCGTCAAAGCTGGTTGAAATGTTTTGGCTGTATGATGTTGCTATGGTAACCGAGGGGGCATCTCTTTGGCCTTCAAATGATTTGTTCAGCAGAATTAAGTGTTAGTTTGGAAGGAAAACATTGCTTGGAGCTCAGCCAGAGGGTGCTGAGCAGCCACTGGGTCCCTCCTTCTCGCCTATAACTCAATGTCCCATGAGATCTCGGGGTGGAGGGTGGGGGGTGGGGGGACTCTGTTCCCTGTGGAGCCTTGGCGGGCGGTGGTTTTCTCTTTTAATCATTATTTTAAGCAACTTGGCTTTCTGTCCTCATGTGGGGAGGCATGTGGGGGAGGTCTTTTAAAAGGGGACCCACACCTCCCTTTTCCTCCAGCTAGGCCTCCATTCCAATTGCCTGTTGGCCCCTCTGTGGCCCTCTGGGAATCTTCTTGCCTTTTCCCCTGGAATACCTGGACTGAGGACTGCCTGAGTTGCGAGCCAGGCAAGATTCAGCTCCTTTCTGCTGTTCCGGGCCGCAACTAATCATTGAATCTTTGAAGCCTCAAGTTTCCTGTCCTGTGAAGTGGGAATGATAATAATAGCACATAGCTCATGAAGGTTTTTGTGTGTGAACTAAGGGAGCCATGAAAACATTGATAGTTGATAATAATTAAAATGGTGAAGTGCACTAAAGCAGACGGCGTTTGCTCCAGGCGCTGTCAGAGTCCTGGGGAAACATCCTTAGTTCACCTCCTTGTAGGCAGCAGCTGAGCTGAGCTTGCTCCCCGCCTCTCCCTGCTTCCTTGGAAGTTGTCATGGTGATGCTGCTGATGCCATCATTTTAGTGGTTCATGTCTTTAAGGATGTAGACCTCTTGAGAAATTGGAGGGAAAATGCCAGTCCTCTCCTCCTCAAGTGATAGAGACCCAGAATTTTGCATACAGCTTAGCAGATCCCAGAGGTTGACCCATTGCCCCCTGGGGCTCTAGAGACCTCAGGCTAACCCCAAATCCCTCCCCCTGCTTAGACTCTGCCCTCTGGAAAATGCTAATACCCAGGTTGCCAAGACAGAGTCTGCACATAAGTACAGACAAGGGGATGGCAGGACTCCGCAGGCTTTTCTCCAAGTTCCATGGGAAGACACCCTCCCCCCCCCCCCCCGCCCCCGCACGCGCGTGCCAAGGTTATGTGTAGAACCCCGTTCACTAGTGCTAAAAGCTGAATTGCTGCTACAAGAGGGGTGAGCAGCTTAGAGCAGGCCTACCCTGGCCAACCTTTTCCAAGGCCAGCCTCTGAGAAGACACAGGGGTAGAGCTGAGGAAGGAGTGAGGTGGCGTTAGGCCTCGGGCCATGGCAGCAGGTGCCAGCTCTGGTCCTCATTCCTCTCTTCCCTCTGTGATTGGATTATTACAGGGTATGTCATTTCTGTTACCACCAGGATCAGGACAGCACCTGGTAGCATTGCGCTTTACAGTTTCCACAAGATGATCTGTGTGCTGGGCATGGGGTACCACTCAGTATAGTTAGTTCTTCAGATGATGAGTTGTTAGAGAAACACACAGCCCGCATTGTGTCCAGCCTTATCTATTAATCACGCCTGGCCCAGCCCCTTCTTCACATCGTGGCCCTGATAATCCACTTAGTTTCAGCTTTTCACTTCTCTGGAACTCGTGAGAGAGGAAAAACAAAAAATAAAAAACAACAAAACCCTCACAGAGCAAGGGTCGCATTTCCCCCACGGGTACCGAGTGCCAGGAGCGCGCCTGGTTATGTGCAGTTTTCAACACTGTTGGGTAGTTACTTTTCTCACCGCTATGACAGATTCCTGACAAAGGTGGCTAGGAAGGGGGCTTATCTGGCTCGAAGTCTGAGGGTACAGTCCATCGTGGTGGGGAAGGCATGGAGGCGGGAGCTTAAGGCAGCTGGGTCATGCTGTTCCTGAATTCAGGAAGCAGGGAGAGATGGATGCTGGTACTCAGCTCACTGTCTCCTTTTTCTTCAGTCTGGGATCCAGCTCATGCATTAGTGCCTCCTGGACTGGGTTGAGTCTTCCAACTCACTTAACCCAGTGTAGAAGCTCCCACACAGAGATGCCCTTGTTTCCTTGGTGACTCTAAATTCCATCAAGCTGACACTATTAGGGATCATCACGGCTTTAAGAAGGAGGCATGGTTCTTAATCTATATTTGCATATGGGAACTGAGGATTTGGGGGAACAGGTTATTCACCCAGGAGGAGGAAGAGTTGGAGTCTTTGCTGACATGGAGAAGGGACACAGTAAAAATGGTGTATTCCTCCTCACACATCCTTGTTCTCCATGTGTATTGACCTGGGAGACAGCAGCAGTCAGACTTAGCTAGGAGTTAGCAGGAAGGGAGGGGTCTGAATGTTTCTGGGAAAAGCCTGAGGTGACCTGTCACTGGGAACTCATGTGCTGCCATGGGCAGGTGGCCCCTAGTTGAGATGCCTCTGGGCGCCAGGTCTCTCAGCCCCATGCTCTACAGAGCCTCCTGGGCCAGGAGAGGGACATCTGCAACCGGATCAAATTTCTAGGCACAGTGACCAGGAGCCCTCCAGGCAGCTGCCAGCAAGCCAGCAGCTTGCCTCGGGAGTGTTTGCGATCCTCTGGCAGCTGAGTGGCCTCTGCACCAGGCTCCTGGGTCTATTTTTACATGGCCTGAAGGGCACACACATGTTACAGAACCAAGAAGGAATGGGGGAAAGCTCAGAGGCCTCTCAGAGTTTACAGCAAAATAATAGAAAGAAGCCAGGACCAAGAGTGGCAGGGAGCACCCAGAGTTTCCTACCCAGTGGCCATTCCACCGTCCTGGTTTGTTTGAGCTGTTATATTTTAAAGTGGTAGCAGTCCATGTCTGTCTCGTACCTTAGGCCTCTGTTTTGTTTTATTTCACTAAGGTTTGTTTTTATTTATGTGTGTATATGTCTGTGTATGGATTTGTTGATGAGTGAGTGCAGGTGCCCAAGGAGCCCAGAAGTGTCAAATTGCCTAGAGCTAAAGTTACAGGTGGCTGTGAGCCGCCGGACTTGGGTGCTGGGAACTGAACTCGGGTCTGTTGAAGCCCACTGCTGGCTCTCCATTCCTCTTCTGCACACTCAAGAATAGCTAGAAGGCCTTTCAGGATCCAGTCTCTGTCCTCTTTAGCCCCACTGCTGGACACCGTAAGGTGCATGAGGAAGGCTGGGTGTGTTCAGGTTTTGTACCTTGATATGTATTGTCTGGTCTCCTAGGGTGACCTTCTGCATGTCCCCTCTGGGCCAGCGAGGCCGTTAATGATCAGGTCAATTGTTTCCAGAAGAGCTGACATAACTAGGTGCCTGTTTGTGTGTGTGTGTGTGTGTGTGTGTGTGTGTGTGTGTGTGTGTGTGTGTGTTCACCAGAGTCATCCTTATAGGGAATACCTATCTCACCTGAGCTGCACAGGCCTCTGCCAGAGAAATGACTGACACACAACAGGTGACTGGTGCTTGTCTGGTAGACAAACAAAGGAAGGAGCTGGCACAGGTGTGTTTGTGGTAGAAGGTCTGCAATGCGAGTTATTCCTATTTCATCACCTCCAGCTAGGCCGCAACTGGCACCCTGGGTAGCAGCGTGGAAGCTGTTTGCAGGAGTTCAGGAAAATTTTGCAATGATCTAGAAAGTTCTTTCCTTCTCTTAATTCTTTGAGTTCAGAAAAATTTTGCAATGATCTAGAAAGTTCTTTCCTTCTCTTAATTCTTCCTAGATCGATCTAGGAGAGTTGCATAGGAAATGGCACTTGTCAGGACATGTAGCTCATTTTCAGTTTGAGTTCTTTTGTTGCTGTTTTAAGCGACATGCTGAAGCATCCCATGGGATGCTACCAGAGATTAACACCGAGCGGACAGGGATGACAAGCCACCATTCCGAGTGCTTCAGATGCTATGGTTCATTTTAGTCTCCTCACAGCTCGCAGGGTGAGGCGTCAGGAGCTCTGCAGGGCTGACGGGGGTCACTGTAAGGAGCACGCCCCCTCTTCTCTCCCTCCTCAGAGCCGATGTTCCTAGTGTTCCCCGACTGTTTACATACAGTATTGTACGGGAAACACACCTTGCACACACTGTGTGCCGAACACTGTGCCTTGACGCCTCATGTTAACTGTTTTCCCGATATCCTGTGGAGGATGGCAGAGGTACAGGGTGAAGAAAGATGGGCATGGGCTGTAACGGGGCACGGCCGTTTGATTGTGAGCTGAGCAAAGCCCAGATCTCTCTGAGGCAGCTTCTCTCTTGTAAAAGGGGGAGAATGGAAGCTGCCCCTAGGCAGGCTGTGAGGCTAGAGGGGGGCGGTATAAGGGGCTCATGTCAAGTGTACATGAGATGGAAGTTTCCATTGGGTGCCACCCACCCACTCCCTATTGATCTGTGCAACCAGGGTGAGCACAAGGATTTTTTAAGGGGCAGGAAATAATAGAGCCTGATGGATACTATACTGCCAGCTTTGGGGACAGAGGCGGGGGCCATGAGCCATGGGATACAGGGGCACTAGAAATATAGGGGTACATCCTGCTGTAGAGGCTGCCCAATGGACACAGCTCTGAAGCACAAATGGACAGAGCTTGTGAACTTAGCTCTCTGAGGCCTATATGGGATGTCCGACCCTTGTAAATTAATGTGTTGTTCAAATCTGTTAAGCTTGTGGCGATTGCTCGTAGGAGCATCAGGAAGCTAACACACTCTAGGATTCAAGCACAGTGACTTACCAGATGAGAAGGGCAGTTCTGGGGGTTCCTGGCCACAGCTAGCCAGGCTCTTTCCTGTAAGGCTGACTTTCCTGGGAGGTACCTCCATTGTTTGCATACATGAAGGAAAGCAAGGAGCTCTCCATGCCTGCACCCTCTGAGCAGGTACAGGTAGGAGGTCTATAGAGTAGTTTCAGTTCGTTTTTGGCACATTCTCCTCCCTCATCCCCTACCCCTGTATCACAGGTACCCCAGACTCTGAGCAGCCATGAAAGGCTGCGCCGTTTCATCGGAACTCCCAGAGCTGATGCTGACGGATACAGTTCTTCTGCAAATGTAAACTTGAGTGGGTCATGCTCCCCGACTCACGTGTGTTTGTCTTGTAATTGACATGATGTTTAAGCCATTTTTACGAGAGACTGATCATATTTTATGTGTTATTAAATAACGCCAAAGCTCTGTCTTGCAAGTGGCCTGTTTTCCATCTCTTTGCCTTGCTCCTGGCATTGGGCTATCCAGGTTACACGTGTTCAGCTCTTGTTTCTCCGATGGAAGAGCTAAACTGTATGTGATCTGACCACTCAGGGACTTATCAGGGGCAGAAGCAATACTGCTCTTCAGATTTTTTAATAAGTGTAATACTTTAAAATGCTTGAAGATTTGTCCAAGTTGTTCTAGGCCAAGAAATTCTCCCATTCTGTATCTTCTCTTACAGTGTCACTTAGTTTTATTTATTTTTTTTAAATTAATTTTTCTAGACAAGTTTTCACCAGGTAGCCAGGCTGGTGGGGAACCCACAAGCCACTCCAGCATCATAGCTGGGCACCGCCATTCCCGGCTCACGTCACAGTTATGAAGGGGTTTGAGAAGACACCAATGTAGCAGCAGGTCGTTTGGGTTTGGCAAAGCCTCTTAAGCAGGGCTTCTCAAACTTCAGTGAGCACGAGGAACATGGTAAATGGGATGTTCTGGGCCGGGGCCTGCGGCTTTTTCACCCTAGCCTTTTTCACCCAAAAAAAATTTGTTTTTAAAACAGAAAAGAAAAAAGAACCCCCCCCCCAGGGATATACCTGTTCAGATATGCTTTTAAGCACAGTATCTAGTCATCAGGGTGTTGAAATGTTTTAAGTTGACAGTATTTACAAAGTGTCTCCTGAGGCTGACATAGGACCTAATCTGGTGCTCTTCTGGGAGACAGTCTTTAAGAACATTGCTCATTCTTTTTGTTTTTTTTCCAAGACAGGGTTTCTCTGTGTAGTTTTGGAGCCTGTCCTGGAACTCACTCTGTAGCCCAAGCTGCCCTTGAACTCACAGAGATCCGCCTGCCTCTGCCTCCTGAGTGCTGGGATTAAAGGCGTGCACCACCGCTGCCTGGCTAAGAACACTGCTCATTCTAAGCAGATGGGGTTTGCCTTGTTCCTGTCAGTGGCTGTGGTCTCATGGAAGTGACTTCCCCACAGTCCTAGTTCCTTGGTCTCTATGACCCTTCGTTTGCTATGTGGATATATTCTAGGGTCCTAATGTATGTTTGTCTTGTAATTCCCATGACATTTAAGCAAATTTTACAAGAGACTGATCACATTTTATATGCTATTTGTTTTTCTTTCTCCCCCAAGTTTGTTTGTTTTGTGTGTGTGTGTGTGTGTGTGTGTGTGTGTGTGTGTGTGTATGTGTATGTGTGTGTGTGCAGGTGCATGCATGCACATATGAACAGATACATGCATGTCCATGGAGACCAGAAAAGAGCATCTGATCCTCTGCGCACACACTCCATGATGCGTGTATGGAGTCAGAGGATAAACTTGCAGAATCTAGTCTCTCCTTCCACTGTGTAGATTCCAGGCATCAAACTCAGGGTTTCCAGACTTAGCGGTAGTCACCTTTACCTGCTGAGCCATCTCACTGGCCCCTGGGCTGTATGATGATAACAAAGCTCTGTAATATAAACAATGCTTTAATCTCTTTAGCTCACTGTATTCCCTACTAGACATGAGTGGTTTGCAGGCAGAGGTCTTATCCCTGGTAAGTGCTCAGTGGAAATCTGAAGGGGATATTCCTCTCACACCCATGCCAGGCCTGAGGTGTCCGGAGTGGTAGCTGGCAACCTGGTGCTCAGGGAGGTACTTGGTGTATGCCAGGGTGATGGCATGGGGAGAGGGTGGGTTTGCAGCATGCCTCAGACCTTCCTGAGCAGAACAAGAAATCCAATGATGATTTATAAGCATTTGGATCATGGTTTGTATAAAAGCCATCTGGGCCCCGTGCTTGGGCCCACCTCCCCGCACATGTCCTCATGGAGTTCTTATGTTCAGCCTAGCATCAAAGGACTGGTTTTTCTATGTGTGGTTTTTAAATTTTTTTTATTTTCTTTTTATATCTCCATGAAAGAGAACTTAGCGTGGGATGCCTGTTCACATTTGAAGGCGTTCGTCGCAGTCTATGTGTGCACACAAGAGCTGGGAGCCCTGTGCTCGCTTGAGCGGAGGTGGAGGGTGGTGGCCTACGAGTCTCAAGTGCAGGGTCAGAAAGACTTTAAAAACAACAACAACAAAAAGCCCGGCTGATGTTCTCCATTTAATGAGAGTGGCAAAAATTGATTTACTGCTTTGGTGGAAAGATAATCAGGCAAGGATGAGTTAGCTCTTTATGGGAAAAATTGGCTAAAACGGGGCAGCAGCTGCTCCCTCTGGGCAGGTATGGACTGGATTTGTGACTATTCGCATCTCCACCTACCTTTTTTTCCCCCTTGCACTGTTAGGGATCAAACCCAGGGTCTTATCCATCTCAGGCCGGTGTTCTGCTACTGAACTGCACTTGTGGCTCCTCCTACCCTCTGGTACCCAGCCTCTTCTATTGGCTTGTTGCCGGTCTATCCCCCGACACTCATTTTGACTCCACTAAACGATTATATGCTTGGGAGTATTACGAACTTCTTAGGAAATCCCGTGCCTGGCCCTGTGGTAGTCTGAAAGATTCTCGTTCCAGAAGCATCTTGATTTGGGAGGAACACCATGCGAGTTTAATTGCTATGGCTGTAATAGGATACCCTGACCAAGAGCTTAGGGAGGGAGGGGTTTGCTTTGCCTTTGAGTTCATGATGGGGAAGCCATAGCAGCAGGGACAGGAGACTCATCTGGCAGACAGGAAGCAGAGAAATCACATTTCATCCCTCATAGGAAGCAGAGAAGTGGGGGAGACAGGAAGTGGGGCTGAGCTATAAAACCTCAAAGCCCACCCCTAGGGACACACTTCCTGCAGGAAGGCCCCACCTCCTAAAAGTCCCATGACCTCCCCTAACAGCACCACTAACCTCGGACCAAGTGTTCGAATACATGAGCCTGTAGGGGACATGTCTCATTCAAACCACAGCGAGTGCTTATAAATGTTTTTTTCAGGGATTTAAACTGTCTCTGCTTCTGAAGGGTGAAAATACTTCAAATGAACTTCAGACCCTCTTAGAAGGAAGCTACCTTCCTCTGTGAGGTGTCCTTTCAGGGGACAGGATTGGATGTGGCCTGGATGGATAAAGCCCTCGTGAGTTGCCTTATCACATTGCTGAAGACTCAGACTGGGAAAACGACCCAAGGAAATGCTCAGTGCTCAGCTTGGAGAAGCGCTTGCTGTTTGGTTGTTTACACAGGGAAGCACAGTTTACAAAACACTTCTGTTTATTTTCTTCTCTTTTTCTTATTAAAATTTTAATTTATTTTACATACCATCCACAGTTTCCCCTCCCTCCCCTTTCTTTCTGAGAAAGTGTTTGCATAAGCAAATCAAAAGGCTCTTCTGTGTGTGTGTGTGTGTGTGTGTGTGTGTGTGTGTGTGTGTGTGTGTGTTTGTGTGTGTGTGTGTATGCATGTGGAGGCCGGAGGGCCATCTAATATGAGAGAACAGCCAGAGGCATCTGGAAGAGTCCAGAATAAAGAGAGAAAGACATAAACTGGATATGGCCAGCAGACTGGCCAGGGTCAGGGCTCTCTGTGAGAGATGGGAGACAGAGAACACATAGTGAGAGAAGCAGGAACGGAGAGAGCGAGAGAACATAGCAGGAATAGCAGGGCTATAAGGAGAATGAATAGCTGTGGGGAGGGAAGCCTGTGAGCTGAGGGGAGTGTGAGGTAGGGGAGGAGATGAGAAGGCCTAGGATGCTAGCATGGACTTTGAAATGTGTAACAGGTACCTGAGATGCTGAGGCAGGCTAGAGGCCAGCATGAGCTTTAATATTCTAACAGGCACCACCGACAGCCATTTGTCCCTTCTGTCAGAAGTAAGGGAAATGACGCATTCCACAAGTTCCTGGGGAATGCTGGCTTTTATCTAACCACCAGAAATTGTCCTACAGTCCAGCTTGAGCCCATTTCTGGATATTTGGACTGCCTTTTGGGGTTTGGGGAATTGGAGTTTCCTTTGGACCGTAGAGCTGACTGACCAGCAAGGCCCAGGGGTCCACTGGCCTTCGCCTCACTAGTGCTGAGATTTCAAGGGCATGCCACAGGGTCTGGCTTTTTTCTGGTTTCTGGGATTGAACTCAGGTCTTCACACGTACAAAGCAAACCCTTTACCAACTGAGCCATGTCCCCATCCCTGGATCTCCGTCTGTATGTGTTATGTGTAACTGTTCTTAGGAGACTCCTTTGAGAAGGACTTTGGGCATTTGGGATTTGGTTCTTTCACATTCTACCAGTTGCTTCATTTATTAGTTGGTGTGGAATGGCCTATTTCACCATCACCCAGCAGGTAACCTTAGTCTTTGGAGTAGACGGGTGCTGTCTTCTTAGCACACTGAGAAGGAGGTGACAGCACATGAAATGGTCAGTATTCATGTTTTGTTTTTTTAGTAAACATGAATTTTTTTAACAGTAAGTGGAAGTTTTATTTGGTTCAACTGAATGCTTGCACAAAGATTTAAATAGTAACAGAGATTAGCATTGTATGACAAGCCAAACGCTGTCACTGTTTCCGCACAGGTGCACCAGGGATCATGTAGCCTTGGGAAGCTCAAGGGTGTCCTGCAGTGGAGACACCTCCCATGTCCAGTATATTTTCCTCATTCATGACCACAACATGTCTCGGACACTCTAGCTCTCCAGTAAGCTGAGTCGATTATTAATACTATTTAAATTATTTTTGTTCTCAGTTTCTGACTGAGTGGTAGGTGTCCTTACTCATACTGTAGAGTTTAGAAGTATTGGACAAATCTAGTTCCTCAGTATGAGGCATCTTGCATGTGACTTGCAAAATTCCCAACCACCTGTTAGTGATTGGTGGTGGTATATAATTCCAGTCCAACCCCTCAGCTCTCCCTGCAAACAGCTTTGGGGATAAAATGTGGATGTGCCTTCTGTTTGCTTTATTGTTTGGACTTGTGGTGGCCTCAGGTGTGGGATTATAAACAAGCAAAGCGACAAGAAGACACAGAGCATGGTGAGCCCATGACTGGTTCTAAGTGTGTAAGCTGACTCAACACGCTTGTGACGGCCAGTTTATGGAGTGGTTGTTTGCTTGGAAGCCAGTGCATGCCCAGGAGGCTGGCTGTTCCTTGAGGGAGGACAATACTGTTCTGTCACTGTGCTGTCTGCGTCTAGGCCAGGGCCTGGAAGAGAGCGGGTGTTTTTCAAGGACCGTGTGAGACCTCTGCCTTCCAGTTACTTCCCAGACAAGATTCTTCTGCAAGTCTCACTGTTTGGAACTGGAAGTCATGATTTTCTGGCTAAAATTCGTGTCTGGGTTTGTTCCTTCTCTCTGGGTAAAGCCAAAGGTTTCTGCAAAACACTATCTAATTTTTAAATGTAAATTTGCTTTCCTGGGTTAGCTTTTCGGTCACTGTAACAAATCCCTGAGGCGATCAGCTTCCAAAGAGAAAAGTTCCATTTGGGCGCCCTGGTTTGGAGATTTCACTCCACATCTGCTATCTCCTGTTGCTTCTGGGTTTACAGCAGGGCAACCGTGCATCGTGGTGAGGAACTCATGGCAAAGCAAAGCTCTTCTCCCTTCAAGGCTGCCACAAAGTGAAAAACAGATAGGAAAGGCAGTATCTACCTGGCCCCTTGTGCATACCCCTAGTGACACCCACTAGGCCCTATACTGAGTGGGTTCCACCCACCAATAGCACCAGCCTGGGCTGTGAAGCCTTTAGCACATTTCAGTGACATTTCCAAACTACAGCCGTCATTCACATTGTATATGATTCCCATCATTGACTTAATTGGCACATCTGTCCATCACCGCTCCTGCTGTGCCTTTGATCCCCAGGGACTTGCTTGTCTTAACAGCTGAAAGTTTGTGCCTTTGACAGCCACCTCCCTGTTCTCTCACCCTCCAGCCCCTGGTAACCCAAAGCCTGGATGAAGCCCTCCAGTATGGCCCCTTAGCCCTCCTCAGTTCTGTTCTGTTCATACTCTACTCCTCACTTGGAGTTCTTGACTTTGATGCCGGCACTCTGAAAAGTTAGCTTCAGCTGTCCACTTGACACAAACCTAAAGTCACCTGGAACCGCAACTGAAGGATGGAACAGACCATGCTGGCCCGTGGCCCTGTCTGTGAGGCATTTCCTTAACTCCTACCTAATTGATGGCAGGAGGGCCCAGCGCACTGTGAGCACCGCTCTGACTTGCCAGGTGAGCCTGGGATGACGGAGAAAGGCAGCTGAGCAAGCCAGAGGGGGCAAGCCCTGAAGCATCATTCCATGCAGTCTGAGTGCAGCAGGCAGTCCGCTTCGGGTCCTTCCTGAGCTCCTGTCTGAGGTCCCTCCATGATGGACTGTAACCAAATCAATCCTTTCCGAAGTTGCTGTTGGCAGTGTTTACTCCAGCAACAGAAAAGCGAACAAGAGCAGGGAAGTCACTGGAGCAGGGGGAAGGACGAGCTGGGCTCTGGCTGAATGCACCGAGCAGGGCTGTGCTGTGTGGAGGTCCCCGTTACTAATGGCTTGCCTCCACTGACCGAGCCGCCACCTGTGAAAGCAAGCGGGCAGCGCTCAGCTCTGGAGATCCGCGCTGGGAGTCTCCGGGCGAAGACCGGCTTTAGCACCTTTGTCAGGCTCGATTTGTTTCAAGGGAAGATTTGGAAAGTTGGAAACCCCTAGGAAAATGAAGTAGTCTAGGCAGTTGGAGACACAGTGGAAAAAGATAGTCACCGGAGGAATTTGAGAGGCTTGGTTTCAATTTCTCCCCCTCTAGAATTTTTTTGTATCCATATGGCCTTACCCATTTGCTAAAACATCAGAGAAACTCCTGTAAAGTTTCCTCTTCTTTTTTTCCCAAGGAATTCTTGACAGCATCTTGGAAAGCTAAAGTTATAAATATTATAAATGGTATGGTAGATAATGTTGCCAAATCGCAGGAAAGAGCTGGGCAAGGCAACAGAGCAGGGAGAGAAACAGGGGGACATGGAGCCGTGTGCCACACCCAGCCCGACCCCCACTTTCTCGGGCCTTCCAGTTTGGAGCCCGCTACCATAGATAAGCTCTTTCTGGCCCTAAGCGGCTCCCATACCTGATGACAATGGCTGGGGCCTGACAGTAGAGCTTAAGTTGCCTTTTTTTTTTTTAGGTTAATGAATTGGCTGGGCATGGTGGTTTATGCCTATTAGCCAACACACGGGAAAATAAAATGACTGTGAGTTTGAGGCCAGCCTGGACAATAGATGTGACCTTGTCCCCAAAAACCAGGGCTGGTAAGATAAAGTGGATAAAGGTGCTTTCTCTGCAACCCAGAGACCTGAGTTTGATCCCCAGAGTTCATGTAAAGGTGGAAGGAAAGAACTGACTCTACAAAACAGTCCTCTGACCTCCACACATATGTCATGGCACACGTGCCCATGCACAAACATGTGCGTGGTCACACACGCCCACACTATTAATCAGGGGGAGAAAAAGACTCTTTAGAAAGAAAGAAAATGAAACAACAATAACAACAAAAAGAGGATGAGCAGGGGCTGGAGAGATGGCTCAGCAGTTAAGAACACTGGCTGTTCTTCCAGAGGACCCAGGTTCAACTCCCAGCACCCACATGGCAGCTCACAGCTGTCTATAACCCTAGTTCCAGGGCACCAGACACCCTCATGCAGGCAAAATACCAATGCACATAAATTTAAAAAGGGGGGGAGGGGACCAGTAACTTGCTTTTAAGTTTGTGGCAGACAGTCTTTGAAATACACCCTGGTGTTTCACTATTCATATATGGTGCATTGCTTGTCCTGATTACCAACTATCCATCATCTTGAACATGAATGTTTCTTGGAGGGACAGCATTCCAGTTCTCATGTCTAGCTCTTCTGATTATACAATAGTGTTTACTCTTGTCAGCCTTCTTTGTGATAGAAGGCCGGAACTTAACCCTCTCATCTGGCCATGACTTTATGCCCATTAACATTCCTAAAAGCAGATTGACAAACCATCTAGGCAAGCAGCAGCTAGGTGATCTATAGGTCAGGCCTGGGTGCTCCTAGTATTTTTTTTTTTTTTTTGGTCTAAGAAAAGATGGACAATTGGGGTGTGATCCCTCATTTCTGAAGCCTCCTTCTAAAATAAAAGCTCTGTGTGAGCTTTGCTGGGGTTATACTGACAGAGGTGTGAGGAAATAAGGTGAAGCTGGCAGACACCTGGCATGCCCCCTTAGTGTGTTGTGACTAGTGTTTAGGAGGACATGTCCCTGGAGTGGTGTTTGGTTTTTGAGTTGATATTCTCCTTCTTTTGTGTATTTTATTTTTGTAAATGGGTGTGGAGATGTACCTTGCCTTGGGTGTGTTGGGTCCTTGGGAATCCAGGCTGGTGAGAGAATGAAGAGAAGACAGATACACAAACGCATACACACACAAGAAGGCAGGGGCCTGGAGGGCTGTGTGCACGCTGATAACGTGGCACCGAACGGTGTATTATGGGCAGCACGTGGGGGAGGGGTTGAGCCGTCTCAGGCTGTAAACATCCAGAAGAAGAAGCTGCAGTTGCTGTTTGTACACGTTGACCAGTCATTTGCAAGCGCTTGGACTTGGACAGAGAGGCTTGGCCTTTCTGAGCCTGATCCGTACGAGGAACGGTTTTCCCAGCATCTCGTGAGTCCTTGGTATGGCCGTTCCCATGTCAACAATACACATTCGCTCAAGACTTCCCTGACTCAGAGCTTCCTGGGCTCCCTACGGAAATGAGGACAGGTTATCAGAGGAGCATGGTAACCTTTGGATAGGGTGCATTCCTTTTACATGGAATCAGACGTTGAAGGCTGCTTCTGTGCCTCCTCATCTCTGTGCCTCCTCATCTCTCTTCTGGTGCATAATTCCTAGAGCTTCATGTGGAGGCTGTGGCTGGAGCCATGCCCAACACAGAATAGCCCATCCTTGGCTGGGAAGGGTGTGGCTGCAGTTGCCTTGGTGACAGAAAGTTCCTGCCTCCCCTCCTTCCCCACCTCTGCCTCTTCCTTAGGCCTGAACACACTTTCCCCTTCATTTCTTCAGTCAGCAAGTATTAAGTCCCTACTATGTAGTGGTCCCTCTCAGGGCCACGTCAGTAACTTACTGTATGTGTGTGAGTGCAGCTTTATGTGCCACAGTGCATGTGTGGAAAGGACAGCTTTGAGGAACTGGTCTCCTTCCACTGTGGGGTCCAGAGAGGAAACTCAAGGCATCGGGGTTATGTGGCAGAAACACCTTTACCTGCTGAGCCATCTTCACATCTCGATGGCGAATTTTGATGGCAAGTAGCACCGTCAGCAGTGAAGAGCACTCTCTCCGCATGCTCATTCTCTCTCTCCATCTCTCTCTCTCTCTCTCTCTCTCTCTCTCTCTCTCTCTCTCTCTCTCTCTCACACACACACACACACACACACACATCATTTGAGCTGATGTATAAATTTTAGAAGTCACATTGCTTTTTGAGTGACAGAATTTGCATGTTCAAACCTAACCTTGCCTAGGGTCTGGGCATCTTGTGATTTAAAAAAAAAAAAAAAATAACCATGGCTGTGGCTGGGCTTGACTTTCATGCAGTAGTTCCTTGCCCTCTTCCAGAGTGGAGAGCACCAAGGGGCACAGTGAGAAGCTTTGTGTGGACCTGGTACGGCCAAGGCCCCATTCTGCCAGGAGCTCCAAGCTCCAGGAGAATCAGTCATCTTTACTTGCATTCAGCATTTTCATGTGCTTTGCACTCAGCTCTGCTGGTATTCAGAGAAAGGTGTTGCCATGGCAACTGCTACAACAGATGGTATTTGATCACCGTCTAAGCTACAGAAGAGATAGACAACGTACTTCCTGTGAGGTTTGCATATTTGTTAGCATGAGACCCCAGTCAAGCCTTGATCACAACTGAAATAGGAGCTTCTCACTACATATCCCAGGCTGTCCTGGAACTTGCTATATAGACCAAGCGGGCCTTGAACTCACAGATAGGCCCCTGCTTCTGCCCCTTGAGTATGGGTCTACAGGATGGACTTCTGGGTACTGAGACAAAGACTGTAACACACCCAGCCTTGGAGGTTGCCCCGCACACCTGAAGTGCAGATACTGTAGAGAACCTATTCAAGTCGGAGGTGATGGCAGACGGTGAGGAGGGTCTGCTCAGGGTGGAGGCTGTGCTGCATTTGGCTCCAAACAATGGGGTTCTGGGGAAGGCATCCTGGCCTTCATCTGTTCCTTTTTCCTGCTCCATCCTTCAGATAGTCACCTTCTGCATCTAGGCCACATGGTGGCTCCTCTGCTGGCTTTCAACCTGGGCTGATGCTGCCCACCAGAGCAACCCAGAGCTCTTGACCCATCTCTATGGCAACAATTACAAAAGCTTCTCACCCATCCCCAACCCCCTTAGGCAGTACCGGAACGTCAGACTTCACACAGATTTGTTTTCTTTTAGCTAATTTTGGAAAGTGGTTTATATTGGCCGCACCGTGCTAATGAATAGTTCTGGTCATATTTACATATTTTTCTTGTTAAGAGTCTCTTTTTCCTCTCCCTGCCTCCCAGTGTTAACAGGAGCCTCAGCTCACACTGGGTGTCTGGATCACACATGAGCCAGGAGCCTCTTTAGAGATGGCACAGGGGCGGGCATCTTTGTGTTGTAATGAGCACTGTGATGCCATTGGGCTGGGGGTGGGGGTAGCAGGCAGTCTCAGCAGCCGCAGAGCTGGGTTGCTCACCTGAGCTGTATTTGGACGACAACCCTAAGGTAACTTGTAATCACGAGAGGACCGGGATCAAAGCAGCAGGCCCCGCTTCTGATCTCATTCCAAATGAAGCCGGCGGTTGGAATCCAGGCCTGACCCCTTCCTGCTCCCCAGCCTCACTGTGTTCCTGGGGTGCAGATGAAAAGAGGGAGGGTCCCAGCCCCCTTGTCAGGAGTGATTTCTAGCCCCAGAAGAACATGATTAAAGAGTGGATTTGTGACTTGAGGAATTTTTTTTAACTCCTCTTGTGCAGAGTTCAGGGCACTGGGGACAGTTTCAGGGGACTTGTGGGCTTGTGGGTGACATTTACATGGTGGCCAAGTTTTTAGTCTTTCATCTAATGTTTTCTGGGAGTGCAGTTCAGCCTTCTGGATGTCGTTCCTTGGGTTTTCTTGGTGCCCTAATGCTTCTTGCTCACCTAAGGAGAGAAGTTTCTGATGCTTCCCCGATTCAGGGGGAAATCAGGGTGGGCATGGAATGGCACTGTAGACCCCAAAGAGGAAGAGTATGTGGCTGCAGGCCCCTGAGCAAGATAGGAGGGCTTCCTGGATGCAATCCCCAGCACTTTCATTGACCTGGGTGATCTTGGTCTAAAGCCTGGCCTTCGTGTTCTTGCCTCACTTTCCCCATCGTGTGGTCCTCACTAAAATCAATGGCATCTGAAGAATGGAGCCCAGTCCCTGACATGTGCACAGTGAGGCTGACTGACTGAATCAACCATCAGCTTAAGGATTCTCAGCCTCTACATGGTTGGCATCTGACTAGGTCATCCTTCCCCAGAGAGGGCAGTCCTGCACACAGTAGGACTGTCACTGACCTCTGCCCGCTAGATGGCTGTGGACACCCCCACCTGCATTATGGCAGCCTTAAGATGTCGCCCGTACAGCAACATCTCCTCTTCCACTCTTTCTCCCCGCCCAGTGAAGGAATGTGAATGAAACCAGGAAGTTCTATGAAAGAATGATAGAACTTCAAAAAAATTAACTAAGGAGAAAATGTGCCTATTTATAACGGTGACCTACTTAGACTTATTCATCCTTCTCATAGACTTAATGCTATAAGGAATCTCAGCAGATGGCTGACTGAAATGTAGTAAGGCTAGCTTTTGCAAGAAGAGCCTGCCACGTGCTCTACATGATGCTGTGTGCACTGAACGTTCTATAGATGTCAGGATGTCAGGAGTAACTGCGTTACCTGATCCTTGGAAAGGGAGTTCTCTAGAAGTACGGTGTTGCAGAGCACTTTTCTTAAGTCTCTCTCTCTCTCTCTCTCTCTCTCTCTCTCTCTCTCTCTCTCTCTCTCTCTCTCTCTCTCCTGAAGTTTCACTGTTTTATTCTAGTACTCAAGTATTTAGCCTTATTACATGACCCTTTCTAGGTTAAATATTAACTGTACCACTTTTTATTTTTGCATTAACAAAAATTCAGTGAAAGACAGCTTTTTCCTTCTCTCTTTTCCCATGGGGATATAATTACCTAAGCTTCTCTCATCATCCACATGCAAGATAAAGATATTCTATTAAAGAGGTAGCATAGGATTATAGAAAAAGACAGTTATGAAACTATTTGATGTACAATATTTTTGTTTGGTTTTCAAGAGGTATTTTATTCTATATGTATGATTATTGACCTGCATGTATGCGTGTACACCACGTGTGTTCCTGCTGTCTGCAAAAACAAGAAGAGGAAGAGCAGCAAGTGCTCTTAATCACTGTACCATCTTTCCAACTCTTGTTTAAGACAGGGCCTCATCTAGCTCAGGTGGACTTTCAACTTCCAATTCTCCTGCCTCTACCTCCCAAGTGCTTGGATTATAGGAGTGTGTCATAATACTCAACAAAATTCATACTTTTATCGTGGTTTCAAAGTGATACGTTGAGCTGGAGGTGGTTGTATATACCTGCGGTACCAGCTACTCCAAAAACTGAGGCAGGAGGCTAGTGTAACTGTTCAAGTTTATCCTGGGCCACATAGTGAGAGCTTCTCTTTAAATAAATGTGTGTATATGCATATATATTATATACATTACATATATATATTATATCCATTGCATATATAAAAGTGCCTCTTTGTGGGTTCACAGCCTCCTATTAAGTAAGTGTTGTGCTGTACAGATATCAGAAACAAGCCATCACAGACAGTATTTTCTCTTAAGACTAGTATTTTCTTTTACAAGCGAGATTTTGTAATAGGGTAAAACAGTATTTGGAAGTGTAATTCTCTTATACTCACAAATGGGAGCAGATTGCCCAACACACACCATGTGCCAGGACAAGGCAGTGATCTCTTCCTCTCTGCCCGATTTCCCCTACCCCAAGATGGTATAGGACCTGCTGACATCATGACTAGACAGCAGCAGTGTGCCTAGCGAGGGCCTTCAAGGTGGGCTGGATGTTCAGAAGGAGAGGAAACCTGGGTTTAACATTAATAATAAAAAAAAAAAGCACCAGGAGAGAGTCCCTTCAAGCTGGGGACTGTGTGGGCTCTTCTAAGATGTCACAGTTTCAGTCAGGAGTCCCCTGGCCTATTTAATTAGTTAAATAGTGAGAGCCACCATCACTTTGAGACCATGATAAAAGCATGGACTAACATGTGTTGGATATTATAACACACTCCTGGAATCCAAGACCTCAGGAGGTAGATGCAGATCTACCAATGAGTGGAGAAGGGAAATGCTGGAAGTCAGTAGCAGAGCTCAGATTAGCCGAGCTAGCCTCAGATTTGAGCGATTAAGATAAAACACTTCACACTGGCTGTGACTGTGGGGACTATCAAGACATTGCCTGAGAGGGGGGAGAAGGGAATATGTTCATTGTAAAAGAGCAGTCCTTTGTTCGTTTAGAATAAACTCTGTGGAGTAAATACTGGCTTGAGTGCATACGAACCTGGGAGGTGTCTGGGAAATCCTGTTGCAGGAGTTAGTTGTGGATGAGAGCAGAATCTTCATTGTGTAGTGCAAATTCCCTCAATTCCAAAAATTGCTGTACCCAGTCAGAAGTGGTTTCTTTTTTACTCTTGGTCACCGGAGACATTCATCAAGCCAGAATAGTCTCCTTTAAAACAAAAAGTAATTAGTCCTGACAGCAGAAGTCAAATCAGACCTTTGGGAACGACCTAATTGCTTTTTGTTCAAGGCTTAGCATCGATTTGCCCTTGGCCTTGGTGTCAACACTAGCAAACATGGGCAGCCTCCCAGACTCTGGCTGTTGGCTCTGTCCTTGCCACTGAAAGGACAAAGGACAGGGACAGGGTCATAGGCCTCTGTGGTCACCTGCAATGTCTGTCAGGCTGAGAATTTTGAGGGTAAACATTGATTCCTGCTGAAACTGCCGCTCACCATTTGGACAACTGACTGCCTGCATCTTTACTGACTGGGAATTTTCTCCCAGCAGCTGGAGGATGGGTGGGTCTATCAGTTTCATCCCCACCTCTCTGTTATTGGCAACTGCTCTGGTTTTGAGGCTCACACTGTGGTGACATTGATCAAGATGAGAGATCTCATTCCACCCTGGTTATTTTTGGCATCTGTAAGCAATCCAAGGCTTCGACTTCTGGCACCATGTGGTTGGGATATTAAGTAACTGCTTCCTGTGTGAGTACAGACAACACTCTAAGAGTCCCAACCTTCTCCATCCAGCTCATTGGTCGTTTCGAGTGCATTCTGCTTGCTGTTGGTTCCTAATGAGTGTGTCTGGAGAAAGCTGAATGTGTATTCACTGTGTCTTGTGTTTTCCCCCCTCTAGATTGAAAACATAGATGCCTGCTTGAATTTCCTGGCAGCTAAGGGAATCAACACCCAGGGGCTGTCTGCAGAAGGTGAGTCAGATCCCACGCCTTTTCATCATTAGCAATACTCACCTGTTACCTAACAGTTAATTGCTATCGTCAAGACCAGGGGTGCTGGTGGGCTGTCCTGGTTGGGTGCTCTTCCAGGCAGAGTTGAGGGTGCTAACTTTCTGACAGCTCACAGATCGCTCTAAGAATTCAGCCCAGTGTGCATGCCACGTCTGCATGCCACGGAGGTTGTGCTCCAGTTGGAGAAGTGCCTGCTTGAACAACACGGATTCCCAGTCCTGTGGCTCAGCAGGCTATCCATCAGCCATTATCTGTGGGAAAGAGAACAAGCAACCACAGAACCAACCTCAACCATCCAGTGCCCAGGGGAACTGATTAGACTTTAGTGGTCACACCTTACCTTGCTCTTGAAAACAAGGAGAGTGAGGTTTGTGAACACGCTACCACAATTTAACCTCCTGATTAGCTTTTGATTAACCTGGATTTGGTGGCTAATTAGCACTAATAGTGTCTGCTAGAGGTTTCTTGTCAGGTGGGGTAATGGTTTGGAGTGGGCTGGCCCGAATTATCTGCCTCCTCGGGCAGCACTCCATTTGGAATCTTCTCAGTTCTGTCTCTCTCTCTGTCTCTCTGTCTCTCTCTGTCTCTCTCTCTCTCTCTGTGTCTCTGTGTCTCTCTGTCTGTCTGTCTGTCTGTCTGTCTCTCTCTCTCTCTCTCTCACACACACACACACACAATCTCTCTCACTTTCTTCCCCTTTCTCCTCCCCCTCCCCCTCTCCCTGTTTGTAAATACAGGCAGCTGCCAGCTCTGAAGCTGCCATAGGCCAGGCATCTTCCCAACCTCATTAGGCTGCATCTGCCTCCGGTTTTCCCCGGAACAGGTAGAGCAGTTGGGGCGTTCCAATTGCTCCTGCTAGCATAGCAGGAGTGTGCTCTGAGAAGATGTAGGGGAGCATTGGCCCTGAGAGTTGGGGTGGGGCTGAGGGGAGCAGGGAGGCCAGAATCCACAGTGGAGCAGGTAAGTTTGCAGACCTCATCTGTTCTACTTGGGCCGATGCCTTGTCTTTGCCCAGAGGTGAAAGCTTGGATCTTCTGGCTGTGTTTCTGAGCTGTTGTCTGTCCATGGTGGAGGTGGGTGGCATCCATGGCTTCTGGGCATAGTGTGCCTCTGCATGGAAAGCTGTGTCAGAAAGGGGTTGGAATTCTCCTTCTGCTAAGCCTGGCCTTGGGCAGGCACAGTCACCCCGTTCCATGAGTCTCGGGGAGTAGCTTGGCCAACCTTGATCTCAGGACTTACAGAAAGATCCCTAGAGGGTTTCCCTGCCTGGGCTGTTGGCCTCGTCTCTGTGGACTTGGTATACATTGCTGGGACCTACAGAGCTCAGCAGTAGACTCAAATTCAGAGAATAGTTCCGCTGTGCTATTCCTGTGCTGACCAGTAGGTGGCAGAATGTGTTCCTCTTAGTGTCTGGGAATGGTGTGGGCTTCGGTCTCTCCAGGAGAGCACCTGCAGGGTGCTACAGAGTTGTGCTCTATAGGGTGCTTGCCTCTTCCCTTAGGCCTGGAGGTGATCCCTGGCCACTTACCAGCTGTCCATTGTCTGCCTTTCTGCTTCGTTTGTTCTCCCTTGCGCCCTTCTTTATTCTATAAGGCATAGAAGTCTACCCAGTGAGTATTTACTGAACAAATGCCGACTGTGCTCTGGCGAGCTTCCCTGCATTGGCTCCAGTGCTCATGGCTGAAGCTGGAGTTTATGGGACTCGGGGTTTACTGACGGCGAACCTGGCTGGAAGCTGTTGTGAGTGCGGCTGGAGACATGGCTCAGGGGTGACGTGCTTCTTAGTGCAAGCAGGAAGACCTGAGCTGGAGCCCACAAAACCCATGTCATGTGCCTTGCCTATAAACCTAGCACTTAGAGTTGAGGAAGACAGAGGCTGGTGTCAGGAGGCTCTCTGACCAGACAGTTAGCCAATTGGTAAGCTTCAGGATCAATGATGAGAGGCTCTGTCTCAAAAAAAACAAAGTGAAGAGTGATGGAGGAAGACGTCAGAGGTTGACCTGTGGCCTCACCAGGCTCCTCCACAGTGCCTTTGGACACACACATACATACGTGAATATACACACAGAGAGATTGTGAGTGACAGCTCTGGAAAGCCCCCCAGGCTGCCCAGGCAGGGCATCTACCTTTTATAGCTGCACTGGACACTGTACTTCCTCAAGCGCGGCTCTTGTTAGTCATAATCAACTGGCAGGCCCAGGAACCCAAAGAATACCTAGTGTGCCCAGCCGTCAATGGACTACACTTCATTCTTGACCTCTGCTTCTCCACCACAGGGGAGGATGGACTCAGGGCCAGGAAGAACAAAGCCCAGGCATTCTCAGAAAGGCCACCCCCCACTCCCTAGGACAGGTTGTCAGATATGACAGGTGGAGTCTGGAAGGACTGTAGGGCAGGGCAGATCTTGAACATCACCCTAGGGCGGGACAAGCTTAAACTGGCAGACTCTGGCACATCTCCAAAAGCAAAGAGCTGGGCCTGAGCTTCAAGGGCACCAAGAGGGCAGGAGGCGTGGGCCAGGGCCCCGCTCAGACCAGCAGTACCTCTGTGGACTCTCGCTGCGGCCACTGCCCCTAGGCACCCGCCGTCTGGGCCTGGAACAAAGGCTCGGTGTGGCTCTCTAAAGGCAGGTCGGGGCAGGCCTGCCTACTACAGCGCCACAGGACAGGTGCACACGGCCCGGCCGTTCCAAAGCCAGCTGCAATCACTGGGAAAGGGTGGAGATCCATCTGTGGGGCTTTCCAGCTTGCCAGCGTGCCGCCTCTGAGGAGGAGCCTGGGGCACTCAATTGGTTTCAAAAGGAAAACACAAAGCATTAAAACTGCATTATTTTTGAAACATGATGATGATTTTCTGACATTGCAGGTGACTGTGAACAGGGGCAGAGGCAAGTGGGAGGCCCCGGACTCAGCAATTCCTCTAGGTGACTCCTGAAGGAGTGTGTGCATTTGAAGTGACATCAGTGGCCAACCTGCTCCTCCTTTCATCGTGGGTGGGGGAGCAGGAAGTCTCTCTGGACCCTTGGGGTGCAGGGAACAGGTGGAGTGTGTCCATTTACCATCATCTTCACATTATCGAGTGTGGCACTGAATGGCCATTTCTGTCCCTCTGCACAAGGGTCCCCATGGGCTCTACTGTGCTCTAGACCCACCTTCCCCATGGATAGTGCCATTGGTGGGACCCAGGGCCACCAGAGTGAGGTGGGTGTTGAAGGTCCAAGGCAGTCATGCAGTCAGCTCATCTGCAGGAGCAATGCCCCAGAGCCTCAGGGCTGGCAGGAGTTGGATAAGAGTGTCACAATTGCCATCTGCAGGAGCCTCCTCCTTATGCTTTGACTCCTCCTTATGCTTTGACACCAAATTTCCTTCTGCCCTCTGGGGCAGGTTTGTTTCTATTGATATTCTGATGTACATGACTTTCTGACCAGGCTGGGATTCCTCTTAGAAAATGTTAAAACAAGCCCAGGGTGGTGGCCACTCATTTAATCTCAGGCAGAAGCCTGTAGGTCTCTATGATTTGAGGCCAGCCTGGTCTATTTAGGGAGTATCAAGCCAAGGCTATATAGTGAGACTCTTTCTCCAAACAAACAACAACAAAAAAGTGTTAAAATAACTTTGCCAAAGAAGGCTCTGTTGGTAGCAATCATGCTTATTGGTAGAAAGCATGCTTATTGGTAGAATGCTTGCCTAACATGCAGGAAGCCCTGTGTTCAATCTCCAGCACCACATAAGCCAAGTGTGGAGGCACATACTTCTAAGTCCAGCATTTGGGGTGTAGAGGCAGGAGTATCACAGGTTCAAGGGCATCTTTGATTATACTGAGATCAAAGCCACACTGGGTTAACATGAAACCTTGTTTCAAAAAACAAAACACAACCAACCTTTGGCTCAGCATCATACCTGATGTCCACTTATACTATCTCTGTGTGTGAACATAGTAGTACAAGCCAATGAGAACAAAGGTGTCAGGCAGAAACCAAAGAAGGTATGTGTCCTCAAAGTAGTAACCGTCACCGGAACTGAATGGTCTGTGCCATCTGTCCTTCCATTTGAAAGGGGGTGGCCCAAGAAAAGAAAGCAAGTATGTAGCGGCCATGGTCTCCCTGGGCCAGACACTTCATGCTGGGAGTTCCTGTGTTGGAAGTCTAGGTGAACTTGGCTGATCACATGCAGAATGAGGCTCCCTTCTCAAAGCCTTGGGAAATGTCAACATTCTTGTGGGCTTTGTTTCTAGACTTCCTCTGTGGAGCTGGCTCACCAGACAAATACCATTTGGAAATGTGGCAAAGCACAATTCTAGCTATTTGGGATGCTGTCTGTTACAGACCACCCATGGGCAAGGTTATGTGGCTTTTAGAGCTTTCAACTCTGTTGAGTTCTTTGTGACATGAGAACAAAATTCAACATTTCATCAACTGGGGAATAGATAAGCAAAATATGGTATGCCCATATAGTGATATACTATGCAGCACCGTGAAGCCGATGCGTGTTCTACTGTGGCTGAACAAAGCATTATGCTAAGGGCTGGTGATGTAGCCCAGTGGTAGGAAGGCTTGCCTAGCATGTGTGAAGTCCCAGTACTATAAAAAGAAAGTTAGAAAATAACAACGACAAAACATATGTTAAGTATAAGAAGCCAAATACAAAAGACTACAAATTGTAAGATTTACATAAAATGTCTAGAAAAGGCAAATCTTTAGAGGAAGCAGATTCGTAGGTTCCTGGGAGTTTTAGGACTGATTGCCACTGAGTGCAAGAAATTACATCCATAGAAATATTCTAATATTAGACCTGATTAAATTCACTAAAAATCATTGAATTATATACTTAATTTTCCATACACAAGGTGTGTAATACCTCAGTTTATTTGAAGAACCAGAAAGAAAGGCACTGTTGAACCTTGTCCGCTATGAGGCTATTTGTAGTGATTTTCTTTTGTAGTGATCTTTCTTTCTCAGAGAAAGCTGGGTGAGCAGACTCCTTCTCAGGCTTCCTTTGGGTGGCAAGCCGTGCGAGGGGCCTGAGGTGGCTTCAGGGAGAGGGTCTGTGCTTTCTGAGCTCAAAATACACACTGAGGTGGTACAGCAGGTGTTGGCGTGCTCAGTTTCTCATGCATTCTCCTCATTCTTCTAACATCCCCCTCCACCGTCGCCGCCGGGAAGGAACATGGAGATGTACTCACTGTGTGGGGGAGCGAACGGGCTCTGAAGCTTTTGACGAAGTCTTTAAGCCATGAACTGCAGAGATCCAACCTCTGGGGTTGGCTTCTGAGTCCACGGATCTTTATAATAAAAATGCCAGGATAAAGTGTATTTGCTGGAACGGTCTCGCGACTTCCGACAGTTGGAAATGCTGTAGGGGAAAGGGAAGCAGTTATGAGCAGCAAATGGCTTGATGGCCACGGTAGGTAGAGAACGCTCAAGCCCAGTGAGGACAGCTGCTCAGGGTGGACTGGCAGGCTATGGGTGCTGATATGGACATGGCCCCTACTGCGGCAGGCAGACTCTGAGCCCCTGGACATGCTAAGGCTTTTTCATTTTCTCTTTTTTAGTTTTTCTTGTTTTCCCTTCTTTGTTTTTCTTGTGTGGTTTATTTATTTATTTTTTTAAAAATGTGTTAAGGAATGTTGGATGCACCAAGAGAATGAAGAATACTTAAATGCCCACCAGCTACCTTAATAAATAAAACATTATCTGGTCTGTTTTTAAATTCACCACATGTGATGGGCATGCAAGCAAGCCAAGTCACACAGTGTCAGGGAAACCAACCCTTGAGCTAGAAAAAACCCAGATTCAAGTTCCACCTCTGCGCTGATGACCTCGGAGAAATCCAATGCCTTGGTGAGCTTCAGTTTCTCCTTAAGTAGTGTGTGTGTGTGTGTGTGTGTGTGTGTGTGAATACCTCCTGTCAGGGGGTCAGAATGATGGACCCCACACACTTGTGACTAGCTTGGAGATGTACACTAGGCAGTCATAAAACTTGCTCATTACAAATCCCCCACCATCCTGAAAACTGGGAATGGCACAAAATAAGATTTTACATAGATTTCAAAATAGCTGTGATCTCTCCAATGAACTGATGCTTTGCGAGGAATTTGTCTGTTTTCCGAAAGTTCCTTCATAGGTGCTCGTCTGAAGGCCGACATCTGGTTGACTCCTGAGTCCCATCCTTGACTCAGGTTTCTGTGCAACTGATGACCAGAGGTGTGGTGTTTCAGCTGTTGGCTTCAGTTTTCCCACGACTGGAGTCAATGACTGAGCCCCTGGCCCCCCGGCTCAAGCCTGTGATTCTCGTGTGCTTATAAGGACATTTGGGGACATTGGGTGTCCTTGGGCTGGAGAAGAAAGCAGCTGAGAGATTAAAGCTGAGCTACACAGTTGGGGAGTGTACCCTCATCTCTGACACTTTCTCTGCTGTCCACGTTGTTAAGGGAGAGTTCCTAAGCAATGCCTGGGCACCCCAATTGGACTAGGTAAGCCCTGACTTTCCCCTGCCATTGTGGCATAAATAATTGTGCCCCATGTATAGATACTATGGTTTGGGGCTAGAGAGATGGGGCCTCCATGCTGGGAGGAGAGCCCTGACTTCCACAAGTTGTCCTCTGACTTCCACAGGTATGCCATGGCATCCCCATCCCCCACGTGCATACAAGGCAAAATGCCATTTAAAAATAAGTTATAGTGAAGAGACGTCTCAGTGGTTAAAATCACTGACTGCTCTTGCAAGCTACCTGGGTTCAGTTCACAGTAACTCTAGTTCCAGGGGATCCAACACCCTCTTCTGCAGGCAAAAGGCACAGAGGCTTTGAGTCTTGCAACATGAAGACACATATATAAAAATATAGTGCACACATATTTATGCAAGCAAGATATGCATACACATAAAATAAACCTTTAATAACTAAGTTTATTAATAATAATAAATAAGTTTGCACAGTAACTTTGGAAAAGTCATCACCATGAGAGTCATCACAGGTACAGCATGAAGCGGGAGCTGTATGGCCATTGCCTTTGGGGTTCTGGGACTGTGGTCTTTCTGTAGCACCAAGAGGGGTGGAGCGCATCATTGTTGACTGTGAATCTCGATGCAGATGCCTTCATTTACTCTGCAAGGACAGCTTTGCGTGATGGGGCTGGCTAGGGAAGTATCATTGCCTTTTCTCGGAGGCCAGAGAGAGAATGTGACTTGCACAGCTTGAGAGTGATAGGCTGGAGTCTGGATGTGTAGACCTTGTAAATCCTGAGCTTTCCCAGTCAGCCTTCACAGAACCTGCTAGCCTCCAAAGTGTGGCAGGAAGACCAGGTTCCAGAAGTGTGTATTGTCGGTTCCTTCACGGCCCGGGGAAAGAGATGCTTCGGCTTTGTCCCAGTCTACCTTGGGAGAGGGGGTTGGTTACATAACGGGCCCAAAGCCCTGGCTGGCTGCCCTGCCTTCTTTGCAGGGAACAGGGCTTGTCTTGAAGGCATACATTTTTTTTTTCCTTCACATACTCTTCTCTGCACTGGACCTCAGGAAGCCCTTGTGCCTTCCTGGGCAGATTTCCTCAGCCAGAGGCCTGCACTCCCTATAAAAGCATGGCTGCTGATTCCGACCCCTCTCACGAGTCCCCTAAAGCTTCCTTGGCCTTGCTCTGGGCTCGATTGCTCATTCACTCACCCGTGCAGCAGGAGGAGGAGGAACAGGAGGGAGTGTCATCTTGCTGGGTTCCTCTTCCTTGGTGGCCCTAGTACACCCCCTTGGGGTCAGTGTAGCCTCTGGCCATTGGCAGCTGGTATTTAAAAAAACGCTACATAAAAGGATGGATGCTTAACTTCTGTATAGAATAAATATTTTATTCCTTGCCACAGCTCTTTACTGCATGCCTTGAGGCAAATGCATTTTAATATGAAAAGTACTGTCTGGAATTTAAAATTCTTCCCTCTCTGTTCAAATTTATTTTAATATAGGAAGTATTTCATGTGAGTCCTGATAGGAGCTGGTTCTTAGTCTTTGACCCACACTCAAGCTGAATTAGATGGAATTAAGGATTCAAAGGACAAGAGAAGCTGAGCCATGAGTTTGTAAGGAAGATGACTAGGTAGAGGAGAGAAGGGATTTGGAGTCAATGGCGGCCACTTGGCACGCTCTGTGTGGCTTGAGGCTCACAATGTGGACTTGGCAGAGGGAGCTAGACCATAGTGTCTCTGCTAGTGCCAGAGAGCTTTCCGGATCCAGAGCCTTGCCCAGATCACAGACTCAGTCTTGAGGATGCTTCTTCTTTCACTGGTTCTTACTGAGAAGTTCCTCCTGGCCCTTGCCAGCCAGCCAGCCAGCCAGCCAGCCAGTTCTGACTTGCCTGGTCTCCTGCAACCCCATAGGGAGATGAAACTAATTTCTTTGTGGTTTAGGAGTGATCTTAATGGACCTCCAGGAGTGGAACTCAGGTGGGGCTGAAGAAGTCCACTGAATGTGGAAAGAGAGGCTGACAAGAATCTTATTTTATTTAAACTGTTTGTGCAAGGCATTCTTGCACATGTGTTCTAAAAACTACAATCCATATTAAACAAGGAACTTAAGTTTTATTCATGCGAACAACAAGCAGATTGACTATGCTAAGTGGTTTCCAGTTTAGACAGGGAGGGCATATTGCATGCAAAATTAGGTTTTCCTAAAAACATTTAAATTTTCATGGTAGTTTCAGCCATGCCATCAATTTGACAAGGTTTGCTGTTCCCCACATTTATGCCTCTGGTGACAAGAGTCTCTCTATTGTCTTGCAGAGATCAGGAATGGGAACCTCAAGGCCATTCTAGGCCTCTTCTTCAGCCTCTCCCGATACAAGCAGCAGCAGCAGCAGCAGCCCCAGAAGCAGCACCTCTCCTCGTCCCCTCTGCCGCCTGCCGGCTCTCAGGTGGCCGGAGCGCCTTCCCAGTGCCAGGCTGGCATTCCTCAGCAACAGGGGCTGGCCACTCCCCAAGCCGCGTGCCAGCCTCTCCAGCCAGCTTCACATCAGCAAGCAAAAACACAAGCGGAAATGCAGTCCAGGTGGGCTCCGTGTGGGGATGGATGGCACTGTCGATCTGCAGGTGTCCTTCGCCCTAACTGCCTAGGGTAGCCTGTGTGGCCTGTGGCTTTCATTTATGAGGAACTGGCAAGGCATTGACATAGATACAACAAGGCTCCTCTATGCCGGGTGGAGATGGGTGCTCTTACAGATCAGAAGGGCCAGCAGCCGGTGCTATTACCTACCCCTATCATAACTGGCCTGTAATACACACACACACACACACACACACACACACACACACACACACACTTAATCCTGTTGCCTAAATCACTGCAAACATGGACTTCAAATCCGTTTGGTGTTGACCTACAAGCCAAGTGTTCAGAGTCAGCTGCAAAGGTCATCTCACTCAGTGGATGCAAAAGTTTTGTGCTAACACATGACCTCCTTTGCCACAGGAGAAAACGAAGCAATGCCTAAGAAAAGTGGCAAGTGGTAATAGGGGAAGAGTCAGCTGCCTTCCTAAGGAGGGTGGGGGGCAGGCGAGCAGTATACTATTGGGAACAATGACCACAGATGTGCCTGGATTCTGTTGAACTTAGGCAGTGGGCGCCTTTTGCCTTGAGCTTAGTGGAGGAGAGTCATGCTGAGCAGTAACACCCCCTGCCCTGCAGGATAGGAGCCAGTTTCCAGAGGGACCCATGCCTGCCACCTACACTGACCACAGAAGGATGCAAAGTGGAATTTAGAGTAGTTATCCTCTGTGCTTCAGTGGGATATGTATGCAAATCCCTAAGCCATTCTGTAAAAGATCATCCATCCGTCATTTGCTTGAGTGGCAGAAAACAAAAAAAAAAAACTGCTGGGTTAGGAACTGGGAAGCTTTTGACTTAGGAGAAAGTCCTGCAGAAATGCCCACTATAACTGTTTTCTCTTACACCACCGATTTTCAGCTGTAAAACCCAATACCACTGATCCGATGGGTTGCTTGTTTTCATTGAATGTGAACTGAAACTGTATGTCCCAAAGCACCAGTACAGAAGACTTCTTGAACTCTTTGGAGCTTTTAATACCTGCTAGCTACAAACCAAGCCCAGAGCTGCTTGACCCCCAACTCCCTTGGAGTCACAGCTATGTTTCCCCAGGAAAAGTGCAGTTTCCCAGCTGGCAGGGGTTACAGCCAGGAGTTATGGGTCTAATGTAAATGAGGCCCCCTAGTTAATTATCTAATTATCCAACTGGTGTTATGGAAATTTGTGAAATAGGAGAGTCGCATGGACTAGCAATGAGAGAGAGAGACAGCTGAGCAGTCAGGCACTGTGTTCTTTCCTTGGAGGGATGCCTAACTGGGAACTGTCCCCTGGCTGGAGGCTCCCTAGTGGCCCTGGGTGATTTGTCTGATGAGTACGTCATTTCCCACACTGCCTTCTGCTCAAGCTCATTCCCTGAGAAGCTCACTAGGATTATAGTGCAGGGAAAAGGTTCTGTGGGGGAAGTGGAGAGAGCATCATAGTTAAGCTGTTGTGGTTGTTGTTGGGTGTCTCCTCAGAACCTTGAATCTGCCAGTGTGCATTCCTTTATCTACGTAGAGCAAAACCTTCTCTGTTAGTCATCTGGGAGTCAGAGATGAATGATAGCCATGATGCCTGCTCTCTGCATGTTGCTGGAGGAGGCTGCCCACCAAGCCTAAGAACGTGGAGGAAGATGGGAGAGGCGGTGTGTCTGCAGATGATGGGATTCAGGGCTGATAGTTTAGGTTGGGTTGATGGAGAGGCCCTTTTTTTGAGGACACCGCACGTAGTGGAAAGGGATGAATGTAAAGAAACTAACTGTGCAAACCTCCACTGCAGAGATCTGGTGGCCGGAGCAGCTAGTGTGGAGGCTCTGGGGTAGGAGAAGCTTGACATGATAGAGTAAGGAGATTCAGAACTGGAAGGCAACTGCTACCTTCCTCGTGGGGGACGATTGTAGCACCCAAGTCAGCCTGAATAAAGTGAGTGTGGACTCTGTTCTAAGGTGCCAGGAAGCTCCAGGAGGCTCAGGGTTTAATTGGATTTACATTTTTAAAGCAATCTCTTTGGTGAATAAGCTTTTGGGGGAGCAAGAGTAAAACGAAGGACTTTGCAGTCTAGGGGACGTGAGTGACTTAGATCAAGATGGTCTGAAGCAGATGGAGGAGGACCCTGGAGGGTATATTGGATGTTGAGCCAAGGGGCCTACAAACCGATCCATTATCTAGAGTCGGGGGAGAAGAGAAAGCCCAAACAACAAAGACAGATATGTAGGTTGTAAGAAGAGCAACCTGCTGCTAATGACACGTTACCTCAAGAAGAGCCACCGTCAAGCCAAGTCAAGCACATTTCTTTCAGTCCAACTGCAGAGGGGCTCTTGTCATTATAATGTAACTGCTTTCTAACCCTACACAGTGGGGACATGGACTAGGTCCTCCTCATTCACTCCTCTCTCCCACCAGGCTCGATTACTTCTGCACATGGGTGATCTCTTCTGTTGTGCTCTGTTCCTTTCCACTTTGACTTTCAAAGGGATCTGGCCAAGGTCTAGACATAGGATATCCCATACTAACACTCTAGCCATTGACCTAAGGATGATAAAATTACATCACCGGCTGGCTGGCACCGGGTTACTAGCCCCACATTCTATCTAACCGTTTACACCCTTGGTTATTAGTGTCAGGTACTGGTGCGAGCCCCCTAGATGCCAGATCTGCTCTGGTGTTTTGTTAGAACTCAAGATGCAGACATGCCCATTATGAAGACTTCTATGTTGAACAGGTCCAGGGACAACAAACACCAAAATTTGGCAGCTTTCTAGGAAGCTCGCCAATATTACTCAAGGACATCAAAGACATCTGAGACACTGGCATGAGGATGTCAGAGCAGCCATGGACTGCCTCGTCACTTCACAGTCTGCATCATGGCTGGGCACTTGATCCATGGTTCACAACATCAAGTTTCCTACAGTAGAGAATCTCAGGAAGAACACAGTTTCTAAGTCTCGCAGTACTTTCCGTTTGTGTCTACCTTGAATACAATCCATAGTCTGTGACTTAAGAAACATTCAAAAGTTGCTTGATTTCTTTTTTCTCACTCGTCTCATCTCGCCCGTCACTTCCCAAGAGCAGTGTTTCTTACCACAGGTTTTTCTGTGAATGTAGCCCAGGAAAAATGAATGTCAGAATGATAACTGTTTCAGGCTAGGAGACGGCTCTGTGGTAGAGTGTTTGCCGTCCCTAGTACCCTAACCTTCATCTAAAAAGACACAAGAAAGATAAACAGCACAAAATAACTAAATTGTTCTTGATTGAATCTGGCCAAGAGAAACCCTGTCTTGGGCAGGAGTGGGAGAGTCTTCATATGTACACAATTATGGGGCATTATCCTTTACCCCATGAACAAACTTGCCAAACAAATACATCAGTGCTATAGAAAGGATTGCTATAGAAAGCACTTGGGAGGCAGAGCCAGGCAGATCTCTGTGAGTTCGAGGCCAGCCTGGTCTATAGAGCGAGATCCAGGACAGGCACCAAAACTACACAGAGAAACCCTGTCTCGAAAAACCAAAAAATAAAATAAAATAAAATAAAGTAAACCTAGGGCCTTGCACGTAGTAGGCAAGCACTCAATTACTGAATCATAGTCCCAGCTTTCTTTTTAACTTCTTATTTTAAAACAAGGTCTCACTAAGTTGCCAAGGCGTGCCTTGAACTCACTCTGTAGCCCAGGCAGCTCTTGAACATGCCATCTGTGGTGGTTTGTGCCATTGTTGAGGGTCATGGACTTAGCTTCTGAAACTGGGGACCCAATAAACTCTTTAAACTCTTCCATCAGTTACCTTGGTCACAGTGTCTCTTTAGAGCAATAAAAAAGGAACAAAGGAAACTGTCTGTCCTCCTGCCTCAGCCTCCTGAGTAGCTGAGATTACAAATCCGGGTTTCAGATAATCTTAATTGTAATTTCTTCACATTGTGAATGTATTGAGTCATTGAAGTTAGGCCTAGAGTTTAGTAAGAAAATATACAGAGGACCAGCCCAGGCACCTTCCTCTTGTGGGTCTAACGTGTCTTCTCTCCTCACTCATCTGTTCCACCTTTTCCTTCCTGCCCTGCAGTGCCTCATCCAAGGACTCATCTCAAAGCAAAATCATCCGCTTCACTCTGGGTCAGAAAAAGATCTCTAGGTTAGCAGTCCTCTGTGTCCTACAAAGCATGGTTTAAACCCAGCCCGCTCTTCCTGTCTCCTCCTCGCTGGCTGAGTTCCCTTTTGATCCCCATCCCTGCTCTGTGTCTCCAGTTACCCAAACCCAAACATGCTTTGGCTAATGATTCAGCTTGGGGAGTTCCGAAAGTGGTCTTAGATGGGAGTGTGTTTATGTGTGTGAGAGAGGCTTGTATGTGTGTAAGTGACTGGCTCCAACTGGATGTTTCTCGCTGTATTGATTTCACCTCGTTACCAGAATCCCATTCATAGGAGGAGGTGACTTTCCAGGTAGTTATATAGCAATGTTACATGAATGCATTTGCTCCCTGCTGCTAATCCGCATCTCCTTTCTGTGTGCTGTGCTTTGGCTATGGTCATTGGTGCTCAATTACTAATTGGGGGTGGGTTTCCTTGTGAACTAAGGTCTGAAATGTGACTTCACAACAGAAGGCTGTCATGTCCTGTCTTTGTTTCTGGATTCTCCTGCCCACCATGGGGAAGTTGCCCCAATTTCTTGGAAAACAGAAACAAATAAACAAACAAAACAACCACCTAGTCTGCAGGCATCCTGTCCTGACCCCTGTGATGCATGCTTGGATGGAGGAAAACCAGGTATACTGTAACATCTGCAGGCTTACTTAATCCTTCCAGCCTCCGTAAGGTAATGAGGTAGGTCATGTTAATAGCCCCATTTTACAGTCCTGGAAACTGAAACTTCCACAAGTGTGATCATTTGCTCCCAGGCCACACAGAAGATGGAAGAGAGCCCAGGTTGTTTTTCCCTGGAGTAAACCCTTAGGCCACGCCACCCTTTCTTCCTCTTCATTCTGCTGTGGTGTGGTTGTTGACACTTCTCTGTCAAGCCCTCTTGCTTTAGCCACTGTCTCAGCCTTGTCCTTCACACTGCCCCTGTGGCCCCTGAGGAAAGCCGCACTGGGCTTGAATCTGCCCTGTGGTGACCGGGGCTGTGTTTATTTCCCAAGGAACTGTCTCCTGAAGGTGAAAGAAAGCTGGCCCTTCATTTCATCCAGGTCCAGACCTGTGACCAGCTGCCAGCTGTCTTCCTCTGCTAGGTTCTAGGAAATTTTTATAATCAGTTTCTTTTTCCGGAAATCTTGTGTGGGGCAAGACCCAACCTGAGAGCAGCTGGACCAGCGAGGGAGAAACTGCATGGGACCATGCTTGGGTGCACAACATACGCAGATGCATGCTACCCGGAAGAGATGGCTTCCTCTGATGAAGAAGGGGAGGCTGCAGCAGGAGTGGATGCCCCTGTTCCAGCAGGCTGATCGCACTGAATCTGAACATCATGGGAACGTATATTCATGTGAGAGGAAAGGGCAGCCTGGAGGAACTGTGACTGTTCCTAGGAAGCCAAGTGCTCTGCCCCAGAGATAAGAGGACAGGAGCTGGCTGGGAAGCTGTGTGATTAGAAGCACATGCCTGTCCCACAGTGGCCCAGATGCTGGAAGGAGGCAGTGGAGAGAGAGAGGAGGAGCTGAAGACAAGGGGGCAGCTACCCCAGGCCCGAACCTGTACTGCGAACAGAGCTCCCAGCTTCACCCTCAGCCCAGGCCTGGCTTCCTTTAGAGTCGTCGCATCGCGCATCCCACGTCAAGAGTGTTTTGAGTGCATTTTGTCCCTGCTGAGGCTGTGATCCTGGACTCCCCTTTCCAAGATCCCACCCCTGAGCATCATTATCAAGACTGAGGCTAACTAAGCACCACTGAGGACAGCAGTCATCTCTGGTTGGCAGAAGAGACACCCCCCACCCTTCTTTTCTCCCCAGAAAGAAGGAGACAGATCCCTTGTTGAAAGTGTAAATGCTGTTGGGATTCCTGCCAGGACCAGATATCCTAATGGGCAGCAGAGACGTTCAGCAGCATGAGAAGCCTCACCCTTGAATGTGGGCCTCATGCATTTCTGCCGTCTCCTGTGCCATCGCTCCCCAGCGTCCCTGGTAGAATCACAGACGTTTACCATGTTCTGCCTAATAGAGGCAGGAAAGCCCAGTGACACAAAGGTACAGTCACCACTTAGCATTAGCTGGGGAAACGATTTCACCTCTAGGAACGTGTTGTGTCCTGAGGATTTTGTGAAAGGTTTTCACGGTGTGGGGATATCGTTAGTGTGCAGTGAGTTGCAGAGACATCGTTGATGTTGGTCGTCTGGGTTGAGCAAGGTAAGGCAGCCAGGCCAAGTGGATCCCTGCATGGCCGGCCGTCTTGGAGAATGGAATCAAATTAGCAGGATAGTCAGTTCTCTGCCGAGCTGCTGAAAAGCAGATGCGGTGGAAATGAGAGATTTAGCATTTAATCATCTTGTCTGGCAGGAAAGCATCTCCTATCGTGGGCTCCCCACCCCCAGCATGTGCACACAAGCTGCCATATTTCCTGGGAGGGGCACCCCTCTGCTCCCGGCCTTTTGAAGTGGTTTGGGAGAGAAGAACGGCCCTCTTCCCATCAGCACGTACAGCACGTGGAGTAGAGGCTCAGGGACTCGGTTGTAGGTTCCAGACCAGGAATAAGTTCAGTCCCCTGCTTGGTTCCACATGCTTTGGAGAGATGGACCGCCGCTCTCACAGCAGCAGACCTGTGTCCCGCCTGCTCACGGTGCTTCCCCGTGTGTGTCTGGGAAAACCCACCAGTACCTTCTGTGAATGTGAAGTGGGATAGGAAATGACCGTCAGAACTGAAGTTGTACTTAGAGAGCCGCCAGCAACCCTTGTCACCGTGGTGAGTGGCACCGGGCCGATCTGCCCGCCTGCCTCCCGCTGCCTTGCATCAGTGAGGCTGTGGGGGGGTGGGGCAGCATCTGCCATTCCACCCGCAGCTGTCCCTACTGGTCAGACCCACCTCTTCAGCAAGGCAGGACTCTGATGTGACTGACAGCACATGCTTCCAGGCTGGGCTTGATCCAAGTTCCCCTGATACACAAGGATGTTAACAGTCATGAACTGCAGAATGCTTAGCCAGAGGCTACAAGCCTGCGTGAGGCCATGGGTCTGTGTCACTGGTAAACTAGACATAGTCTTATTTTTAGCTCCACTTCTGCCCTCGGCCTCCTTTAATTAGTGCCTCAACCCTGAGGGATAAGACAGAGCTCAAGCTTCCTAGTGTGGCCCACAAGATCTTCTCTCCACTTCCCCTGGCTGGTTCCCTCCACTCTGTGCCTCAAGAACCAGCACATTCCAGCTCGGTCCTCCGCCCTCTTTCAGTGTGCTTTGTCTTTTGAGATAGGGTCTTGCTTTGTAGCCCAGGCTGATGTGGAGTCAGTGTATCTGCCTCAGCCTGACCAGTGCAGGGCTCCAGGTGGCAGCCACCATGGTTAGCTCTACTTTGGTGGAAGTCTGAGGCACTGCATGCAGGCAGATGTTCAACCACTGAGCCAGCCCCTTAGACCTCCTCTCAGATCTCACTGAGGTGGCTGACCTTGAGTATACTCTATAATCTAGAAAGGCCTCGGATTTACACTCTTCCTATCTCAGCCTTCTGAGTATCTGGAATTACAGGCATGAGCCACCACGCCCAGCTTCCCCTCTGTACTTTCTGCAAGTTCTCACCACGTGTGGCCTGCTTTCCCTTCTCAGCCTCTACTTACATTCCCCTTTCCACATGCCAAAGCTGGGTCTCACTCTGGGGTCTCCCTTTTAGTCTCCCTCTGACTTCGAAAGTTATCGCTTCCTTTCTATGAATTGCCTCTGCACTTTGCATCCACACACAGGTCACCTAGGTGCCAGCTGGGGGCAGCTGGTTCCTTCAGATCCAGAGAGGGCTATGCAGACTAGTCCTGCCTCCTGAAGCCAGTAGAGTGGCCTCACGAGATCACCCAGCTACCTTGGGACATGATGATTGCCTTTGATTTTGAAATCCTGAACATGAAATCTCATGCTAAAATTTATTCTGAACTAATTCAGTTGCAGATCGGCACACTATCCCAAGAGGTGCCTTGGTTTCCTTGTGGCTGAGTTCTTGTTTCTCATACCACATTCATTCATCGTCTTTGTACATGATGTGGTGTCTTAGTGTTACTATGGTTGTAGATGAAACACCATGACCAAAAGCAAGTTGGGGAGGAAAGGGTCTATTTGGCTTACACTTCCATATCACTGTTTGTCATTGAAGGAAGTCAGGACAGGAACTCACACAGGGCAGGAACCTGGAAGCAGGAGCTGATGCAAAGACCATGGAGGGGTGCTGTTTACTGCCTTATTTATCATGGCTTGCTCAACCTGCTTTCTTATAGAACCCAGGACTACCAGCCCAGAGGTGGCCCTAACTGAAATGGTCTGGGCCCTCTCATATCCTTAATTAGTAATATCACTTAATTAAGAAAATGCCCAACCTCATTGAGTCACTTTCCCTGTTGAGGTTCCCATCTCTCAAATGACTTTAGCTTGTGTCAAGTTGACATAAAACTAGCCAGCAGGGGTGGATTTTGCTAAAATCTTCAGATGGGTGAAAGAGGCTTCAGATGATAAAATCTTGAGAAGAATGAACTTCGGAGCAATCATCTCCAACATCAGAGGAACAACGAGCCATGGCCACCATGAGGAATCCAGGACTATTCTTCTTAGTCCCAAGTGAGGTCTTTTTCACTACAGATTGAGGCACAAAGAACCCAGAAGTCTCTCAAGTGCAAGTTCTCCATCACAGAAAAAATGGTTTCTGTTCTGGAATGTTCTTCAATGAGAAAAAGAGCCCTACTTGACGAAGCCTGTATTGCATCTTTGCAAATGTTGATCTCAGATACTGATTTTTGTACTCCTCTCTTCTCAGCCTTTAAGCCCATCTGCTTCCTGCCTTGTCTGATTCTTTTCTGTGTGTGCAATAGTGTGTTCCCTTTATGAGGATGTCCTTATGCATCTGTGCGAAGCAGGGAGGATGGGAGGAGAACTCAGTGGCACCTAGTAATTACAGCAGACGAGGTATCAAGTCCCACTTCCAATGTACAGCTAGCTATCCATTGAGTAGTTGTTCCAAAGTTAGAGATGAGGAATATGAATATCAGATGTGAGGCTGGCTCTGAGTCCTGTGGGTGGGAATGCCTGCTTTTTGTCCATACACCACACTGCCTCCCAGAAAATCAGAAGGACTCAGGATTATGGCCAACCTATCCTGTGCTTGGATGGCTTGCTTCTGTGCTGTCTAAAAATCTCCTGTGGTCTTGGGTGAGCACAGTGGAGACTCTCTAGCAACTCTGAAAGGATTTATCTTTTCCTCCTCGCTGCTTTGTGCTCCTTGCTCTTCATAACCCCCTGCTGAAGCCTGCACCATGGAATACCTCTGCTGTGACATTATCTTGGAACAAGTCCATAATCCTCCTCCAGGCATCCCTATATATCGGGATAAAGACTTCTGCAGGCCATGGCTGCTTAAATCAGTCCCAGCCAAGAGCCCTTGTTTGTACCTGTTCTGCCAATGGATGTAGGGCTGTGTCACCTAACATGGAGGATTTGCAGGGCACTGCGTCGGAAGCAAGTCCAAGTCACACTAAGGTTCCATTCCAGGATCTCCTTGACTAGCTGTGCTGACACATTCGAACCCGACCCCAGATGCTGGAACTGCTGGGGATTTGTACCAGTTCTGTCTTTGTGGGAGTGGATTTCTCCAAGCCAGAGGTGGCAAATTCACCGAGGTGAATGCTCCTAGGACCGTAGGAAGCAGTGCCTTAAGACCCACTGGCTGGCTAGGGGAACAGCAACCCCCTCCACGTCTCCCAGCTTCTAGTGCGGGGACCCAGCCAGCTTTTTAACTGGATCAATTTTACAGTCCTCTCACACCAGCTCATGTTCTCCCTGTGCTCTGCAACCATCTTTCTTGCTGAGCCAACAAGAAAAAGTTGAAAGCACTTGCTGCTTACATCTAAAATGCTTCCAGACTCCAGGCTCCTTTGGTGCTCGCCGAATCGCACGGAAAAAGAAGGCTGAAAGCTTTATGGGTTGCGAAGTCAGGCTTATCATTGGGTCTAACGCTGGTCAACCGAGGCTCCAGTTGCTTTTAAACACGGCTCAGTGGGTTTTAACTGAAAGATACAACTAAATATGTCATCATGTATTCATCTTTCAACTTTAATTATTGGAAACAGCCTGCTTAGTAAGTCTCTGGACCAAACTTCCGGCTTGAGGAGTCTTCTTCCCCCTTACCTCTCTAGGGAATGCTCCTTGACATCTCTAGACACACTACAAAGAAATCTGGCAGCTTTACTTTCAGAACCACCCAAAACGAGGTTTTATTTAAGGGGAAAGTGTGCGTTTGTCTTTAGACTAACTGAATCCTGCTGTTTTCACAGACAGGATTATGACGTTGTATGTTGACTGTAGAGAGCAGCCCGGCTTCAGCCTCAAAGGGATGCCACAGGGTCAGGTTGTCAGGTGTGCAAGGAAAGTGTAGCCAGACAAGCACTGGCAGCCAGGCCTCAGGTTTGCACTGCAGATGCATTGGGTTGGAGTGTTAGCGTTTGCTTTCTTCCCGTTATAAACTGAATCCTTGCCTCAATGCCCATACCTCTGGATTATGGCAAACACTATTCCCAACATAGCGCACATGGGTTAAGCTGTTACGTTCCATGCCGGATAGAGTCGAGGATGTTGTGGGTCACTCATATTGAAAAATAAGAACACCTATCTCAGAGGATAAAGAAGATGAGTTTTCTATTTTTCATCAGCAAACTTATTCTTAGTGGATCTTCCTTCAAATTTCCTCTTTACTCAGAGGAATTGTGTTCCCATTTTGCCATTGGACTTCTCTGGTGTCTTATGTTTGCTATATCCCACCTTTGACTAGCAATCTCCACGGGCCCAGTGTCTGAGTTTGGTGTTGTTCTTTATCTCCTGCATGGTTGCTGTTCTTCCTGGGACACTATTGTACGCCTAAGACTGACTGCATGACTCTCTGGCCTTTGCATTTTAGACTTCCAGGTCCTACCACAAGGGTGGCCGCTGCAGGCAGCGAGGCCAAAACACGGGGAGGGTCAGCCACTGCCAACAACCGACGCAGCCAGAGCTTTAACAACTATGACAAATCCAAACCTGTCACCTCTCCACCCCCACCGCCACCAGCAAATAACCATGAAAAAGGTGAGTCTTTTTCTCTTGAGTTCCTCACTTGTTTTTCTTTCTAGTAGACCCATCTGACTCCTTCGGGTGAGTTTGAGTGGAGCCAAAGGCAAGCTTGCAAAGAAGATGAAGAGCTGTGGTTTAAACATACATGTTTAGCAAGAAGGTTGTTATCAGTGGCATTAATACGGTAGGGAAACTATTGTTATATTCACAGCCAGCCAGAGTAAGTTATTTGTTTGGCTATGGCCCTAAGACACTTGGCTACAGATAAGAAACAAGATACCATCTGCAATTTGAGATCAAATTTTCATAGAGTATATGATGTGCAGTAGAAGGGCTTTGGAGAAATGCAAGTGTCTTGAGGCATGCTTTGGGAGCCATCAGAAATGATGAGAAGAGCATTAGGAATGTGAGCATTTTCACCTTTGGAAAAAGAGTCAGGAATGTGGGTCGGCTAAAGTGAAGCATTTGGCTTACACATGAGAAGCAGTCAGCCTTGCTTCTGGTGTTGTGATGATGTAATGGTATGTGACCATCTATGCTACTGAGCGTTCAGGATGGAGAAAAACCAGGTGAGTGGCCCCGTGGAAGACCTCCACAGCAGGTAGTAAAACACACCTTGGCTCGTATAAGCCTACAAGACATTTGAGAAACTGAAGCAGATTAGATGAGTCTTCAGTGGAAGACAAGCCCTGCCTACCTGTCCACCAAGCGGAGAGGGTAGACCACGAAGTCAGGGCCCTCAGAAGCATTTCCCATGATAGCGTGGAAATGTCTAGAGCTTACCCTGGACCATGGCACTCCATCCTCCTGAGACACAAGCATGCTGCCCCTGGGTCCCTGAAGCAGCTTGGGAGCCCAGGCAGCTCTCATGTTGTGCGGGAACTCAGTCCCGCCCTTTCTACTCCCCATACCAGGAACACTTGGGTCAGGGAGCCCCATTACCTTTGAGAATTTACTAATGGCTACGGTTTCCCCCCTTCAGAATAGGGGAGATATTTTTATTTTTATGGGGCTGACAGATTTCTTAACTATTGCTAAAGTCTTAACCCAGGATGTATGGAGCAGTCACATCTATGCGATCCTGCCCCTGGTTTCTGCCTCACACAAAATCAAGGGCTCTTGTTTAGCCTGTGTGGTTTTTCGCTCTGTCTGTCTCACTTTGGTGGTACTGGGGATCCAACCCAGAGCCTTGTCATGCTAGGCAGAGGCTGTGTCACTGAGCTGCATGCCCCCAGTTTTCCTGTTCTTTACTTCACCATGCCAGCGTGGTAAAATGGTGCTCGGAGGGGCTGGGGAGACGGATCGCCAGTTGAGAGCGCACACTGCTTTTGCAGAGGAAACAAGTTCAATTCCCAGCATCCAACAGTGTTGGGCAGCACACAACCACCTGTAATTCCGGCTCCAGGGGATCTCGTGTTCTCTTATGGCCTCTGGGCTCTTGTACTCACATGCACATCCCCACTTGCAGACAGACATACACATAAATCAAACAATATAAAAATTAAAAAATCCATAAAATTGTGCTTGGAATACAAAAATCACATCTGTTTGCAAAATGGTATAAGAGCACATATTTTTAAAGTTCTCTTTTATATTTCTTAACAAGCACCAATATAAAGCAAACTGTACATACCCTTCCAGAACTTTCACAGTATGGCCATATAAATGCAACACACACACACACACACACACACACACACACACACACACACACACACAAACACAAACACAAACACACACATGTTTTGGGTTTTACCTCAATAAGAAAAGGCTATTTTCTTTTCAGTTCCTCCTGTGTCACAGTTCATTTATTCCCCTTTTTGAAGGATGTAACTAACATGTACAAAAAAAGGTTGGCTACTTGCCACAGTCACAGAGGCAGGGAGGAGCAAAGTCACTGGGAGGCATAAATTTTGAAATAAGACAAATTGTTTTAAGGTGCTGAGCTAATAAAGCCATTGGTAAATCTGGCCTTCTTCATTGCCATTATCGTGACTATCAGTAGCCTGGCATAGTAAAAACTCCTTTGGGTTTCTCCTTGACCTGTGAGGTCCTTCATCACCGAAGCACCGTGAAGGCTCGGCTGCCTTTGCCTTTGGGCCTTGTGGACGTGAGGACCATTGCGCTTCCCTCTAGGTCTCCTCTGGTTTTTGTCAGCTGCATCACCCCCTTGCCCTCTCCTCCTTGTCAAGAGATGGAGTTAGACGATCTTTAGCATTTTGTCATGTCTGAGTTTGCACTGGGTCCATTGATCAAGACTGTAAGCATGTCGTTTTGTGGTCGGTGACAGCTTTGAGTCAGTGATTAGAAGAAGACAGAACTGTAGAATAACCCCCCATGTTCTACTGTGCACCTGGATTCTGACATGACCTCGCAAGCCGAGTGGGTGGAATGACCCCGGTAATCAGAAGATGGTAGCACCTCTTTCATTTGCTTGTGACCATGAATGGAGACTAGGATGGGACTGGTATCAGGCTGGTTGTAGGAACTAAGGGGCTAAAATGCTGCTTTCCAGAGGTACATAGGGAGGAGTAGTGCCCATGTGTGTCGTAACAGAGAGGTGCCTGGAGTCATGAGGGCAAAGATGACGTAACCAAGTCCACCCTGGGGCGAGTCAAAAGTGGTACTTCATTGCCTTCCCTTAGTGCTGGGATGGGAGCATTGGGAAGGAGTGAGTTGCTCTGAAAAACTTTTCCTAGTATTGGTTGGGGTAAGAACAGATCTTCTAGATTCACTTTTACATTAAACTCGAATTCTGTAGTGGACTTGTCTGAAGTTGCCACAGTGATGGGTAGGCCTCGTTGGTCATTCTGAAACTGTGACCCTTGCATCTGGAAGCAGCTGCAGGATTACTGTGATCTTTGGGCTGCCATCCATCATTGGGGGGTGTCTTAGAAGACCAGCATCAGGTATGGACCAGGGGTCCGCTGTTGCATTTGTTGCCTGGGAATGGAACTCTATGTGCCTAGGCTAGCCTGTCAGGCTGGATTAAGCTACCACACACAAAGTCCTCATGGAGCCCTGGAAGAGGAAAAGGCCTAGCCAGTTAAGAAGCCACACTCATGCCTGAGGCCAGACTAGAGAAAAGGTTTTGGCCTTCAGCTAAAGACAAAGCCAAGTACTTTGAAGACCTATGACTAAATTGGAGTTCCTGGCCTGGCCACTTCCCAGAAGTGTGACTCAGAATATGCTGCTTCTAGGTAGCCATCACCAGGGCATCTACTCCAGCTCACCTTTAAAGACCATCTCAAGCCACACTGCTGCCACTGTGCTCAGAAGGCTGCAGACAGCCACTGCAGGTGCTGGCAAGCTCCCCTGGGTGCTTCTCCGCAGGGGTGGGCTCTGCAGCAGCATGCGCCACATTCCCAGTCATCCAGGTGCAAGCCCTGCCTGGGACTCCAAGAGGACAAGCTCACAAGTCACTGTGTCAAAGCCACTGGAGCTGCATCTCTTGAAATAGCTCAGTATGAGTTACTTCTGAGGCTCCTGCAGTACGAACCCCAATTAGCAGCCACAGTTCTCAGAGAAGCCCAAAGTGGTGACGTCCTCAAGAGGAACCCATACTTTAGTTATGGTTCTTCCTGGTCCAAATGTGGTTGTATAGTCAGAGGTCATTTCCACCATGAACAGTATCACTTAGCAACACAGCAAGTCTCGCACTTCTCAGAGAGTCAGCTTGCTGGTCAGTGAGGTGGCACCAGCGGACCCTTGTCCTCAGGGAGTCTCACACACACAGTGTTCTTGCTTGGATGTTTTTGTTTTTTCCCTAGCCCAATCCAAAATCTGTGCCCCAGTCAACTCTCTATTCATTGTAGATATTTCAGGGAAGGGTCCACCTGCCATCTTCGCAGAGCTGGAGTTGGTCAACATCGTGAGTGTCACTTTCCTGGCACCAGAGACCCAGAGCACTCCCTGTTAATAGTACCCTTTGTCATGTCTGAGTTGCACTGGGTCCATCGATCAAGACTGTCTCTAAACATGTAGCCATCCAGTGGTGGCTTTGGTGCTAACAGGAGATTTCTTCATTATGACTTGACTTCACACCATAGCTTCCTTTGGTTCCAAATTATGGACAGGGTCTAACTGAGTAGATGAAAAGTCCCCATATATATTTTTGGAGGCTCACCACTCCCAAACAGTGTCCACACTGATGTAGTCCATGCAAAGTGTCCACATGAGCCCAGTGAGTACACATGGGTGGCTGTCACAGTGACCGTGTCCATGATCTAGGGTAGCCTTGGTAAATTCAAAACTCTAGATTACTGTTACTCTTTTATGATGTGTGTGTGTGTGTGTGTGTCTGTGTGTGTGTGTGTGTGTGTGTACAAGCGCGTGCACACAGGTGCATACATGTGCACACATCATAGCATGCATCTGGAGGTCAGAGGACAACCTCAAGTGTGGGTCCTTCCCCCTCCCTCCTTGTTTGAGATAGGAGCTCTCGTTCCTCACTAGCTAGCCTACAAGCTTCCAGTGAGTCTTCGGTCTCTACCTTTCTTCTCACTGTGGAATTGCTGGCATTGTAGACACGTGCTACTGCATCTGGCTTTACCTGGGCTTGGGTCGCCTAAGCTCAGGTCCTCGGGCTCGCACGATGAACACTTTTACCCACTGAGGCACCTCCTCAGCCCAACTGTTATTTTATTCATTCATTCATTCATTCTTCATTCATTCATTTTGGTTTAGGAGCCCCAGAACAGTGTGTAAATACCAGAGTGAGGGAGAAAAAGTAAATAAGGAGACCGAACGCAGAGATAACGTCAGTGATCGGCAGCTGTGGCCTGTGGCACACATGTAGCCACACACAGTGGCCACAGTGCGGCCTTGGTCACTACTCAGATTTGTCGCTTTTCAATGGCTCTTTTGTTAAATATAGTAGAGAGCCTGAGTTTTAAGAATACGGAATCTTTTCCCGTAGGACCAAATTATTCCGCATGCATTTTCAGTGTGATTTACTCCCATGAATCATCCTTGGAAACAGAGGTTGCTCACCACTAATTTGTCTTATACTTTTTGTGTGTGACGGTTAATCTGAGTTTTTGGTTACTAAATTTTTAAAAACAGGTGGGGACTGGAGAGATGGTTCAGTGGTTAAGAGCACTACTGCTCTTTTAGAGGATCCAAGTTCGGTTCCCAGCACCCACATCAGGCAGTTCACAACTGCCTGTAACTCCAGCTCCAGGGGATCCAGCACATTCTGGACTTCGCACGAACCCATACTCACATATGCACAGGCCCACACAGACACCCATATACACTTAATCAAAATAATAAAATAAAAACTGTTTAAAAGAAAGAAATGGGCTTCCTTGTGACATTCTTCATATATATTCATAAGTGCGTTAATTCTTTAAAAAATTATTTTTATTTTGTGTATACATTTTCTGCTTGCTTATATGCTCATACACTACCTGTATGCAATACCCAGGGAGGCCAGGAGAGTGAGGTGTATCCCCTAGGACTGGAATTACAGATGGCTGTAAGCCACTGAGTGGACACGGGGTATAGAACTCGGGTCCTCTGGAAGAGCAGCTGGTTCTCTTAACCGCTGAGCTACTGCCCCAGCCCCATGTACTAATTTTATTCAGCCCTCCCACTGCGGTTCCCTGTACCATGTTTCCACCTTTTGGTCCCCTCCCCCACTTTACCCATCACACTACATCCCATTACCCTCTCTTCTTCCCCTCCCTCCCCTTCCTAGTCTCCTGTCTTACATACACACATACACACACATACACACACACACACACACACACACGCACACACACACACACACACACCTAGATTCTGTGGGAGTCAAGAGAGCCTGTTTCTCAAGGTGTGATCACAGATTATCAATCTATCAGCCTTCAAGATGACTATACAAGCACGGAGCCTGGACTTTATAAACTTTGCCCTTCTGATATAGGTTTCCAAGTTTGTATTTGACGTTCCTATAATCCCCGAGACTATGAAGGTGGAGGACCCCTATTCTTAGTTATACATCACAAGAAGTGCCAGTTTCGAATTGCCCTCTAGCCCTTAGCATGTATTTGATGACTTATTGTTATAGGGGAGGAGCTAGGTAGTGAGACTTCTGTCTCCCACACCAACTCAAGCCTGGCATGCAGCAGGAGCTCAAAAATGGAGACCCATAAACATTTCATATCCATTTGTCATAACTATATTTAAATATATTATCAGAGCCAGCACTTTAGATAGCTAGATTTACTGATTGCCAAGATCTTCAAAGCTTGCTTTGGTTTTGTGGTTTTTATCTTGCAAGTCTTCAGGTTGTTGTTATATTTTATTTTTAAATGTTTTCATTGTTCTAGTTGATCTCATAGAAAATAAGGGGGTGAGTTTTGATCCCTTTCTTGCCCTGGGATCTACAAAGGGGTGTAGGTATGTTAGCAGAAGGCAGACAGGGCCAGGAGGTGCTCTGAGGGTGTCTGCTTGCCCACGTCAGTTCTCTGTGCTCTTCTTGGCTCTTGAAGAGCTTGGAGTCTCTTTCTGCCCACGAGAGCGGACACAGAGGACAACTATGACAGCCTCACATCCCAGTTTTTGTCTTTAATGTCTAGGATTAAACAAAAGCCGAACATCAAGGGGAATGAAACCGTGTCTGGTGTGTTCTCTCTGGCTGTCTTTGAGGGCCATTTTCCCTATCTTCTGCATAATTCAGGAAAACCTTCATGAATGCCTGTGCTGGACCCAACCCTTTCCCACAGAGACAGGAAGGCTATATAGCCAGGTTTGCCTTTCTGGCAATATAGAATATACTTCGACACCAGCATGCAAGCTTATGATCTTGCTGGATACCCTCACTCTAAAAGACAATGAACCTGGCTTTGGGAAGCAGGAGGAATGAGTCTGGAGAAATGAAGAGAGACCGAGTCATATAAGAAGACAAAGTACCTATTTGGTTAGTCTGTGTTGGGGATGCAAGATGAGTGCCTGCTGTGTGTCCCAGCCGCAGTGATAAATCCAGTGCTTCCCCTCCCATTTGACAGGCAGAGAGCTTCACA